>NC_092873.1:382199769-382501102 GCF_028372415.1 Notamacropus eugenii | reverse complement strand
CATTAACTGGGAAAGATCTGAGCTGCTTGGCAAGGAAAGGGAAAGGAATTGAACTTCTCCTTCTTTGTTTCCAAACATCCTATTTAAATTAAAGCTAGGAGCTGCTAAATCAGCACTAGGGAGAGTTGTCTTTCCACTTACTTGGAGTTCTAGGTGAATCAGTAGAGTTTCCCTTGGATGTCCTGGAGGGGATGCAGATAGAGAGAATTATCTGGAGCTCCCACCCCACACAGTGCTTTATGACTCTAGGAAGGGGTGAAAGAATCCCCCTTTCAACATTGCTAACAAATGCCCCAAGGAACAACTTGAATCTGTTTAGTATCTTCCTGCCAAGGATCAGCAAACTCGATCTGGAGGATAAGGGAAACTATATACAGTCCAGATCTTCACAGCAGGCTTCTATGAGTTTATCTCATTGGACAGTTAGGTGGCACAATGTATAGAACCTTGGACCTGGAGTTAGGAAGACCAAACTTCAAAGTTCAAATCAGACCTGAGCCATTTTCCAGCTCTGTGACCCTGGGTAAATCCCTTGACCTCTGTGTGCCTCAGTTTCCTCGTCTGTAAAATGAGAATCATAAGAGCACCTGTCTCCCAGGGTTGTCATGAGGATCAAATAAGATATTTGTAAAGTGCTTTGCAAACCTTACAGGATTTTAGAATGCTAACTTGTATTATTGTTGTCTTCAAGGACGATACCCACCTTGACTGCAATAAATAGTATACCCAGAAGCCTTAAGGTGAGATGCTATCAAGAAGCAAGAAAGGAATAAAAGAGTCTCGTGGAATTTCAATCTAGTTTTATGTATTGTGTATATATTTATTTATGTACTATACATTTTATCTCTCCCAATAGGATGTAAGCTGCTTGAGGACAGGAACCGTTTCATTTTTGTTTTTTAAATCCTTCATGTCAAACATGGTGTTTGTTGGTCAATAAGTCAACAAGCATACACTGAACCTCAAACGCTAAATGTGCGAAATGCCTGTTATATGCCAAGCATGTGGCAGGTGTTTAATAAATTCTTGTTGATTGATTGATAGCTGAGGAGAGTAGACTGGTAATCTCAGACAATGTAATATGACATAAATAAATAAAAATGACTCTGGAATGAAGGGACTTATGTTTGAATCCTAGCTCTGTTCACTTCAGTACCTATGTGACTTTGAATAAGCGCCAATCCTTTCTCTTCCTTGCATCTCAGCTTCCTCATGAAGGTTTGGACTAGATAGTAGTTCCCAATATTTTTGTTCTCTGAACACCTTTCAATGAAAAGAGTTATGAACCTCCTGGTAGTTAATGCACTAATTATATTCTGCAATTATTTACTGCTTAAGGTGCCATTAAAGAACTTTTATCATGAATTCTTTGGATCATTGTCTCAAACCCCCAAGGGGTTCTTGAACCACTAAATAGGAATCACCGGATTAGGTAACCTCCCAGATCTTTTCATCTGCAAAATTCTGTGACCCTGAATATCTGAAGAACTTGTTTCATAGTGTAAATGTTATAAGAAGGTGGATTTTGATCAATAGAAAATAGTCTTTAAAAAACATATAATTAGAGCTGCCCAACAACTGCCTCATGTTAATGAGTTCTCTGCCACAAAAAGTGATCAAGTAAAACTTTGTGTCTGTCTTTCAGGGATACTGAAGAAGGGGTAGTAATGATAACCAATTTGTTGTCCCATCATTTCAGTCATGTCCAATTCTTCATGACCCCATTTGGAGTTTTCTTGAAAGAGATATTGAAGTGGTTTGCCATTTCCTTCTGCAGTTCATTTTACAGATGAAGAAACTGAGGCAAATAATAGCATTAAATGACTTGCCTAGAATCACGCAGCATCTAAAGTCAGATTTGAACTCATGAAGATGAGTCTTCCTGATTCCAAGCTCAATGTTCTATCCACTCTTCAGTTTAACCCTGTGAAGACTGTAGTGCAAGTATTATTAATTCTATTTTGCAGATGAGGAAAGTGAGACTGTGAGATTAAAGGATTTGCCTGGGGTTGTGCAGGAAACATCAGAACTGGGAATTGAGTGAGGCTCCTGATTCAAAATTAACATTCTTTCCACTCTTCCACACTGCCTCACTAGGTGAGCAGTGGGATTACAAATCCTCTGAAGTCCCTTTGAACTCTTAGATTTAGGATTGGGGAATTCCTAAAAGAGAAAAACTTTTTTAAATGAGCGATCTTGTTGTCTCTTACTTAGGAAGACTATCTAGAGCCATGGTTGACCTGAACTCCATGCTACCTGAGAAAAGGAACTTCATCTTACTGCGAAAAGACACAGGTCAAGAATCAAGGATCAAATGACACCTACACTTGGATACCCTCTTCTCTGAGGCTTCAAATCCTGTGCTCTACCTTCGGCAATTCTGACTCTAAAAATGACTAATTAGGTGAGCGCAAGCAAATCATTTAGCCACTCTGAGTTTTCTTACCTATAAACGGAAGATAATAATATCTGTAGTCCTTAATTCATGGGGTTGTTGTGAGGATCAAATGAAACAAGGTATATTAAAGCTTTTCAAATCTTAAGGCACAGTTGTTATTGTAATTATTCTGTGACTTGCCAGAAAATATAAATAGTTAATATAAGTGCCTCCTAATTTTAAGCCACCCTAGATCCTGACTTCCTTCTCATCCTTTGCCTGATGGGACAGTCTAGTTCTAGATGTCAAAGAAA
Source organism: Notamacropus eugenii (assembly GCF_028372415.1). NCBI lineage: Eukaryota > Metazoa > Chordata > Mammalia > Diprotodontia > Macropodidae > Notamacropus > Notamacropus eugenii. Next base: position 382,498,411 of record NC_092873.1, on the reverse strand, counting down.
TAGAAACAGCCCCACATTTCTCTAACTGTAGCATTTATTAATAACCCATAAAAAAATGCCAGACAAGAAGCCCATATTAAGTGCTTACTGTGTGTAGGGCCTCTGGATCAGAATCACCCTAGCTTATGTCTCCTTTGAAGGCAAAATTCATGACCTCCAGAACGAAGTAAGATTTCCTACCTGACCATTCAAATTAACAAGTTGAGAAGGTTTGGAGTCAAAGATCTGGAGGTCCAAAAGGGGAGGAGGTCTGGGTCAGGAGAGGCAGAGGCTCTGCTCAAGAGATCAGTTGCCTTTTCCAGAACTGACCCCATTGAGGTGAATGGGAGAAACTTTAGAGGACCTTTTTCTCACCACCACCAGTCCTGATTATCCTTATTCCTTATCTGGGCTAAACTCTTCTTACTTCTCTCTGGATTTCTCAATAGTGGTCAACCCTCTGTGTTCTAGAGTAACAGAGGAAAATAGGAGCATAGAGAATCTAAAATATCAGACTTTTTAAAAAAATAATCATTTATATCTGGCTTTGGAATCCATTTTTATTCTCAGAATTAAATAATTATAACGAGGACTGGAATACATGCAGAGGACACATGGAGAAGGCTGGGGAACCTACTTCTGGGAGAGTTACTATGCAGTACCTTGGAGAGACTTTGAAGACCTATAAAAGTACTCCCATTTCCTGCTATGGAGCCAATCAAGAGGCTACTGTTTACCTCAGGAGTAGCTGGTTGGTTATATATCCTAGTTATAGAATACATGATTCAAAGTTTCTCCAAAACAGTTGGTTAACCAGAGCCTCAGTCATTCTTTTCAGTTCTCTCCCTTGGTGAACCTCTTCTCTTGGTTTGATTTCCTTTGCTGACAGTGTCCATTGAGAAATAATATTGTAAAAGCGAAAGCCATGAACACTTTCCCTCCAAGGTCAACAGGCAGGCTCATGAAAAGGGGCCTTACTCCTTTGCCCTATTCTTAGATGAAAGATCTGAAAGTTATATAACCTTGTGATTTTTGAAGGGTCAGGAGAGTGAGCCTCCTGGAGTCCAAGAGTCTCAGAGTCTGGGAGTCCAAGAGTCAGAAACTGTGCTGGGTTTTGCATCTATCTCTGCACTGATGCCTTGAAAAGTGAGAAACTCAGGGACCAGCCCAGAAGTAGCTTAGATGAAGTCTCATCCAACAGTGTTGCTACATTTGATCTTTTAAAATTGGTAGAAACAAGACTATGCAGAAATTCTGTTAAGAGTTAAGGCCACTCTCCCCAGAGACAGTCCTTGCTTCTTTATCCTGCCCCATAGCACAACTTGTCCCACTTGGTCATTTCTTGCTGAGAATTGGCAGTATCTTTTTCTGGTTGATTTCAAGGCACCAATCTAGATAGAGTGTCCTCTCTCCAAATTCAACAGTTCAGTTCATTTGGCAACACTCAAAATGGACAGATTCATTTTTAACATCATATTCAACATTGATTTTTCCCCTCTGGTATTTCACTTTGAAGTGTTCTTTATGTAAATGAAATATAAATTAAAATTAAAAGTAGCATTTTGATTTAGAAATCTTTTTTATAGAGTATGGCTCTGAGGGAACATTTGGACATTTGCAGTGGCCTCCTGGGGAGTCTGTACTTTTCCATGTGAACAAACCCCACTTTCAAGTCTACTTCTATTTCCTTTTTCATTGACAAAGGGTCATAGGAGCATAGATTTTGAATTCTGAGGGACTGTAGAGGTCATCTAGACCAACTCTTACATTTTACAGATGAGGAAAATAAGGCTCAGAGATATCAAATGACTTCCTCAAGGTGACACTTTTAGTAGGTAGCAAATCCAAAATTTTAACCCAGTCCTGCAACTCCAAATCCAGCCTTCTCTTAATTCCATTGTGTCCATTGGTGCCATACTGCTCCTCTCCTCAGTAGCCATATCACAGCTCTCTTTAGTAGCCATGCCCTCTGGAAGTCTTAAGCTCGAAGCCTGGTATCCCAAAATCCCTTTCATGGGTCAGTAATATGAGAATGTGTCCTGCCTATTCTAAGGAAAGAGTCCATTCATGAACTTAGGTTGAGAATTCTGCTATAAGATCGAAGCACACTGTTTTTCACTTTCTGTGTGTGTGTGTGTGTTTCTTTTAGTCTTTTTCTTTCACAACATGACAAATATGGAAATGTGCTTTATATGATTGCACATATAAAACTATATCAAATTGCTTTACCATCTTAGGGAAGGGGGAGGTGAGGGAGGAAGGAAGAAAATTCAAATAAAAAAATGAATGTTAAAAATTATGTTTATGTGTAATTGGTAAAAAATAAAATTAAAAATATCATTTTAAATCCCCAGAACGTGTATCCGTCCCTCAAACATATATGGCCTCTGCTTTTAACTAAAACTAAAAGGAGGGAATTCTGACTTGTCATAGGATCCTGATAATAGGAACACAGATTTAGAGCCAGAAAGATCCTTAGATATTGTCTAATCTATTCCCTTATTTCATTGATAAGGAAACTGGAGTTAAAAGAGGTTAAGAGATTTGTCCAAAATGATGTGAGTGGCAGAGTCAAGATTTGAATCCATGGATTCTGATACCAAATTCACTGTTCTTTATACAATTCCACTCATTCCCTGGGTGTGGAAAAGGTCCTTGACCCAGTGTAGCCCCTCTTGAGTAACATGTGTTTTGCATTAATAAATGTTTACTGAATGAATTTTGAATACTCACCCTCAAATCCCTCACCCTCATCTTCAGTCTTCCAACCAGTTTGCCATTTTCTATTTGTAGTTGACCAGCTTTGGCAAGAGAGCTGTGACTGAAAGACCACAGGTGATAGATAGATTGGATTATAATACCCACTGCACAAAGAGAGTTTCCCCTCTATACTTAAGACAGTTCAATCCTCTTGAAACTGGGCAGAGCTTTTGAATAGTTTGCCCCCAAAAAGACTGCTGACATTCCAGTCACCTGGTATGTAATTATTTTTCTCAACCTAGGCTTGGAGAAATAAATCCCAAGGCTGAGAGTGACCCATCAGAATAGGTACAGATGACCACTTTTGTATCTATGCAAAGAAGAAGTAGGAGCCTAAGCATTCCCCAATGCACCAGACTACCAAGAAATGGAATTTCATGCCAAGAACCAGGAGGGCAGGGGAATCAAGCTTTAGATTAAGGTTAGATTAGATTGCTTCTAAGGTCTTGTTCAACTATAAATTTCTGTGATTCGATGACCTCTCTTTGTCTAAGTCCCAGGAAGCAAAAAATGGACCAGTGCTAAGAGGAGATGACTAGAAACTGGAAGAGATGGGTTTTAGTCATCATTCTTCCACTAGCCAGGTTTCTAATCTTGGATATGGCCTCATCTGTACAATGGACAGTTGGGCCTAGATCATCCATCTTTAAAGTCCCTCCCAGCATTAATAATCTGTGAATCTAGGTCACTTTTTTATATAATGAGACAGCAGGATAGAGTGGAATACAGCACTGTTTTGGATAACAGCAGATTTGGGCTGTGATACTGTGTGAACCTTGCACAAGTCACTCACTTCCCTGGGCCTCAAGACAATAATAGCACTTGTACTACCCACCTCTTGGTGAGGGAAACATTTTCTACTCCTTAAAGTGGCTTGTAGAGGTAGAATATTATTATTTATTATTACTGTTGTTATCACCCAATAGAGACTGTGAATACCCTGTAAGAAATGATGACACCAATCTTGGGAAGTTTTTCTTATTAAAATGGAATCAGAGTGCTCTCTAGAGGATCCTTATCATGAGGCTACTGGGTGGAGACCATTCCACCCATTCTAGGGGTTTCATGCAAGCGTCTTCCCTTCCCTTAGCGTGGGTTCCCTTCCTCCTCACCCCAAAAATTGAGCCCTTTTTCTTCCATCCTGTGAATCTTCTCCTTTATCCTCCTTCCCCCACGCACAACAGTTTCATCACTTTGTGCTCTTTGTGTGTCTCCACATACATACATATATACATTTACGTATGTGTATCATAATTTTCTTGGAACTTAGTAGGAAGAGACAGGCTGTAGGTAGAGAGAGAACCATCAGGGGACAGCAGAGTGTAAAAAAATCCTCATAGCACCATCTAGCAAAGGAGTTTTCTAATCTCTATTTGTGCTATTGTCCCCTTTGACAGTCTGGTGAAGCCTATGGACCCCATCCCAGACTGTTTTTAAAGGCATAAGGCAAAATTATTATAATTACAAAAGAAACCAATTGTATTTGAATTACAATTGCCAATTTTTTCTAAAGTCATAGTTTAAAATGCCTGCTTTAAAATGAGAGATTAACACAGAGGGAGAGAATCTCAGAACTTCAAGAGACTGAGAAGATATATATGACCCACATATGATGAATAGTCCCTTCTATAGTCTATAGTCTTCAATGCCACGATGCTGGCCTCCTCACTGTTCCTGTTATTTACCAGTCCTTCTCTCTGCTAGCAAGCATTTGAATTGGAGCATAAACTTTAATGGGCTCCAAGAAACCTTCCTGGACTGAATCCACAAAATCTCTGTCTGTGACAGGCAGAGCCACCTGTATGTAGGCCACAAGGCAAACGGCATGGATAATGTTATTAGTCACCCCATCCTCAAGAACATCAACATCCAGGCAGCTGGAATCCAAAAAAACCCATTATGTACAGCTGGGTGCATCTTGCTCTCTTGCCACTTGAGGGCAGCATCTACTCAAAACTAGCATCCCGATTTCTGTCCTGGCTGTTATCAGGAATCTACAGTTTCAAGGTGGAAGAAGGTTCATTGCATCTACTTCTTCCCTGAAGTAGCAGAAAATACCCCCTGCTTGCCAGGTCAGTTATTTTCCCCGCTATTGTAAGGGCAACAAATTCTACTGAAAGGGAATTATAAATAGATGACAGTGAATTGATAATAGAAAAGTCAAGTCAATTACACAAGCACCTACTACGTGCCACGTACTGTGCTCACGTTTATATACTACTCTAAGTTTTGCGAAGAATTTCTTCCGTGACAACTTTGGAAATGCAGATATCACTAATTCCATTTTCTAGATGAATAAACTAAGGCATAATAATGTTAAGTGACTTCTCAAGGATCACATAGTTAAGTGTTAGAGCCAGGAGTTACTTGAGTCTTGATCCCAAGACCATCGCTCTCCACTAATCACTTTCCTTCTTCAGAATTATGAATTACTATTCCTGCTTGAATATCTCTTTGTGGTATGTGAATCCTCTCCTTCCCCCCTCCCCCCAAAAAACCTACATGTCATTACTATAATTACAAAGCCCTCCCACAATATGCAGGTATTTGGAAATTCCATTTGTCCCAGCACTACAAAATATGTGTGTTGGATTATACCACCTTAATAGGATGAACTTTTATATAGAAAAATGATCCCAAAGACACACTATGGTCCTTGAATCATAGCTTTGGATACCCACAGAGAATGCCAGTGTGAGACAGAAAGGAAACATAAGGTAACAGAGGTTGAATAAAACCTCCCCAGGATTAAGTCCTTGAGAGCTGCCTAGGCTTTTCTGACATACTTCAATCTTTAATCTGTATTTCTCCCACTCACCATCCACAAAGCTGCCAAAATAATTTTCCTAATGCACAGGACTGAGCATCACATCCCCCACTTAAAAATTTGCAGTAGTTTCCTATCACTTCTAGGATAAAATATATGGCAGGCTTGGGGGGAGGGGGAATTACTCTGTAGGAAGAAAGTTTTCAGAGGGTAGTTATATGAATTTCTGGGAAATGTAAGGGGGTAAGAGAGACAGAGAGGGAGAAGGAGTTGGAAGGGGATGGAAAGGAGAGGAAGAGAAAGAGAGAGTATGAAGGAGGGAGAGGGAGAGGGAGAGAGAGGGAGGGAGGAGAGGGAGAGAGGAGAGAGGGAGAGGGAGAGAGGAGAGAGGAGAGAGGGAGAGGGAGAAGAGGAGAAGGGAGGGGAAGGGGAGGGGGAGCAGAGAGGGAGGGGAGGGGAGGGAGAGGAAGAGGGGGAGGGAGAGGGGCAAGGGGAGGGGGAGGAGGAGAAAGATCCAGTTATTCCTTGAGTTGCCTTGGTTCTATTGTCTACTGCCTCCACCTGCAGCGACTCTAATGAGAGTTGTGGTTGAAATAAACTGAATGGAGCTTGCTGAGTACACTTTCATTCTTCCCCCTCCCTAAGTGAGACAAAAGCTGACTCTAAAATTCATCTCTGTTCTCTAAAGTTACCTTTATAATTTCTGTTTTAGTTTGAATTTGCTAGCTAGATAAAATTTTATCTTTTGATTTGTGGATGTCCTTAAGTTGCTAATGTGGAGGGAACAGTGAGTATTTTGTTGCACACAGAGATACAAAAAGTTTGAACCTCAGGCCAAAGTTTCAGTCTTTCTCCTGGCTAGGAGCTTGAGCCAAATGGAAAAGATTCTTATGGTTTTGATTTATTCATTTTTTTATACAGTTCCTGAAGCTAGAGCCAGTATTTTTCTACCCTCAGGCTAAAAGTAAGTTTATCACCTTAGCTGGCTAGTAGGAGATTAGGTGAGTAAGAGGCAGGAGCCTCAGGCAAGTTCACTCCCCTCATTGTTCTCTTCAAAAGCTGAAGAAAAAAAGTGAAGTGGAGACTAGGAAAGCCCCATCCCATGGGCCACCTAAGAGAGTGCCCACATTCCAAAGGTGGGGGCTCACTAAGAGGAAATAGCAGATTTGCCTGGGATGCTAACCACCTCTAGCCCCAGCTGCACATCTGGCTACACATAAATTTTTCAGCCTGGCAGCAGCCCCTTAAGGTGCTAAGTGATGGGGCTGACATGTGTATAAAGATAAGAAAATACAAAGTAGTTTCAGAAAGGAGAGAATGCCATCTGGTAGATTGTAAGCCCCTGGAAGACAAGGGTGATTTTTGCTTTTCATGTTTTTAACCACAATGCTTAGCATTGCTCTTCACACATTTCATTGTTATTGAGTCATTTCAGTAGTGTCTGACTCTTTGTGGCCCTATTTGTAAAGTTTTCTTGGCAAGGATAGTGGAGTGGTTCTCTGTTTCCCTCTTCATCTCATTTTATAGATGAGGAGCTGAGATAAATAGGGTGAAGTGACATGCCCAGGGTCACACAGCTAAGTGTACAAGGCCAAATTTTAACTCTGGAAGGTGAGTCTTCCTGATTCCAGGCCAAGGGCTCTATCCACTGGGCCACCTACCTTACACATGGTATGCACTTAATAAGTTTTGGTGGAATTAACCAATTCTCAGACTAGTCCAAAACAATTGAAGAGGGCAGCTGAGCATTTTCCTAGTGGCCTGGCAGAGTGAAGGATTTCCTTTTTTCCCATGGGAAAATTCCCCAGGTCCCTGCTCCTACTCTCACTGATATCACATGGGACATTCTCAAACACCAGAAGCCTTACTCTAGATCTGATCAGTAGCAATTTGTACAACCTTCTAAAAGTAAGCCCTGAAACCTGACTTTGGCTTTTTCTAAAGAAGTTTCTTTAAGGACTCTTTGGGATAACTTGTAAACTGTAGTCCCTTGTAAACTGTAGTCAACTTTCTTGTTTCCTATTCAAGGTCAATCAGCATCTCTGTTCTTCTTGAAGGAGATACTAAACCTTTCCTCCTTCCTCCCTTTTTTTCTCCATCCCTAACCATGCCCTCTCTAAGATAGTGAGATCTCTCACCTGGAAAAGATATCCCTGTTGCAGAAAGAGAAAACTCTCTCAAAGGATGTGAAAGACAGATCTTAGAAATATAGGCCCCTTGGAATGGTGTGGACAGTCCAAGCTCCTCTTTCATGCTCTGCCACAGAAGCATCTCTTGATTGAGAGATAGGGCCTCTAGATTTATCCAGTTGTTTCAGAATTAAGTGGGGGCAATATAACAATCGGTTAAGCAATCAAATGAGCACTTATTAGTCATCTGCTTTTTGCAGGACTCTACTAGGAGAGGAGGTGGGAATTCACAAACAAATACCACCAAGGAGGCAGTTAAATTTGGGAGAATCAGGAAAGGTTTCAGGTAGGGGAAGAAATTGAAGCTGAGCTTTGAAGGGACCTAGGGATTCTAAGAAATGGAAATAAGGAAGAAGTGTATTCCAGGAAAAGTTGAAAATCTCAAAAGCATAGAGATGAGAAATGAACTATCTCATATAAGGAACAGCAAGAAGGCCAGATTATCTGGATAGTAGAATATGTTAGAGGGAATTATATATGATAAGGCTAGAAAGGTAGGTTGGGAGTTAGGATGTGAATGTTTTTAAATATGAAACAAAGGAATTTTATTTGATCTTAGAGCTAATAGGGAAACACTGGAATTGACTGAGCAGGAGTGAGGTGTGGTTAGATCTGTGCTTTAGGCATATCACTTTGGCATCTGTGTGGAGATTGGTTTAGAGAGAAACTTAAGGCAGAAAGACCATTTAGCAGTACTGCAAGGTACCAAATGGTTCCAAGCACTGCTGTGGGAGCTAATAGCTACTTGGATTCCAGAGGCCACTGGAATGGGAATTAACAACTATTTTTTACACATAACTGGATTCAAGTTCTACCACTGATACATAATGTCTGTATGACTCTGAGTTAGGCCAGGGCAAAATTGTACATGAGCTTCCCCTGTGGTTACTCCCACAATGTAAGACATTCATAGTGTAAAGGTGGGGGTCAATTGAGTGAATGAATCAATCTTCCCATCCCACCTAAAGAATCTAACAAAAAGACTATAGCCCTGATGCCTTTATAAGGTGAGAACATCTCTGATGAATCAATCAGAGTTATTAAACTAATGTATACCCTGTGGGTCTTCTATAAAACAGCAATCCAATTCAGAACACACTGAGTGTGGCAGCTTAAAGGAGAAAACAGTTTCAGCCAGGGCGATGAGAGGGAATTGGTTGAGGTGAGTGGGGGTTGGGATGGGGAGGAGGCAGGAGAAGGAGTAGACTCCTCCATGTTCCTTTGACCAGAGAATGACTTTGTGAACTTCAGAGGATCAGAAGATTTGGACTTCTCATCAGTGACTTAGCAACTTCCCAGGCAATAATGTCTGGCTTGTGAGCTAAAGAAAAACTAAAAGACAGCTTCAGAATTCCACAAATAGGTCAACAGAAGGCTACATCACAACTAAAGGAAATTTTATAAAAGATGAAAGAGAGAAAAGAACTTCCAGAAATTGAATGACATCTTTGCACGTGTTCTCTAAGCTTGAATCTACCTGGGAGGATTTTCAACTATCTGTTCTCATTATACTACTTTAATAAATATCTTTTTCTACTAGCTGTAGTTCCTACTCTAGCTCATTAGAGTTTTAAAGGAGTAGCACCAGTCCTCTGGGGAAAAAACATAACCTCCATCCAGGAGGTAGGAGAGTAGCTCCAGGGTACATGCTGCAATAGAATGCTAGTTTGGAGGATACCTTGAAAATCGCCTTATCTAATTCCCTCATTTTATCATTTTGGAGGGGGAGAAACTGAGGCCAGAAAAAGAGAACTGAAGGCATAGTCACATAGGTAGTGTAATTAAGATTTGAACTGAGCATTCTGTGTTCTTCTAAAACCAAATTCATCATCCAAGTGTTCCCCACCAGTTCTTTCCACCATCTCTCTGCTATTTCCCATTTTCTCTGGGGCTTGGAAACTACTAAAGTTCTCAACTTCCCTTCTCACTCTAATGCTTGAATTTCAGGTATTATGGTAGGCCAAGGGCAATATCTTTAGTGGAGACAGGAAGTTAGATTATTCTCATAACTCCTCAAATTTTACCTATCTTCTATATTAGAACACAAGTAACTTGAAAGCAAGGATTTTTTTTAATATTGCCTTTGTCTCCCCAGCACCTGATAGAGGTGCTTAATAAATGTTTGTTACTTGATTAACTGATTGATTAATGCCCTATGGGTAATTTTATACCCTACCTCTCCATAATGACTTCTACATAGGAAATATCTTCCTGTTCTTCCAGCCCACTGGACTATCACGCACCAAAAACATTTCCTGGGAATCTCACCTCCTACAGAAAACTTTCCTAAGGTGACCCAGGAGGAATCACAGAATTTGAGAGCTGGAAGATACTTACTAAGCAATTTATTTCAACTTATGCCCAATAAATCATTCCTTACTCAACAGAAACTGGCTGTCCAAAATCTGCTCCAAGACTTCTCAGGAGCACATTCTCTTGCTGGACAGCTTTAATTGTTAGGATGTTTTTTTTCCTAACACATTTCAATTTGCCTCCTTGAGACTTCCACACACAGTTCCCATATGTTCCCTCTTCCACATGACAACCCTTCAAATACTTGAAAATAGCTATCATGTTCTCCATAATTCTTCTCTTCTCCAGGTTAAACATCCCCTTTTCCTTTTACTGATCCTCATATATCATGGATTCAAAGTCCTTCACCATCCTGGTAAAGAGATGATTGGGTTTTACCCAGTCTTTTTGCTGTTTAAACATAGGCTTCTCTTTCCCCCACTTCTCTACCCTTCAACTGTCCTTTAGAGGCAGATGGGTGGAGAATTCATTGAGTCTAGATTCAGGAAGACATGAATTCAAATCCAACCTTGGACACTCACCATCTGTGTGACTCTGGGCAAGTCACTTACCCTCTATTTGCCTCAGTTTCTTCAAATGTGAAATGGTAATAATAATAGCACCCATCTCACAGGGCTGTTGAGAGGATCAAAGGAGATAATTGTTATGTGTTTAGTAGAGAGCCTGGCACATAGTACACACTGGATAAATGCTTATTTACTCTCTCCATCCCTACCCCTTTGACTTGTTGATGAAGTAAACACTCTTCATGCATTGGTTCCTTACTTTTATTTGCTCCTCTACAGAGTCTTTTCTTGCTGCTCTGTACTCCTATGTGTGGTCAACTGAGAGGAGAGAGACAAGGGGGGAGGGTGGGGAGAAAAAGCAAACAGACAGAGACAAAGACACACAGACACAGAGAGATTTCTTTTAGTTAACTCGTCAGCTCCAATGAGTTTAATGATCACCTCGATGGAAGGATTCACAGATCAATATTTTCAGACTTACTTTTTCTCCCAAGTTACAATACTAAATCACTAATTGTCTGCTGGACATTCTGACCTGAGTGGCACATAGATCTCTTAAACCCGGTGTGTCTGAAACCAAACTCATCATTTCTCCACTCTCCCCAAAATCCGCTCTTCTTGTAAACCTCTCTATGTTGAAAGCACCACCATCCTCCCAGTTTTCCAGGCTTAAGACTTAGTTTTATCTTTAACTCCTCATTCTGCCTCATCTCCCCCATCCAATCATTGCCAAATCTTGCTCATTCCACCTCCCCAGAATCTCTTGAATCTGTCCACTCTCTTCCTTCATATAGCCACCACCCTTTCTTATCTCTCACCTAGACCATGTAATAGTCCACTGATTGGTTTTCCCCACCTCAGGTTTCTACCTTCTCCAATCCATCCTTCACATACATTCCAAACTGATTTTCTTAAAGCACAGATCTGACCACTTTGCTCCTCTAACCCAAAAAAATTCCAATAGTTCCATATTACATCTACAATTAAAAAAATTCTATTTAACATTTAAGATTTTCTGTGACCTGACCTCAGTCTACCTTTCCACCTCTATTGAACACTTCTTCCCTCCATTGTGCACTTTGGCACAACCAGACTGACCCTTCTGTTCCTTATACACAGCATTTTTGCCTCTGTTCTTTTGCTCAGACTGTCCTCCATGCCTGAAATGAACTCTTTCCTCACTTCCATCTCTCAGCATGCCTAGTTTCCTTCTCAATTCGATTGTCACTTTCCACATGAGTTGTATCCTGAAATGAATGTTTCTAGGCCGGGTGATAACCTGGGAGTTTGAGAAACCCAGAACTCCTAGATCCTGCTGCTAGTTTTCCAGCAGGAGATTACTTCTGAAATAGCTTATTGAAGGAGATGGTCATGCTAGGAAGATGATTTCCAAATCATGCTCTGACTTTCTAGAAAAGAGGACTTTTTATGAGATGCTTGGACAGAATAGGGCCACTGTGGAGGTGAAATGCCTATTCAGCTGCCTCACAAAGTGTTCCATACATGAGCCCAGAGTGGGTACACCTTAGTGTTCATATTACATTCTATTGCCTGGGTTGCAGGGAATTCAGCAAGACTGTCCCTGAGGCTAGAAACATCTATCTCAGGATCTCTATTTAGAAATCAAAGTAAAAGAGGTGATGAAGGTCATGAGACCTGGTCTTAGCATCATCTAGATAAGAGCACAATCTCTGCTATGTACAAGAATCCAGCATAGCTCCCAAGAGGAAGAGAAAAAAAATTCCTGATCCCCCACCAAATTTAGAATTCCATAGAAAATTGTCAGAATAGCAAGCCACACAATTCACAAGAGAAAAAGTGGAAAGAGAGACTGGAAACTGTCTCTCTCTTTAAAGCTGACTAAGGGGAAAGCTCGTTCTGCTCAGTGGGCCAATCCTTTTTAACAGAGCCTCCACCACACAAAGACCAATCAGAAGCCTCTAGTTGAACATCCTCTTTATCAAGGGGTCTACCAGAAGGGTCCAGGGTACATTCCTCTCCCCATGCATGTATCTTGAGATGATGATTGTTACATTTGGGGTTTTTAAAAATTGCTTATTTATTTTTAACATTAATTTTCTTTAAATTTTGAGTTCCAAATTCTCTTCCACCTTCCAGCCCCCTCCTATTAAGGAAGCAAGAAATATAGTCACATTTCCCTATTAGTTATGTTCCAGTGGGAGGGAAAGCAAGAAAAATTTAAAAAGAAAAAAATGCTTCAATCTGAGTTCATCAATTATCTCTCTGGAGGTGGAGAGCATTTTTCCTCATGAGTTCTTTAGAACTATAGTAAATCATTGTATTGATCAGAGTAGCTAAGTCTTATACCACTGATTTTCTTTGCAGTATTACCACTGCATTGTAGATTATTCTTCTGGTTCTGCCCACTTTAGTTTGAATCAGTTCATATAAGTTTTCCCAGGTTTTTCTGAAACCATCCTGCTCATCATTTCTTATAGCACAATAATAACCACAATCATATACCACAACTTCTTCAGCCATTCTCTCATTGAGGGACATCCCCTCAATTTCTAATTCTTTGCCACCAGAAAAAGAGCTGCTATAAATATTTTTGTACACACATGTCCTTTTCCTTTTTCTTACATCTCTTTAGGATATAGGTGTAGTTGTGGTATTGCTGGGTCAAAGGATATGTCCAATTTTCTAGACCTTTGGGAATAGTGCCAAATTGTTCTCCAGAATGAGGGGAATGGTTCATGACTCTACCAATAGCACGTTAGTGTCCCCGTTTTTCCATATCCTCTCCAACATTTATCATTTTCCTTTACTGTCATTTTAGTCAATCTGACGGGTGTGAGGTAGTACCTCAGAATTGTTTTAATTTGCATTTCTCTAATGAACAGTGATTTAAAACATTTTTTTCATATGACTATAGATAGGTTTGATTTTTTTCTTCTGAAAACTTCCTGTTCATATCCTTTGACCATTGGGGAATGGCTCTTATTTTTATAAATTTGACTCCATTACCTATGTCTTTGAGGAAGGAGAAACTTGTTGAAAATTTTTCCCTCTTTTTTTTGTCTAATTTTGACTTCATTGGTTTTGTTTGTGAAAAAAAATTTTAATTCCATGTAATCAAAATCATCCATTTTCCTTCCTGTGATCCTCTTTATTGCTTGTTTTGTCATAAACTCTCCCCTTGTCCATAAATCTGACAGGTACATTTTTCCATGTTCCCCTAATTTAATTATTTTCTTCAGTGAGCTTTTATAACTAATTTTCTATTTGGTCAATTCTTTTTTTTAAGCAGTTCTTTTCTTCAGTAAAATTTGTGCTTTTTTTTACCATTTGGCTAATTTTGTTTTTTGAGGTGTTATTTTCTTAAAAAATTTTTAATGTCTCTTTTATCAAGCTGTTAATTCTTTTCTCATAATTTTCTTGCATCACTCTCATTTCTTTTTCAAATTTTTCTTCTACTACTATTTTTTCTTGCCCTACCTCTTCCAGAAATTCTTGTTGGACTCATACCCAACTTTCTTTGAGGCTTTGCTTGTAGCTATTTGCATATTGTTGTCTTCTTCTGAGTTTGTGTTTTATCTTCCCTACAGTAATAACTTTTTATGGTCAGGTTCTTTTTTTGGTGTTTTGCTCATTTTTCCAGCCTATTTCTTGACATACAGGGACAGAATCTGTTCTGCCCTGATTATGCCAATTATAGGGCATTCCCTCCAAGAGAATATTGAGGCACAAAAGAAAGAGAGGACTCTACCAGCTTGGTTATTGATAGGTTTCATTAGGGTTAATTGACAGAATTGACTCACAAGAGACTTGGTCCTTGGCAGCAAGAGGATAGAATGGTGGATCCCCGCACCACCCTTCAGCAGGTCAGATATTATGTAGAAACAGAACAAAGAAGGCCCAGTACCAGGGATGACCCAGAGTCATGTGAAAGTTTTCTTGTGGGATAATTAGAGCTTCTTTTGCTGTTTACATCTACTCAATGTAGTTTACATTACTTTGTAGAGTCATAGGTTGAGATTCCCTGCTCTAACTACCATCATACACGAGACTTTGACCTTTGTGTTAAAGTTAGGTTCTACTCACCTGAGGTGAGGAGGTACTATCTCAGGCTTCAGAAGCCTGTAAGTTTTCAGTGCTTTCAAGATGCTGTGATCTAGGTAGTGGTGTGGTCACTGATCTTCTGGTCTGTGTTCTGGTCTTTACCCAGAGAGAGCTCCTGCTCCCTTGCAGCCACAAGCCCTGTTCCTCTCTGCCCTGGAACTGTGACCTGGAACTGACCATGGGCAATGGAGTTGCCAAATAGCATCCAGTCCTATACCCAGTGCCAGCTCAGGGTCGCCTATAATCTTTTTTCTGATCATTTGTTCACTCCCCTTACCATCTGTGGGCTGAGAGCTCCCACAGCTGCTGCTGCTGTTCCTGTCACCCAGAGTCACACAGATAGTAAGTGTCTGAGACCATATTTAAACTAAGAAAGATGAGTCTTCCCGCTTCCAAGATGAGCTGCCTTTTTTTTAACCTACTGTAAAAAAAATGCTATAAATATTTTGGTATACAGAGGTCCTTTACCTATGACTGCCTCAGTTTCCCTGTCTTTTTTCCCTATGGCTATCCTCATCCACTCATGACTCTCTTGTCTTCCTCTCCTTCCCGTTCCCTTCCCCCTCAGCACACATCACTGCTTTTACTCCCCTTTGTTACTTGTTTCTACTACTAGAGTCCCTTTCTTAGCCAGAACAGGACCCGACAGAAAAGTATATAGTTTGAAGTTCTTAGTCTTTTATCATTAAAATGACTGTGTTTTTCATTGTAATTTTGAGATTATAATTATTTTATGCTGACCAGCAAGGGGCTAATAAAAATAAATCAAATCTGTAAATATGCTAAGCTTAATTTAAAAAAAAATAAAAAGGAAAAATTCAGCCATCTCAGGCCTATGACTTAAGTCTTCAATCCATCTCCAAGGCCAGAAGGGAGGCCTCAGAGCCATCCTTCTTCTTGACCTGTAAGCCCCTTTTGCTGCTCTCCTTGTCTCCTCAAAATGAGCCACAAGAAATATTCACCCCTTTTCTTGGGCTTCATTCTGTGGTTCCCTGTTTCTCTGTCTCTGTTTCCTTTTTTTGATACTGTCTCTTTCTTTTTAGAGCTGCTACCAGAACAGAGCTTGCTTTTCAATCAGTCCTCGAAAAATGCTACTGCCTATCTTCCTAGACCTACAGTCTGTCTCTTTCTTTTCCTGTCTTTCTCTTTCTGAGTCTGACTCTGCCTTTCTCTCCCTCACTTTGTTCTGACTCCAATCTCTTTCTTCTCTCCTCCTTGCCCCTGCACCTTCTTCCTGTTCCTTTGTCCCTACTCTCCCTCAAAAGGACCGTAATTGAAGGGAAAATTCTTTGCTGACCGCCCATTCATTTCCCTTCTCTTCTGCATCAGCTGACTTCCATTTGTATCATGTATCTCTCTTTTGTTCTCTTCTGTTCCTTCACCTCTCCCTTTCAACATAACTCAGGGCAGAATACGTGCTGAGACCCCAATGCACAATCTCCATTTATAGCCTCATCCACATACTTGTATATAGATATGTGTGCACATATATGTTATATGTATATACATAATATATCCATCCATTTACACATACATCCTTATCCACTCGTATGCACATCTATACACATCCCTCTGTAGAATAGTAACCTACATTTTTATGTTACTTTAAGGTTTACAAAGTGCTTTATACACATTATCTCATTTGATCCTCCTAACAACCATGTGAGGTTGAGATTAAAGATGGAATTAGCCCCATTTTAGAGATTAGAAAAGTCAGGCTCAGAGAGATTAAGTGACCTGACCATCATTACATAGTAAGTGCCAGGGACACAATTCCAGCTCAGCTCTTCCTGACTCTAATTCTAGCATTCCATCTACTATCTTTGATGTTTATAAAGGGTGTGATCTTGGCCAAGTCAATTACCCTTAGCTTCAGTTTCCCCATCTGTAGAAAGGAGGGGATTGGACTGAATAGCTTCTTGTCTAGAGCTTTTACACCATAGCTATAGAGCTATGATCATATAGCAGATCTCATGACAGAGAGGAACAGAAAGACTTTAATACTCCAATCATCTCTGTTATTCTCTGTGTGTGTGTATATACATACATACATACATGCATGCATGCATGCATATGTATATATACATGTGTGTATTTACCCGTGCATATCATATGTATGCATCCACTTTGACATGCATTCATGCAATCCATTAACACACATGCCCATATATATGCATACATTCACCCACATCCTCATCTATTCATCACACACTTAGTAGATATGTGACCTTAGGCCAGTCATTTATTGCCTTTCAGTCTTAGTTTACCCATCCACAAAATAGAGATAATAATAAGACCTCCCTCACAGAGTTGTGAGATTCAGATATGTTAATATATGTGAAGCACTTTCCAAACCCCAAGGTACTATATAAATGTCAGCTAGTTTTATTATCATTTATATCTATACACAAATTCATACATTCAGTCATAGAAGTCCACTCGTATGTATTCCTTGTGCTAATACATGAATGCATAGAAATGCCCTCATTCTAGCTAGTACATATCATCATCATTATAAAAATCACCATGGCAGCTCACAACTTTGTAACTCTTTAAAGTTAATGAAATGCTTTCCATACATTATTTTATCTGACCCTCGCATAACACTATGATATGGATGGTGAAAATATTATCCCCATTTACATATACAGGCATGCACAAAAACACACACATCTTCATATACTTTGAGTCCTCTCCCCACATTCTATATTTTTATCCCTTTTTCATATCTATTACCAGGATTCCCCACACTTTTTTTTAATGAAAGTATATTATTTTTTTATTCCCATGAAGTCACAAGAGGGAAGGAAAGAGGCAGGGGTAGGTCCTGACTGTAAAGCCCACACCATTGGGTGTGAAATTATTTGTTCATTCTGTGGTTCCCTGATTCTCTGTCTCTGTTTCCTTTCTCTGATATCATCTCTTTCTCTTTGGAGCTGCCTTGGGCTATGTGATGGAGAGCATTCACAGCAATGTGTCTGCATGGGGTCTTATTCTTGGGTACTTTGCATCCCTCTCTGTTGGGAATCCTGGCAAACCACAGAGAAAATATCTGGTAAAAGCAGCCATTCTGGAGATCTACCAGTAAATTCCAGTCTACTGTTTAGGGACATCCTCTTTCCCAGGTCCCTAAATATTCCCAGTTCTTCCCACATCACAATGTAAGTGGTTCCAAGGTACAGCTATTTCCTTTAAGCTCCCTTTAACTTCTGTGTTCCTCTTAGTGGAACACAAACACCCCTGATTCAGATCCTGTCACTCAATGACATTTATGATATTTATCAATAAATAATAGCACTTATAGGAAAAACATGATGAGGTTTACAGAGAGCTTTCTGTTATCTCATTGGATCCTTTACAATAGTTCTGTGAAGAAAATAGTGTCAGCACTATAATTTTACAGATGAGGAAGCTAAAGTTAAGTTAGGTGAAGGATCTTACCTAAGTCACCTGGCTAGTACATGGGATTTCTAGGATTTCTGACTCCAAGTGCAAGTTTCTTTCTATTTTGCCATCCTCACTCTCAATACTAAGTCTTGACTACTAACATCTTTTACTAAGACCATTCCTCACTTCTCCTCCTAAACTCCCTAGTCCAGACTGGTAGGATCCTACAGACTGTTCCTCCATTCCTACCTCCTCTCTTGTGTTCCTCTCATGTCCTTCTTGGTGTCCTCCAGGGGTACCAAATGCCCTCTCAAACATAGATTCAGACTTTTAGATTCTGTGATGTCACTGATACAGGTGAGTGTGTAAACCGCAACCCCATTAATGCCAATCACAATACCTCCATAACTGTTGAGAGTCTTCGTGAGTTGCTTTGGGGAAAAAAAAGCAACTGTCACTAACTTTCTGGAAATGAGCCTCTTCAAAATTAGCAGCAAAGCTGGTTCTCAGACAACAGGCATATATCAGGGGTATGCTGGATGGGGATGCTCAGTGAGAATCTTGAGAATCAATTGTCAGATTTTTAGTGTGAACGTTCATACCTCTGAAATCTGGAAAATGCTGCAAATCAGGGCTAGACTTAATGTTTCCTTGATTGTCTAGACTTAAGAAAGTGATGGAAAAAATGTAACCAATGCAGATTAAACTTAAAAGTGTACTTTGCATACTTTTTTCTTTTTTGAAGAGTTAGTTATTAGATATATATTAACACACTCCTGCACATAGCCAATCAGTCTACTGTTTCCATGTTGATGCCAAGCCACTAGTGCTCTCTCGCCAACCTTCCCTCTTAATTATTTTTTACTTATTGTGCATGTACTTATATGTGTACCTATCACTTCCCTTGATAGACAATAAACTCCTTGGGGGCAAGGACTGACTTATTTTTATCTTTGTACTACTAGCACTTAGCATGGAGCCTGGCACATAGTAAACACTTCAGTGCTGATTGATTGATGAGTTGATTGTCTGATGTGACTTTCCAGAGGTCAGCATAGCCTTCTAGAACGCAAGGTCACTTCCATATCACCATGAGGTATGGGAGAAAGACTTTAGAGGCACAGACATAAAATTTTAGAGCTGATTGAAAGATAGCATTTGGTCTATTCCCTTCATTTTATAGATTTTGTTTTAGGAAGCTTTTTAAAGTGCCTGTCATATGCAAACCGCTTCAGATACTATGATAAAAAATAAGATGGCTTCTGTTCTCAAGGAGATTACTTTTTTACTGGCAGGATACAAAGTAGTCACAGATTTAACGTAATTTGGGGGAGGTAGTGAATTTTAACTAGTGGGGGATGGCAGTATGGGAATCAGTGAACAAGTGTCCCAAGAGAGAGGCACCTGGGCTGAACCTTGAAGGAAGATGAAGATTCTGATAGGTAGAAGTGAGAAGGGAGTAAGTTTCAGGCATGGTAGATGGTTTGCATAAATATATGGAGACAGGAGATGAAGTGCCAAGGTTGAATAATTGTTGATAGTTCAGATTGTCTGGAACATTAACTTCATGAATGCGAATAATGGGAAATAAGGCTGAAAAGGAAGACTGGAACTAGTTTTTGTAGGGTCTTAAATGACAGCTTAAAGAGCTTGTATTTTATCCCATGAGAAATAGCGATCCTTTGAAGCTTTTAAGGTAGGCAGGTGGCACAGTGAATGTTGAGCTGAGCTTGCAGTCAGGAAGACCTGAGTTCAAATCTCCGCTACAATTTTTACTACCTAACCAAGTTACTTTATTAGCTCAGTCAGTCACCCTGACAAAGAACTGTGTCCCAATTTCCTCAGCTCTAAAATGAGAGAGTAAGACTTGATGGCCTCTGGGGTCCCTGGAGAACAAACTATAATTCTATGATCCTTTTGAGCTGCAGAATGGCCTGGATAGATCTAATCTTAGGAAGATTATTTTGGCAGTTCTTTCAAAGTTTCTTAATGTTATGGTCCAGCTAAAAGATGATGAGAACCTGAGTGATGAGAGTGGAGAAGAGAGGATGAATGTGAGAGATGGTATGAGTGTGGAATCAGGAAGACTAAGCAACTTATTAGATGTGGGGGTGAGGGATAGAAAAGAATCAAGGTCATTTTGATGTGCATTTATTTCTCTTATTGAGAAATATTTCTCTTATTCTTTTATATGAATGTGAATGTTTGCCATTCTCCTTTTGAAAACTATCTATTCATACTCTTTGACTACTTATCTATTGATTATACATCTAGATATCTACATATATATGTTTATATCTATGTCTCTCTATATGTGCATATATGTGTGAATATGCATGCATACATACCTATACTTAAATACACATCCATATATAATACATGCATATATACATATACATACATACATATGTACATATGTGAGTATATTGTGTACATAGATAGACAGATATATGTATAAGTTTTTCTCTTTTGGAATTAGAGGGAGCCTGGTCATTTGGATGAACAAGCAAATGGACTTCTGAAAAGCTTTGTATGACTAAACCCTGGATATAGTGGGAGTTGAGAGCCAGATTTCTTCAGGAGAGGAAAAGATTTTTTGTCCACTTCCTCCTCCCCATTTCCTTCTCCCCCTGTCCCCAATTAGTTCTGGCACCTAACAGGAGACCTACTAGCCTGGAGAGGTGCTGATCAATACATAAAAACTGCCTCACCAAGAAATGTACACACAAGTTTAAATTTAATCTCCATTGTTGATATTCCCAAACCAATGTGAGCCAGCTCCAGGACCTCAGTGCTACTTACCTAGAAAGAGACACGCCATTCAGCAGTTGGTGAGTCAATTTAAGAGAGTTCAAGGCACAGCTGTGGGGAAAGACAGCCAAGACACAGAAAGAAAGGGATACAGAGAAGCATTTGCTTGAGGCCTGAGGTATGTTTAAAAAGCATTATCCCTGGTAGCAGAGAGGAGAACTTTCTATAGACTCAGAAATGACTAGCCTTGGCAATCAAGGAAGGGTTTAGAGACCCTGCTTCTCCAGAGTTGTGAGTTGCCTTGGTCACATGTGTTACCTATACATGTGTCTTACTATCACTGTACTGATTCCTGGAGTCACCTTAGGCTCTAGATCTATGAGCTTCATGTGTAAAATTAGGGTGTTGGAACAGATCACTCCTAGGTTCCTCTCTGTCTCTAGAATTCTGTGATACTATGGCTGTAATTGCATTTCCTAAGGGCAGACACCAAATTTTATTCCCTCAAGGACACTGAAGGCTTTTTTATTCTTTTATTTTCCAGACTTCTGTTTTCTTCTCTCTTGATCCCATGCTCCTCTCCCCAAGAGCACCTGAGAACCACCGCCCCCCCACGCATCTGTGAAATATGAGGGATCCCATAGAGCCTGAATCACTCTTTTGTCCCTTTCAGTTTCTTCATCTGCACAGTAAGGTTTATATGCTCATAGTTGGGAGGACCTCAGTGGCCCAATCTCCCATCTCACAGATTAGGAAACAAAAAATTGGGTCAGTGGCCTGTCCAAGGTTCCAAAAGTACCAGCTGGGATTCTAACCCAGGTTATTCACCTCTAGATCCCATGTTCTCTCTGCCTGGACTTTCTCAGGGCCCTGGTGAAGATCAATGCATTGGGTTGTGAAAGCAGGAACTATCTTTTGTCTCTTTTTGTATCCCAAGATGCCAAGGTCATTCACTGCATCCTGGGATATCTCCAACTGCCTTGTCTTTTTCTTGCCACTGGACTTTGATGATTCAGAAAGAGAGAGTGAGGTTTGTGCAACTCTGCCTCACTTAAACTCAATTAATACACAAGTCAAGATGTCACCTGTGATGTCACTGGTCCTCTTCAACAACAAAAGACAGGCAACAACTTCATTATACTAATTTTGTGCCTAATCTTCTCATGGAAATTACATGCATTTGCCACAAAGTGTGCACCAATTTCAAGGCTGATTGTCAATGGAAATCACACTGATAAGGATTTGGGAGCAATGGTTTAGTGATGTAAGGCAGGGAGAGAACTGTCCATGAAGCCAGGAAGACCTGAGTTCAAGACCCCTATCCAATCCATCCTGACTTTGTAAGCCTAGGCAAGTCTCTTACCTTCCAGGGCTCTAGGCAAATTTCTAAGACCAGAAGTCATTGAGAAGGTGCTGATCTCTATTGGTAGAAGGACTTTCCTTATTTGGGAGTTTCCTATTCTTATGAAATTAGAAGTTCTAGTATCTATCCATATCCCTATTCATATCCCTACCTACAGTGTAATCCTTAAATAAGTAGTAGCTGTCTTTTTAGAACCCAACTTGCGAGTGTCAGAACAAGTAGAGGGAGACCAAAGTTGTACACTGGTATACACAACCCCCAGAGGTTGTGAAATGTCAGGAGGCAAAAAGCTTT
This sequence comes from Notamacropus eugenii, assembly GCF_028372415.1. Taxonomy (NCBI): domain Eukaryota; kingdom Metazoa; phylum Chordata; class Mammalia; order Diprotodontia; family Macropodidae; genus Notamacropus; species Notamacropus eugenii. The sequence continues at coordinate 382,476,019 of NC_092873.1, read as the reverse complement.
CTGATGTCAGTGACAAAGTGAATTAAACAAAAAGTCCAGAGCCCTGATAGTAAAAGGTTGAAGCTAGTATTGCTTCACAGAGATCACATCTCAAGACACTTCATCTCTCAACTCTGGGCATTTTCCCTGACTGACCCCATACCTAGAAATGCTCTCTCTCACCTTTCACATGTCTCTTTTATTGGACTAAAGATTGTCTTTTATCTTTCTTTGTATCACTAATGCCTGACACAGTACCTAGCACATAGTAGGCAATTAATGAATGTTTATTGACTAGAAATCTCAAACTCTGTTGGGACTGGAAGCTCAATTTCGTGTGGACAGTCTCGGGCAGGTAAAAGTGGGACTTCTAAATCTTAGAGTCTTACGAGGCCCTCCATGAACAGCGGGGGTTCGAGAAGGTCAGACCGAGCTAGCTCGGCTAGCTCGGGTATTTCCGCCTCTCCCCCGGAGATACCTGATGGGTGGAGTCTCCCTGCCCTCGAGGTCGTCCCGGATTGGAGCACACCTAGTTACCTAACAGCACGGTATTGAGATGCAAACTGTGTGGCTGAAGATTAAGTAGGATTGAGGAAGCCTAAAAGCTCTCTTAGCACGTGTGGAGCCAAAGAGAAAAGTAGGGCTCCGCTTCTTTTCTTTTCTCTCTCCCCTCCCCCTCTCTCCCCGCTTGTACTTCTACTTCCAATCCCTTAAGCTTAGCTTCCTTAGGAAATCTCCCCCTCTTCGTCCTAAGAAAGAAGACGCCCTGCACTTGTAACCGAAACCCTGTAATAAAGCTCAACCCCTGTTTGACTCTGGAACGTCCTTTCTCTCATACGTGCATCCGGCGTGGCCAGCCGAAGACCTCGGGAGGTGAGGTAAGGAAGACTCGGGTAGCCCAATACAGGCCTCTAGGCTTGGCAAAACTCAACATATTCAAAAAAGAACTCACTATCTTTCTCCCCAAACCCATTTCTCTTCTGAACTTCTCTGTTAAAGGCACCACCATTCTTCAAGACTCCCAGGTTCATAACCTCAACATAATTTTCAACTCCTCATTCTCCCTCACCCCATACATTCATTCTTTTCTCAAAATCTTGACATTTCTACTTCCTCAATAGCTCAATGACTCTCTCTTGCTACTCACAAAACCAATTCCTTAGTTCAGGCTGTCAACATCTCTTGTCTAGACTGTTTCAATAGCCTCTCCCAATTGGTTTTCCTGTCTTAAGTCTCTCCATACTCTAGTTCATCCCCCACACAATTGAAAGGTGTTTTTTCTTAAGCATAGATCAAACCATGTCACTTCTCTGCTCAATAAAATCGTCTGGTTCCCTATTGCCTCTAGAATGAAATATAAACTCCTCTAATATTTAAAACCTTTTACAACCTGGACCCAAGCTACATTTCTAGCCTCCTTATTCACTACTCCCCTTCTCTCAGACTTGTCTTCTGTAAGAAGCCTTTCCCAATCTTCATTAATCTTTGTACCTTCCCTCTGAGATTATCTTCAATTTTTTCCTGCATGTATCTTGTTTAAAGATAGTTGTATGGATGCTCTCCTCTCATTAGATTGTGTACACCTAGAGAACAAAGACTATTTTTTGCCTTTCTTTTTATCCCCAACATTTCGCATAATGTAGGTTCTTAATAAATGTTTGTGGACTTGATTTCTCTCCATTCCTCATACAAGGCACTCCTTCTCGGTGTCTTTGCATTGGCCGCCCTTCCATGTTTAGAACATACTCCTAATCTCTGTCCCAGAGTCACTTCCTTCAAGATAATTCCAGCACCATATTCTATATAAAGTCTTTCCTGATTCCCCATTTGCTATATATTGCTACCCTATCTTTTTTAAAAATTAAATTTGGAATTATTTTCTTTATATTTATTTTTTGTACATTGCTCTGTGTGTGTGTGTGTGTGTGTGTGTGTGTGTGTGTGTGATGTCTCCTCAGATGGAATGGAAACTACTCTATAGTAGGGATTATTTCATTCTTTGTATCTGAATTCCCAGTCCTTAGCACAATGCCTGGCACACAGTAGGTCATTAAATAAAGGCTTGTTGATGTAATGTTGAATTGTGCTCCATGGAGGGTTCTGGCTAAGGTCATAGCTACTCTCCTACAAGAGAAGTATGTTCTTTGAACTCACAGGGACTTCTCAGCTGGAGGTGATAGTCATTTGACTGAACTGGCTCCCCTTCTCTACCTAGATGCTTTGAGATGACCAATTCTAGAGCCTTAAGCTTAGTAGTTTCTAAATCTCTGGGAAATAGTGGGAATAGACACAATGGGAAGAGAGTACTGGAGTTGGAGTCAGAGAATCTGGGTTCAAATTCTGCCTGTGAAGTTTAGTATTTGTATAACAAATCACTTGACTTCCCTAGATATCAGTCCCTTCATCTATCAAATGAAGAGGTTGGGCTAGACAGTTTGTGAGGTCCTTTTCAGCACTAGCTAACGTTTCATTCCTGTGTGCCCCCATGAGAGCACTCTAGATGTCAGGGAAGGAGTCCATTCTGAGAAGTTTAGAGAGACTGGAAGATAAAGGAAGAACTAAAATCAATGACAATTAATTTTCATCATCTGAAAATAAATCAGTAGATTTGGGAAGGGGTGGTGAGCTGTGGGTATGGGCAGGGGGAGAATACTCAGAACAGAGACTAGAACATGGAGAGATATCAGTAGGGAGAAAGAGACAAGAGGAACACAGAGAGCCAGATAGAGGAGAAGAAAGGGAGAAGGTGAAGAGGAAGACCAGGGAGAGAGAGGGAGAGACCAGACAGGGACAGACAGACAATCCCTGAGACAGTCTCTCCCTCAGAGAGACAGAGGAAAGGGAAGGAAATAGAGACAGGAACAGAGGATGAGAAACAAAGAAAATGCAGAAGAAAGCAGGATAGGGAAAAGGAGAGTGACACACACAGAGGAAGGGAGGGGAAGAAAAAGAGTAAAGCAGACATAAAAAGACAAAAAACAAGAAATCGTGAAATTCAGAGAAAGAGAAACAACAGAATGAGATGCCTCCAGGCCTTGATTTTCAGCGGAGGGGACCCACCCTCCCATACACACACACACACACACACACACACACGCACACGCACACATGTGCGCGCACACATACACATACGTACACCTGCACTCTTACATACACATGTGCACACGCACACACATGCACACACATATGCACACATACACACACACTCACTTCACCCCTTCCCAGGTCATTCTGACAGCTACCCCTGTCCTTCCCCTCAATGTCCTGCTCTTTCAGAGTCAGTCAGAAAGAGCGGGGGAGGGGGGGAGGGAAGGGGGAGGGGGTAGTGAGGAAGGGGAGAAGATGACAGAGGCAGCTCTCTACTTTCTTCTTCCTTCCTCCGCCTCCCCCTCACTCCCCTACTCTGTCTCTGGGCCCTGCCACACTCCAGCAGAAGCCATTACTGAGAACAAACTAGCTTCTTGTCTCTGAGATGGGTCCCCGGGGCCGAAGGCAAATTGCCTGCCTCGTGCATAATAAACCAAGCGTGGAGAGACAGAGAGAAGGCTGACACTGTGGGACACAGCACAGAAGCAGTAGCAACCAGAGGCGGCAATAGAGCAGCACTAGCCTGGGGTGGGGGGCAGGCAAAGCGGGAGGAGAGAAGGGTTCGCACTCCTGCTCTCCAGGTCCTCCCCTTGCCTCACTCTTCCAGCCACCATCTGACTCTCCTGCTCCAGGATTCAGCAGAGGTTGGGGGGAGAGTTGACTTGGGCCATCCTGAACAACTCTGGGGCATGTACCTGTGGCCCACTCATGGGATGGTCAACAGAAAGATCTCAAAAGCCTTTGAACCCTTGGTTGCCCCACTAATTATGGGTGTCCCATAAGGTTTTGTCCCAGGGCCCTCTTCCCTTCTCTCTCTATACTACTTCACTTGGTGATCTCATCATCTCCCAAGGACTCAATTACCATCTTTATGCTAATAATTCTCAAATCTACTTATCTAGCCTTAACCTCTCTGCTGACCTCCAGTCTCACTCTCCAATTGCCTCTTAGACTGACTGACTTGAAATGGCATCTCCCAAAACACATTTATGGCTCCTGAGATGATAATAATAGTAGTTGACATTTATACTGACTAGAGTCAGTCAGTTGATAAACCTTAATTTAACACCTACTATGTGCCAGGAACTATGCTATGTGCTACAGATGAAAATATAGGTAAAAAGGCAATCCTTCCTCTCACAGTCTAATGGAGTCAGTGTGGTACAATAGGAAAAAATGTTTACTAAAGGAGTCAAAGGACCTGGGTTTAAATCATGCCTCTTCTGTTTTCTCTTTTGTGACTGAAATTACATCATCTCTGGATCCAAGTTATTTCATCTATACAAGGCAGGGGTTGAACCACATGATCTCTGAGGTCCCTTCCAGATTGAATTCTATGATCCTATAAACCTTCCACTGCCCCCATTCCTTCATACTACTTCAAGGCATTCCCTGCCCCTACAACTCCAAGTCACAAAACTAGAAAGGGCCTTAAAGATCACTACCTTTTATTGTACAAACAACTTCCCTGGAACTCACCCCTGTCCTCAGAGAGCTGGCTCTGTAGTGAAGAGAGTCAGATATCTACAGAAGAAGCCTAGATTAAAAATAAGGAGAGGAGACAATCCCAGAAATGAATACACAGGTATTGCCATCTTGATGTCCCAGAGGGGAGAGTATGGTATTTGCTGGTCTTTCAGTGTCTTCATCTGTTGTCAGTCTTTCAATCAATGACTCAACTGACTTTGGAACTGAACTCTCTTTTACCTTCTTTCTACTGTGGCATGAGGAGCCAGACCTCTAAAGCAACCTCCAAATGTCTAAACTTCCAGAGGAGAGCTTTTCTGTCCACCACTCTGTCTCATTGGTTTTAACAAAGTGTTTTGAGATCCTTTGACTTCCATGGAGATCTTAAACCAAATGGTACATGTGATCACCTGTCTACCCATCTGCTGAATGCCTGAGATGTAGGTCTTTCTTGCTGACATTTGGTGAGACCCGGAACATACACAAACATACACACACACACACACACAAACACATATACACACATAAATTGATTTAAGAAGTGAAGAGGCTAGATTTTATGATTTTACTCTCATTTATTTCTTTATCTTCCCTCTGACCCTGATTGAGTGCTTTTCCTTCTAGTTTTAAATTTCATGGTCAAGATATATAAGATTAGGGTATGTGGAGATGGGCCAGTGTATCAGAAAAAAAAGGTGTGGGGTGTGTGTGTGTGTGTGTGTGTGTGTGTGTGAAGGAGGAAACAGTAAAGGTTATAGATAAAGGTTATGGAATCATAAAATTAGAATTGGAAGGTGCCTTTGAGATTATCTACTCCAAGAGAAGGTAGCAGTCTAGAAAAGTGACATGAGCTGGCCACCAGAAGGTCATGCAAGGTCATGCAAGGTCACACTATGGGGATGGCACCCATGTCCTAGACTCTAAATTCTGTGCTCCTTCCACTCCACCATGATCTCCACCATCTAAGTGAGTGTGATTACTTTACACCAGGCTGCATGGTCCAACAGAAAGAATGACAGACTCAGCTAAGGTATGTCCAGAGTAGCATAAGCAGAATGTTGAGGGATTTGGAGAGCAGACTCCAAAGTGATTGTTTGAAGTAATTGTGTTAGTACCATGAAAAAAATACTTTAATGTCAAAGGACCTGGGTTCAAGTCCCAGACATACTATTTGCCTTAAACTTCTATGATTTGGGGCCAGTCATTTCATGGGCCTCAGTTTTTTTAAGTGTAAAATGACTGAGTTAGACTAAATGCCTCTAAGATCCTTTCCAGCTCTAATTCTATGATGCTGTTTAGCCTAGAGAAGATAACATGTAGGGGAGACATGGTAGTTGTCTCAAGTATTTGAAGAAATATCATGGGGAAGAAGGATTAGATTTTTTTTTTCTACTCGACCACCATCATAGAACTGTGATCCATGAATGTATGTAGGTAGGTTGCAGCGAAGCAGATTTTTGCTGGTTATGATGAAAAATTTGCTACTAATTAGAGCTGCCCCAAAATGGAACAGGTTGACTTAGGAAGGAATGAGTTCATTATTATTGGAGGTCTTCAAATGGAGGTTAAATGAGAGGCAAGAGCATTAGTTTGGGTGTCTGACACAATTGAGTTTGACATTAATAGCAATATGGCCTTTGGTAGTAAGTCACTTAATCTCTCTGAGCCTCAGTTTACTCACTTGTAAAATAAAGTTAATAACAATATTTAGCTTTTAAATGGTACTTTATGGTTTGTGAAGCTCATTGGAGTCTCACAACAAGCCTGTTAATAGGTGCTATTGTTATCCCCATTTTGCAGATAAGAAAACTAAGACAGAGGTGACGTGACTTGTTTAGTCACTTAGCTAGTAAGTGTCTGTGGTGGGATTTGAACTCAGGTCTTCCTCATTCTAAGACCAATACTCACTCTATTGCCCTGCCTAGAGATAAATATAACTATAACATATATAATTATATAAAAGATGATATAAATTACAGCTTATTACAACAGGCACCTCAAGATGCCTGGTATGGAAATGTGTTTCTATAGATGACTAAGGGATGGATAGCTGAAGGGGAGGTATTTGCTGGTCTTTCAGTGTCTTCATCTGTTGTCAGTCTTTCAATCAATGACTCAACTGACTTTGGAACTGAACTCTCTTTTACCTTCTTTCTACTGTGGCATGAGGAGCCAGACCTCTAAAGCAACCTCCAAATGTCTAAACTTCCAGAGGAGAGCTTTTCTGTCCACCACTCTGTCTCAGAAGACTACAATCCTAAGGCCATTGTCACAGGAAGGAATCCTAAGTCCTCCTGTGGAAGGGAAGAAGCTCTTCCTGGTTCCTGTGAGCAATGTTCTGTATTACAGTGCCAGATAGACAGACGGAGACAGAGAGAGTGTAATGCCATACTAGAGCATTAGCTTCAAATCTTTCATTCAACTTGGGAAACTGAGGTAGACAAGAATTGGTAATTGAGGGGATGTCTATCAATTGAGGAATGGCTGAACAAGTTGTGGTTTATGAATGCAATGGGATACTATTGTGCTAAAAGAAATGATGAGTAGGCAGACTTCAGAAAAACCTGAAAAGAGTTACATGAACTGATACTGAATAAAGTGAGCAGAATCAGGGGAACATTGTACACAGCAGCAGCGACATTGTTTGATGATTAACTATGACAGTCTTAGCTCTTCTCAGCAATACAATGACCTAAGACAATTCTAAAAGACTCATGATGGAAAATGCCATCCACATCCAGAGAAAGAACTATGGAGTCTGAATGCAGATCGAAACAGACTATTTTCACATTTTTTGTTTATTTTGTTTTTGCTTTCTCATTGTTTTTCCCTTTTGTTCTGATTCTTCTTTTATAACATGACTAATGTAGAAATGGCATGGTCTTCTTCGGCAACAAAGGACGAACACAATCCTGTAAGCTAACTGGGTAACTTACCTCATCCTCTTCTGTCTCCCTCCCCATCCCCTTCCTTCTCCTCTACAAAGGAAGGTAAACTTGGATGGCCAAAAGATGCCCAGTTGACTTAGGTTTCACTAGCTCCTTTCCTATTTCCCTCTCCCCTCCCCTCGTCTCCTTTCTCTGCTCCTCCTCTGGACCCTCTTAGGTTGAGAATGGTTATCAATAGTAACTGTTGTGGTTTCCCACTCAGCCTGATGTCTTTCTTTCTCTTGACCTCATTAAAGGGGCCATGCCCTGGCTACTTCTTAAGCAGGCCTATTCAATGAATGAATGTTGCCTCACCCTAAGTGAGTACCAGCAAAGACCTTGGCCTAAAGGTCCCAAGGTCTCCTAGTGCATCCTGGATCATCTCCAGTCACCCTGAAGAATATCAGGTCTCTGGATTCAGATGGCTCTGTAGGAGAAGTGAGTCTGGTGACCTGCACAGCCCTCCCTCACTCAAAACAAAGTCAAGTGCAAGTCATGTCATCATGTCTCTGATGGCATGATCTTCTTCAGCAATGAAGGACAAACACAAATGTGGAAATACATTTTAACATGATTGAACATGTTTAACATATATCAATTTGCTTGCTGTCTTGGGGAGGAAGGGGTAGAGAAGAATGGAAGGGGAAAAAATTTGGAATTCAAAATTTTACAAAAAGGATGTTGAAAACTATCCTTACATATTATTGGAAGGAAAATAACATACTATTAAGGGAAAAAAAGAAATTGAGGACAGAGAGGGGAAGTGACTTTTTAGATTATAAACACCTTAAGAACAATGCTTGACTTCTCTTTATATCCCCAGTGCCCAACATGGTGCTTTACACATTGTTGTTTGGTCACTCAGTTATGTCCAACTCTTTGTGACCCTGTGGACCATGACATGCCAATACTGCCCATAGAGTTGTCTTGGCAAAGATACTGGAGTGGTTTGCCATTTTCTTCTCCAGTACATTAAAGCAAACAGATGTTAAGTGACTTGCCCAGGGTCACACAGCTAGTAAGTGTCTAAGGCTGGATTTGAACTCAGGTTTTCCTTACACCCAACCTAGTACTTTATTCATTGAGTCACTGAGCTACTTTACATATAGCAATATGTAATAGCTTAATAAGTATGGATTTGTGTAAACTGGAAATTGGATTCCTAAAGGTATTTCATTTTTTTTTTTTTTTGGCATTTCATTTCTTTTTTTTTTAGTTTATTTATTTATTTTTAGTTTTCAATATTCACTTCCACAAGATTTTGAGTTCCAAATTTTTCCCCATCTCTCCCCTCCACCCACCTCAAGACACATGCATTCTGATTAACCCTTCCCCCAATCTATCCTCCCTTCTATCACACCCCTTCCTTCTCTTATCCCCATCTCCTCTATTTTCTTGAAGGGCAAGATAGATTTCTATACCCCATTGCCTATATGTCTTATTTCCCAGTTCCATGTAAAAACAATTTTCATTCATTTTTAAAACTTTGAGTTCCAACTTTTCTCCCTCTCTTCCTCCCCAGCAGTTCGATACAGGTTATACATCTGTACTCATGCAAAACACTTCAATAACAGTCATGTTGTGAAAGACTATATTTCCCTTCATCCTGTCCTGCCCCCCATTTTTTCTGTTCTCTCTTTTGACCCTGTCCCTCCTCAAAAGTATTTACTTCTAATTACCCCCTTCTCCCATTTGCCCTCTCCTATTATCCAACCCCACCCCCCACTTATCCCCTTACCCCCTACTTTCCTGTAGAGTAAAAGAGATTTTCATACCCAATTAAGTGTATGTTATCCCTTTCTTAAACCAAATTTGATGACAGTAAAGTTCACGCTTTCCCTCTCACATCCCCGCCTCCTCCCCTCCATTGAAAAAGCTTTTTCTTGCTTCTTTTATGTGAGAGAGAATTTGCATCATTGTTTTTCTTCCTTTCTCCTTCTTCCAATATATTCCTCTCTCACCTCTTAATTTTATTTATTTAGATATCATCCCTTCCTATTCAACTCACTCTGTGCCCTCTGTCTCTGTCTCTGTCTCTGTCTCTCTCTCTCAATGCGTGTGTGTGTGTGTGTGTGTGTGTGTGTGTGTGTGTATATAATTCCTCCAACTACCCAAATACTGAGAAAAGTTTCAAGAGTTACAAATATGATCTTTCCATGTAGGAATGAAAACAGTTCAACTTCAGTAAGTCCCTTATGATTTCTCTTTCCTGTTTACCTTTCCATGCTTTTCTTGATTCTTGTGTTTGAAAGTCAAATTTTCTATTCAGCTCTGGTCTTTTCATCAGAAATGCTTAAAATTCCTCTATTTCATTAAATGACCATTTTTTTCCCCTGAAGTATTATACTCAGTTTTGTTGGTCAGGTGATTCTTGGTTTTAATTCTAGCTCCCCTGACCTCTGAAATATCATATTCCAAGCCCTTTGATCCCTTAATGTAGAAGGTGCTAGAGATGTGTTATCCTCATTGTGTTTCCCCAATACTCTAATTACTTCTGTCTGGCTGCTTGCAATATTTTGTCCTTGTCCTGGGAGCTCTGAAATTTGGCTACTGTATTCCTAGGAGTTTTCCTTTGGGGATCTCTTTCAAGAGGTAATCAGTGGATTCTTTCAATATTTTACCCTCTGGTTCTAGAATATCAGGGAATTTTCTTGAAGTCTAGGCTTTTCTTTTGATTATAACTTTCAGGTAGTGCAATAATTTTTAAATTATCTCTCCTGGATCTATTTTCCAGGTCAGTTGTATTTCCAATGAGATATTTCACATTGTCTGCTATTCTCTCATTCCTTTGGTTTTGTTTTATAATTTTTTGATCTTTCACAAAGTTATTAGTTTCCATTGCTCCATTCTAATCTTTAAAAAATTATTTTCTTCAGAGAGTTTTTGGACCTTATTTTTTAAGGTATTATTTTCTCCAGCATTTTTTGGATCTTCTTTAGCAAGCAGTTGACTCAGTTTTCATTATTTTTTTGCATCATTCTCATTTCTCTTCCCAATCTTTCCTTTACTTCTCTTACTTGATTTTCAAAATCCTTTTTGAGCTCTTCCATGGCCTGAGACCAATTCATATTTTTCTTAGAGGCTTTGGATATAGGAGTTTTGACTTTGTTTTCTTCTGTTTGTGTATTTTGATATTCCTTGTCACCAAAGTAAGCTCCTATAATCTGATTCTTTTTCCAGTTTTTGTTCATTTTCTCAGCTATTTACTTGGCTTTTGAACTCTTTGTCAAAGGAGTTCTCTACTTTCCAGTGGGACTGGGGAGTTGTACTATCAGCATCTCAATCCACACACACACACACACACACACCCCACAATCTGTGGCCTAGAGCTCCAGAAACAGTAGCTGACTCTGCCCCTGCTGCTGCTGTGACTGCCATAGGCTCCTCCACCCCTTCCACCACACTGGGGCTGTGGCTGGACCACTCTATTCTCTGACACAGGTCTGACAGGTCTTCCACTGAGCTTCCAATATATCCTTGGTTACAACCCTTTGGGGTTGTGAAGTCTGGAAACTCCCACAGGTTCCAGAGATTCATTCTCCACCCCCAGTCCTGCACAGGTCCCATCTGTGCCAGTGCTGCCCAAGCTGCACAGCACTCTGCTCCCAGGGTGACATGATAGACACTTCCTGTCAACCTTCCAACCTGTCTTGTGCTGGAGATTTGCTTCACTTTGTCATTCTGTGTGTTCTACAGCTCCAGAATTTGTTTAGAGTCATTTTTTACAGGTATTTGGCTGGATTTGGAAGGAAAGCTCTAGTAATCCCTGCTTTTACTCTGCCATCTTAACTTTGCCTCCTGGATTCCTAAAGTTCATGACAGAAATAAGACTTTAAACCAAGTCTCCTGATTCTCAGGTCCAGAAAAAAGCCTTGAAACTTGAGAGATAAAGGAATATGGGGTACAGGGATTATTGCCCAGAATAATGAATCTCAGGATTAGAAGATGTCTAAGAGAACACATAGTCCAGGGGTGGGAAACCTGTGGCCTCGAGGCCACATGTGACCCTCTGAATCCTCAAGTGTGGCCCTTTGACTGAATGCAAACTTCATGGAACAAATCCTTTTATTAAGAGGATTTGTTCCATGAAGTTTTCATTTAGTCAAAGGGCTGCACTTGAGCATCTTGAGGCCACAGGTTCCCCACCCCTGCTTAGTCCAACCCCTCTACCTGAACAAGAGCTCCATATAACATAATCTCTGACAAGTAAATGCTCAGCCTTTGCTTGAAGACTTCTAGCAAAAGGGAACCCCCTACTTACCAAGACAACCAGTTCCACTTTGGATCAGTTCTAATTGTGAGGAAGTTTTTCCTTATATCATATCTAAATTTAGCTATTCATCAAACCCTATAATGTTATATAAGTGTTAGTTTTTTTCTTAATAATAACATCCTTCCCAAAATAAGACACCTATAATTGGACACAATATTCCAGATTGGGCAGAGTACAGCAAGACTACCCTTTTAACTCTTAGAGTAGCACATAGCCTACTGAACAGAGAACTGGTACTGTAGTCCAGAGGACTGGGGTTCAATTGCCTCTGGTGTATACTGTAAAGGTGACCCTGAGCAAATTATTAAGACTGTAAGCTAGAGAGGAATTGCCAACCTGCGTAAGTAAAGGGCGGGGTATTTCAAGCTGTGAGTTCCCCCACACTGACAAAATCACATCTAGATTTTGTTTTAATAATGCCTTGTAATGTAGCTTAAGCTCATGCTATCATTTTTGGATTCCATCTCACTCTAGCAACTCACATTGAGCGTGTAGTTAACTAAAGCCCTCAAATCTTTTCCAGAACTGCCGTCTAGTCAAATGTTCTCCATCTTTTACCTGTGCAGCTCTCCTGACTTCCTTTAAAGTTAAAGTCCTACCTTCTAAACAAGAAGCCTTTCCCAGTCATTCTTATTCTTAGCGCCTTCCCTCTGAGATTATCTCCAGTTTACCCTGTGTATATCCTATTTGTACACAGCTGTTTGCATGTGGTATTTCCCCTCTGAGCTTCTCATGGGCAGGGGCTTTCTTTGAATCCCCAATGCTTAACACACTGCCTACACATAATAGATTTTTAATAAATGCTAAGTGGCTGGTTAACTGTTTTTTTTTTAACCTACGCATAAAACTACATACACATCTCCATTAAATTTCATCTTCTGAAATTTGGCCCAACTTTCTAGCGTATTGAGATATTATTGGGTCCTGGAAGTCAGTGTTTTAGTTATTCTTCCTACTTTTGATGAAAATATTATGTATACCCTTATCCCTGTCTGATTTAAAAAAAAAAAGTTAAATGGCACTGCAACAAACACAGATCCTTGGGGCAGTCCACTGGAGTACTCCTTCCAAGTTTACATAAATCATTAATGACAATTCTTTGGGTCTAGTTATTCAACCAATCCTAAATCTACCTAATTATAATATAATCCAGCCTACATCTTTATGTCTTTTCCACATGAACAATATGAGAAATTTCATTAAAAGCATTTCTTAAATCTAGGTCAACTATACTTATAACATCTCCCCTAATCTACTAGTCTAGTAACCCTGTCAGGAAAGAACATGAGGATAGTATGGTATGACCTGCTCTTGATGAAGACATGCTGATTCATTATAAACAACACACAAGATGGTACAGCATCTCTTTTACCATGTAAACTATCCAAATGGGATCCTGGCTATAGAAATAAACAAGCTTAGTTCTGAGATACCCCCTGAGAGGTGGCTAGGTCTGGGAGATAGGAAATGTAGAAGGGCAAAAGAGAAGTCTGGGGCCCCTACTTTCTTCCATTGCACAGACATTCCTACTCCTGGACCTGGGTAGATCCTCTCGTGATTTAGGGTAAAGACCTGTATTCGAATTCTATTTCTACTGTTTACTAAGTGTGTGACCTTTGGCAGGCTGCTTCCTCTTTCCAGACTTCAGTTTTCTCATCTTTAAAATAAGAGGATTGTATCAGACTAACTCTAAGATTTCTTGTTTGTTTTTTAATAGCTCCAAATCCTATGAAACTTTTGAAACTATGGTAATGGCAAAGATGAAGCATCCTACCCATCTCAAAAGTATCGACCAACAGATACAGGAATATTCTCCCCTCCTTGAGGAGCAACCAGAGGAAAGTGCCTGTGTTTGCCCTGGGAAGGCAGGGAGGTAAAAAGATGCAAGGAATTGCAAAGAAAGTTCTCCCTTTATACTTGGAACTATCACAAAAACAGGTCAGGACAATTTTCTCAAATCGTGTTTAGCTCTGGGCATTACATTTGAGTAATTACATTGTAAAGTTGGAAGGTGTCCAAAGCAGGATCTCCTGAGTGGTGAGCTGATTGGAAATGCTATATTGTAGGCTAAGGAAAGAGTTATCATTATTATTACTACTGCTACTAATGAAAATTAGCACTTATATGATGCCTTAATGTTTGTAAAGGAATTTACATGTGTTGTCACATTTGGTCCTCACAACAACATTTTGAAACATATGCTGTCATTTCCCCCATTTTACAGAAAAGGAGACTAAAAGAGGGTTAGTTACTTGTACAAGGTCCCATATGTAATTAGTATCTGAAGATTTTAACTCAGCCCTTTCTGACTCCAAATCCAGAGCTCCCTCCATTATGTGACCTAGTTGCCTATGAACTGAAGCTATTGAGACTAGTTAAGAGATTTGGGATGTTGGAACCTTATGAAAAAATATGCCAAATCACTAAAAATTGGAGAAATACAAATTAAAGCAGCTCTGAGTTTCTACCTTTCATGCATTGGATCAGCAAATATGATAAAAGAAGAAAATGGCAAGTATTGGAGGGGCTGTGGGACAACAGGCTGTCAACAATATTCTCTTGGTAGAGCTGTCAATTGGTCTAGCCCAGGAGTGGGGAACCTGCAGCCTTGGGGCCACATGTGGCCCATTAGGTCCTCAAGTGTGACCCTTTGACTGAGTCCAAACTTCACAGAACACATCCCCTTAATTAAAGGATTTGTTCTTTAAACTTTGACTCAGTCTAAATGCCACACTTGAGGACTTAGAGGGCTACATGTGGCCTCAAGGTTGCAGATTCCTCATCTATGGTCTAGCCATTCTGGAAAGCTGTTTGGAAATAGGTTCCAAATATTCCACAACTACTAGACTTATACCTCAAAGAAATCAAAGGAAGAGAAAAAAGACTCATATGTTCAAAAATATTTATAGTAGCAAAAAGCTAGAAACTTAGGAGGTGCCTGTCCATTGAGGAATAACTAAGCAAATTATGGCATGTGAAAGTAATGAAATGTTATTGAACCATAAGAAGTGATGAAATGGACAGTTTCAGAGAGAACAGGAAAGATCTGTATGAACTGATGCACAGTGAAATAAGCAGAATTCACACTACCCATTTTGTGCCAAAAGGGTAATGGACTTAAAATGTAGAATGAGACATTTCTGGACACAATCAATGTGGGGATTTATTTTGCTAGATTCTATGAAGGTTTCCCTTTCCCTTTTTCTTATTTTATGGGGTCTGGGGAATAGGAGGGAAAGAAAATAAATGCTTCTTTTAAAAACACAATAATGACCTTGATTTTTCCACTGGGAGATAAAATGAGGAGGAAAGATCGTTGTCTTCAAATCCAAATGACAGACCTATCATAAAGAAGAGGGTTTAGTTTGTTGTTGTTGTTTTCGTGGGGTCCCGGGGGCAAGAACTAGGATCAGTGAATGAAAGTAACAAATGCTAGATTTATTTCCATAGAAGGTAGAACTTTCTACCCTCAATACCTCCCCACCACCAAAATTCCAAATTTTTCCAATGGTAAAATGAGTTGCTTCAGTAGTTGGTGTAAAGGAAGGGCTGATGGCTTTGGAACCAAGAGAAATATACTCTTTGAATTCCAGCCTTGACATTTACTAGCTCTGTGGTCATGGGAAGCATCTGTAAGCCTCAGTTTCTTCATATGTAAAATGGGGGTCATAAAATCAGAGATTCACATATTAAAAAAATTTACAGATTGCTTGAGCCCTCTCCCCCTCGTTTTACAAGAAAGGACACTGAGAGCCACAGAGGTTCGGTGACTTGGCCAATTAGGTTGATAGCAAGGCGGTATTCTACTCAGGTCCTCGGACCCTTTCTCCTCCTTTCTCCCCTCCCCTCCTCCCAATCCAACACTCTTTCCACTAAATAATAATACTTATATTACCCACTTCACAAGGTTATTATGAGGAAAGTGTTTTGTAAACCTTGAAGCACAATATAAATGTGAATTATTATCATGACTATTCCCATTGCTGGAAGCATTGGCTGCATGGCCATCGGTCAGGTGTGTTGTCGAAGGGATCCTGGCCTTGGGAGAGGAGGCTGATCCTCCAAGGTCCTATTCACTGCTGAGATTCTCTAAGTCTCCTGTCACTTTACCGAGGGAGAAATAAAAAGAGGAGGCGATAAAGCTGCTGGTCAGCAACCGATAGGAAGACGAGCTGGGAAAGAAGCCCACCCCCAAACCTGGAGATCCATCTCACTCAGTGACCCGGCTCTCTTGGGGAAAAAAAGCACAGTGTCTGTTTGAGATTTGGAGACAGGAGACAACAGATGGGCTATGCGGCAAGGGTGTTGGAGCATGAACTCGAAGCTTAAAAAAAATGAAATATTTCCCAATTTACAAACAAATACAGGATATGTTTGTGCAGCAGTCACAAGAGAGCAGTGCTGTGTGGAGGAAGAAAAAAGAGAGGGGGAGAGAGAGAAAGATAAAGACATTCTGTTCAGTTCTGGAAGTTGACGATGGTTTCTCTCTCCCTGGGAGGTCGCCTCTGCCGCTGCTAATTACAATGAAAGAGGGAATAAGAAACTTCAAATGAGCGTGAATAAAATGAGCTTTCTCTACTCCCCTGATTGCTTCTCCAAGAAGTACTGGCACCTGGATTCTAGGGGGAAGGCAGGAGGGCATGACCATTGTCCTGAAGATGCTGCATAGAGGTGCCAGGGAGCAGGATATTTAGGTGCTAGGAAGTCAAGAACATGTTAGAACATACTTTAGAGATCATCGAGGCCAATGCCTTACCTTCCTGTTCCCTAATTTTACAGATGGAAATAATGAGATGCAGGGAGAGTGTTAGATGCCATGGTTTTAAAGGTCTCTTTCCAACTTTAGAGTTCACTGGCCTCTTTTTACAGTCCTCCCAATCTTTCAAAAGCCTCTAAGCAAAACCTATTTGGAATAATATGACACTGGGTCAGGGCACTGTAATCTGGCAGCTGCTGGAAAGGAAGAACTTTTGGACTTTCTGACATGGTTGCAGAATGGGAAAAATAGTGGCTCTTGTTCAGTGTTGAATATTCATTCCAACTGGTAAGGCATTTTTAGCCTTAGCAACCCATGCTAAAGGCACGTTCTTCTCTTTACACATCATGGCATCATGGGATACAAAGCTTGAATGTATCTGAAAGTCCAACTCTTTCATTTTACGTATAAAAAATGGAGGCCTATACTAGAGAAATTATTTTCCCATTGTCACACAGTGAGTCAATTACAGTCAAGAGTCAAACTTGGGTCCCCAGACTCCAGTGACATTGGCGTCAGCATTTCCTGCAAGGCAGAAGAGCCATCCTAAATCGTAGCATAGTCTAAAATATTAGTGGATGCCAGGGTTTCTATTGCGGTTATTATTTCTAATGGTGTACTCTTTCAAGGATACAACTTAGTATTTTCAAAAAGGGATAATTAGGAAGTGGTGACTTAGACTCTCCAAAGTCTTCACCAAGGGGTCTTTCAAGGAGCTCTCTTTATATGAGTTCACACCTCAACCACTACTTAACAGAATACCTAGGTGTAAATGAGCAGTAGGGGTTACTGACCATGACAGAGTATCCTTCAAAGGGAAGGCCAGGTGGTTCAGTGGACAGAGCACAGGGAGTCAGGAAGACTCCTTTTTCTGACTTCAATTCTGACCTCAGATACATACTAGTTGGGTGACCCTAGGCAAGTCACTTCACCCTCTTTGCTTCAGTTTTCTATCTGTAAAATGAGCTGGAAAAGGAAATGACAAACTACTCCAGTATTCTTGCCAAGAAGACCCCAAATGGAGTCATGAAGAGCTGGGACGTGACTGAAAAAAGAAAAAAGACCCAACAACACCCCAGAAAGGAAAGATGTAAGTGAGTGGGGTAAGAGAATTAAAGATCCACCCAAAATCCACCCTAAAATATAGGCTCTATATAAAGCAGTGGCAGGTCTGACCCTGTCATACACATTTTACCCCCCATACCCCATCCCAAACACACACACACGCACACACACACACTCAATAAATTCCAGTGGCTCCCTGTTATCTCCAGGGTAAAGCATAAAATCCTGTTTGGCTTTTCAAGTCATTTATTACCTGGTCCCTTCTTATCTTTTCAGTCTTATACTTTTGTGATCCAGTGATATCATCCTCCTGATTGTTTCTGGCACAATATATACCATCTCCTGACTTTGGGCATTTTCACTGATTGTACCCCATGCTTAGAATTCTCTCCTTTGTCTTTGTCTCCAATTCCTGGATTCCCTCAAGTTTCTGCTACAACTTCTACCTTCTGGAGAAGCTAAGTGGTTAGTCACTTAACCCCAGCTGTCCTCCCAAAAAGTAAAATTAAAAGCATTAAGCATTCAGGTTCTCCTTAATGTCAGTGCCTTGCCTCTGCTGTAGTTTCCACGTCATGCTGTACATATTATGTTTGTACATAGTTGTTTGCATCTTGTTTCCCCCTTCCCTGCTCCTATTAACTTATGAACTACATGAGAGCTAGGACTGTTTTCCCTGCCTTTGTATTCCTAGCTTTTAGTACTATGCCTGGAACATAGTAAGCATTGAATCAATGCTATTGAGGTGACTTGAATTTTTTCTTTTTCAGTTTTATCTCTTACTCCATTTAGAAGCTGATAGTAGATATTTTGATGACTCATCCATTATAACAACAAGAACTAAAACAGTTGACCTTCATGTCGTGCTTTAAGGCTTATGAAGCGATTATATGAATTGTCTCATTTAAGAACGACTCTATCAGCGTGGCCATTTTTCCATTGGTAGAAGTTCCAAGCCATCCATACCTTCTCATCCTGACAAAACCATTAAGAGCCTATGAAAGAGAAGGTGGCAGACGAATTCATGTGTAATCCATCCCTCCATATATAACACATATGGAATATATATGCTAGAAGCACACATGCATTTATATTTCAGTCTTATGTGTCATACTTTTCAAAGCACTTTCACTTTCCCAACATTGTATAATTTGCTCCTGAATATCCCTCAAGTCCATCTGCCCTGTCAGGCAGGCACGTCAGAGATAGACAAGTTCTACCGACTCAGAAAAGTGAAGAATTCCAGTTCAATCATTCCATGGTTCTCATGGGTCATTTGAAAGACAGTATCTGTATTTTCCTAAAGTTAAGTTCAAAAGGAAGGAGTCAGAGTAACTTTGATCCTGAGCCTAATCATTCTTTTTTAAAAATTATTTATTTTAGATTAATTTTTTAATTAACAATTTTTTTCTTCCACCCCAGCCCCTACCATTGAAAAAGAAAAAAAATTTTTTAACAAATATGCAAAGTCAACCAAAACAAATTCTTCCATTGGGCACATTCAACAATCGTCTTATTCTGTACCCTGAGTCCATCACCTCTCTGCCAGGAGGTGGGTAACATGCTTCCATCATTGGTCCTCTGGAATCATGACTTGACTGTGACTGTTGATCATCGTTCTCAAGGCTTTTCAAGTTGTTTGTTTTTACAGTGTTGTTATTGCATGAATTATTCTTCTTATTCTACTCACTTCACTCTGCATCAGCTCATACAAGTCTTCCCAGGTTTCACTGAAACTGCCCCTTCATCATTTCTTATGTGAGTCTAAGCATTCTAATAGATTATTTTAGAATTCAAAAGATGATCCTAGACTTCTAACAGAGATTATTTCAGAATTCTAATAGAGATTAGCTCTCAATTCTAGAAGTGGTTAAAAAATTAAAACCTACCTCTTGAGAAAAGACATGATGTAGATCAGAAATAACCAAGTTGTGAATGCTACATAACTCTCTCAAACAGTGGGCTTTAAGTCCCCTTCCATGTCCTATTTGTTTGTATGTAACTGAAATGTCTCCACCTTTGTAAATCCAGTTTGTTGGTACGCTGGAAAACCATTGGAAGTGATGTTTGTGCTTTGAAAAGAGTTGATCTATCACTTCCAGCCAAAATGGGGGTGGTTCCTCAAGCTCTCTCAATCTCATCTTACATTGTAAAAACTGAAAAACCTATAGGAATCATGTCCAAAGAGTAGTGAGTGATCTGTTCATTGCTGGACCCCTCTACTAGCTATTTGTGAGGAACCTCATAGACAAGATTCATGATTTGGTTGTACTAGATGACCTTTGGGGACACTTCCAAATCTAAGATTCTAACAGGTTGTTTTAGAATTCTAAGACTTGTCCCTCACAAGGTTATAGATCAGAGAGGGGCCTCAGAAATCATCTAGTCCAACATCCTCATTTTAAAGATGAGGAAATTGAAGTCCAGGAAAATTATGGCTTACCCAAGGTCACATCAGTTGTAAATATTAAAAGTGGAGCAAGCTAGGTGTTGCACTGGATAGAGCACTGGACTTGGAGTTAGGAAGACCTAAACTCAAATCTGGACTTGGCCACAACTAGCTGTGTGACCCTGGGCAAGTCACTTAACCTCTCTGTATCTCAGTTTCCTCATTTGTAAATATAGGGATAATAATAGCACCTGTCATTCAAGATTTTTGTGGAGATCAAATAACATTTGTAGAGCACTTCATAAAGCTTAAAGCCCTACATAAATGCAAGCTATTATTATTGTTGGTGGGATTTGAACCCAAGTCCTTGGAGTCTAGAGCCAGGACTCTTTCTACTACTGTTGTATCTTGGAAACGAAGAATGTTTAATTTGGTTTTCCTTGGGTTCTTAATGATTCCAAAGTTTGGTCCTTGGAGGTCAAGACCGATGATAGGATAGAATCAGTATTTTTTAAGAAGCAAAAACAAACAAAAAGCCTTTTCTATGGCTTATAGCTCACAGGTACAGAGTACTGGAATATTATCCTTTAGAATCTCCTTTTGGTAAATTCTAAACTCCCAAAATCTAGAATGATTCACAAAGAACCAGACAACTTTTCCAGAAACTCTTTTCCCACATGCGACAAAGAATACACAATTTGGCACAATTTTTCTTTTTTTTTTTTAACATTTATATTTATATATATAAAAAATTAAATATATATAATATATAGTGTGTTTAAGACTAAAAATATAGTACATAATATTTAAAAAAAAGGAAAATGAAAAAGGCAGAATAGGAAAAGGTGTGAGGGATGCACAGATACACATTGCTAAAAATCTACGATGGTTTGTCCTAACAAAAATAATATATTTTTTCTCTTTTCTTAATTATCATCATAGATCCATTCTTTTAATACTGAGGATCTGGGGAAGAAATTTCAACTTTAGAGGGACCAAGTATGCAAACCTGATAGAGGCCTAGACAAAAATGGCAGCTATAGCTCTGATCCTTTTTTGTGTATGACTGGAGGCCAACTCTTCTAGGTCACTATTGCTAATGAGATTGTATCAGGAGCTCAACTGCCCCTTTTCTAGGTGAAGGTGAATTCTGGGTGTATGGCATCAGGAAATCTCCAGGTGTGTAAAGCATGGAGGTGGGGGGGGGGGGGGAGTGTCCACAGTGCATTGATTCTATCGGGAGGGCCACAGCACTTTAGCACCTCCTGAAATAGAGCCAATGAGAGGGCCCCGAGAGAAGTCAGGAGGCGGGCAAAGAATGATGAACAGTTATATGTAGGTGATCATTATTATTATTTTTAAGGGCAGATTCGTACCAGGACTGCCCAGTATGGCCTGTGACTTCTCTGCAGCAATTATTTCTCCAGGGATAGGACCTGGAGCTCACTCACAGTGATGCTAGGAAACAAGATATTTCCCCCCCCCGCCTCCCCCCTTTTAAAAAAATTCTGGAATCCTCCCAGCCCAGTTTAACCAGCCCCCAGCGAATCCCAAAGTTCAACCCAGTTATCAGAAGGAATATAGTTGTGGCCAATGGAACCTAAGAGAGTGGAATGGCTTGTAGTGGACACTGTTGAAACATATTTAGGAATGGGAGACACCATTATGGTGAGGGGGAAGGGGCAAGGGGAGGCAGGCAAGGAATGGGAAGGACAGGGGATGTTAAATTTCTTTTCTCACTTCTTCACAAAAATAAAGCTTTTCAAATTACATTACATCTGTGCATTTCAATACTTCATAATCCCTACCCCAATGCGCATGGGGAAAGGGGCTTTATAAATTCCATCTAGGCATTTCCCTCCATTATACATCCGAAGGGCCAACAGAGGCACAGAGAGGTATGGTGATATCCAAGGTTGTACAGCAAAGGGGAGGAAAGACATTAAATTTCTGAGAGGAAGACTTACCCTTATAAAGGTCATTAGCTAGGAAACTGAACCCAAGAATTAAAATGGCTAGTGACAGTGGGAGAAAACATGCAAAATGAGGACTAATCCAGATCATACAAGCCTTTTAGATGTCAAACTAGATGACTCAACTCCACAGTGAAGCTTTTAAACCTGAATGACCCACCTTGGAAGTCTATATGGATTAAACAAATTATAAGACTGTCTAATTGCCACTACAAGGAGTCCAGAGATTAGGGGAAAAGAGATCTCAGAACAATGTGCCCTGGAATCTCCATTGTGCTTTTCCCCCATGCAAAACATTGAAATAAGATGAAGAAAACTCCCCTAGAAATCTTAGAGAAAAGAAGTTATTCTTCATTTGGGCTTGTGAGCAGTTATATTTCTTAAGGATAGGAGAATAAACAGACTAACCTTCCTTTTCCTCCCCCAGATGGAATGTGGTGAACCAAAGATCACATCTACCTCGCCCTTTATCTCCTAACCCTATCTTATTTCTAGTTTGTCTTTGATCCTATTCACCCATGGATTTGGCAGGGAGATTTAAAGGGGCACAAGATTCAAGATCGTGACATAGATAACAGAGGCCATGGCTAAAGCTGAACTCCACACAGCATAGCAGGATAGTATAAAGAACCCTTCTTTTCCCTTACCCGACTTGGGAGAGAGAGGGTGCTTATCCAAAGATATCACCACCCCAACCCAAAGCACAAGAAAATGATCTCTTCAGGTTCTAAGATTGTACAAAAGCTATAAAGTTCCCTTACCTCCTGCTTCCAGTATTCTCCCCCATTATCATCTCTTCTCCTGTTCTCCTTTCGTATCTTCTCTGACAGAGATCATTGCTGCTTTACTTCACCTTCCCAAAAGCAGACCAGGACAGGTCCTTGATCTCAGACTCAGATACTTCTGCACAGAGCAGTTCATTCTAAGGGCCATACCTATTACCTATGGGGGAGCTATCATCCCTCCAAGTTATGAGGGTTCCTAATTCCTTTGCTTCTATCTTCAAATCATTTAGCTCCAGAAAGCAGGTACTTGTCCATCCTTCCCTAGGATGGGAATGTTTACAGATGTCTTTGTAATAATCTACCCTTAAACTCTGAGTGGAGAAATGAAGCTGTATGGCTAATCCAAAATTAATTTTGTTTTGAGGTTTGAAATGTGTTTCTGTTTATGATGTGTATATAAGAGTAACCCGATGTTCAGGAAATTCATTCCATTTCAAATCAAAAAATGAAGCCCCACAGTGAAAAAAAGGAGAGAGGAGATGGAATGCTATTGGACTTTCCTATTGACCTGGCTTCTTCTCAGTTTTTTAATCCAAACTGGGGCCAGATGGTATCATAAGTCTCCTATATATATGTATATGTGTGTATATATATATATATACATATATATACATATGTATGTATATATATATGCATATATATGTAAAAAGCAATTTCCTTCCTTTCCAAGCTTGCCCTCTATATGGATCATATCTTCCCCAGGAATGAAGAAAAGGATGCAGGATTTAGGTTTCAAGAGTCCTTTTCAGTAACTGGGCTCAAGTACAGGGAGGCAACCTCAAACTCCCTTCCCTCCCATAAGGCTATCTATAGTTGGTGCAAAAAGTCATTTGGGGAAGTGAAAGCAAAAAGGAGTAGAATGTTCAGGGAGGAAGGAAAATTGTCTGGGCTAAATAGTAAGAGCTGGAAAATGCAAATGCATTGAAAATCTTCTAGGAAAGTCACCTCTGGGCTTCAGTCCAGTTTCTGATACTTCCCCACTACTGCCCCACATTGACTCAGGCCCCACTTTCTTCAAATTGTTTTAAGACCCCACCAAAATACCCACACTTCCCTGGGGCCACCTCCATTCCTATTGCCTAGCCAGGGTTGAGGGAATACAGGAGACGAGGCTAACATTTGAGTTGAACAGACAAAACATTAGGAGCTCAGCCTGGAAAGTAGGGAAACAGATAAATATACATTTTGGACATGTCTTCATTGACCAATCTTAAGCCAAAACCCTTTGGTTTTTCCATTTTAAAAAATCTAACCAAACATATTATTTTCAGATTTAGATCATCTAGGATCTCTGGATTTTTTCCTTCCTTTAACCCAGATGATTGACAGATGAATTTGTTTATAGACACCTATATCTTTAAGAAATCTCTTTAGAAAACTTTCCTCATGAACAACTTCAAAGGAAGTCAAGTTTTAGATGGAGAAGTTTGGAAATCATCAGATGTTTCCAATAGATGACCCACCCCAAGCACCTCCCTTGAATTGTAAATGAGTAACTGGTTTATTTGGAGTCAAGGCCTACTTCATAAGTAGAACTCTGTCCTTACACAGGAGAGGTTGGGTGAATGTCATCCCACAGACCCATCCATAAGGATGTTGATGGCGCGTAGCTGATGAGCATGTAGCTCGTTAACATGAACAGGATTAATGAACAGTGACCACCAAAAAAGGAGCATGGTGCATTCTGGGAAATAATCTATGGGAAACAGACCAGAGGCTCCACAGCTGCTTCTCCCCTCCAAAAAGAATATGATGAGTCCTACCTTTTATTTCTTTTGGCGAGGTGGGGGCTTAAGCAGGGTCTAAATCTATTCCCCCAGCTTCTATTCTCTTTGGTTAGAAGGGTGGAGACTGAGGGACAGGTCCCAGATAGAGAGATTAGAACACTTAGGGGATTGGGGATATGGTGGGGAATGAGGTTACTTTTTAGAACGATGCCACCCAAAGGTAGATATGTTCTCCCCTGGTGGTGACTTTTAGTACTAATCTCTCTCCCGAGTCACTCCTCCTAGGAGGATTAGTCTGGGCACCTGGCTCCCCACAATAGGGTGGTCAACAAAAGTTTGATGTTCAAGGCACTGAAAGTGGACCAAAGTTCTGGCTGAGCCAGAAGAAACAAACAAAGACACTCTAACAGAAAAACCCATCTGAGGATATCCCTGGGCAGTTCCTACCCTTAGGAAAAGGTCTTCCTAACCAATCTTTTCCAGGTTGTGGCAACTCAGCCTGTGAGTTAGACCACTTGACAGGTTTCACTGCCTGAATAAATAAGTTTTCAAAGTGCTTGGAGACTGGAAGTGTAATCCAGAATTCCTGTTCCTGGGGGAGAAGCAGAGGCCGCTTTTGCCCATCTGGGCTTCTGTCTTTCTTCTCCCCCTCTTTTCTATTGGGGCTTACTTAAGTTTCAGAGGGCACTTTTTTTTTTTGAGATAGTTTCACTGTTGTTTGTTTTTTGTTTCCTGAAATTTATGAAAATAGTCTCCTGGCTCTTGGTTGCCCTCCACACTATCTTGGTCTGTCCCTCTGCACTCCTTTTCCATCCAGGGACAAAGACAAAGTAGGGCATAGCTAGAGAGACATGAAGGGGATGATGATGGTGGTGAGGTGGGTGGTAGTGGGAAGACAAAGAGGTCGGGGCTCCCTCTGGTGCCAATTTTAGGTACTGCACCAAAGCACATTGTTCCCCTTTGCTGGTGAATTAGGACCCGAGTTTCTGATGTTTCCTCTATTGACCCTTGAATCATTGACTATTCTGCCAGGCCAGGGATTTGCTGGTGGGAACAGGCCTAAGCATCGCTTTAAACCCTTGAACCCTTTTACTTCTAGTCAAATGCTCTTTCCACATACATCCACAACAAGGCTGGATGAGGAGATACTGGGGAAATCTAGTTCCCCACGCAGGGGATGGAACATGGAAGCAACAGCAGTGGCCAGCTAAGGAATATTTGGGTTTTGGGTGAATTTAACTGTATTTGAACTTCCAGCTAGGGTCACCCTCCAACTAGGATTTGAGTTTCTTTGTCCAGACTCCATATAGGGATAGGGCAAATTCAGGAAGTGAGGGCAAATGGCAGAGGGCCCAACCAGGGGCTCCTGACCTGAGTCTCATTATTGGTGGTATGCCTGTCCTTCCCTATTAAGGACTTCCCTAACCCACAGCCGGACCACTCCTATTCAGCATCCCCTTTCCTCCAAAGCAAGATTCTCTACTTCAAAGGAGACAAAGGGGTAAGGGAAGCAGAAAGACAGAGACAGAGACACATACCAAGAACAAAACTTAACTCTCTGTCGCTTCCCCAGCCCCTACTCTCCCTCTCCCTACCTCCATGTTGAGGGGTGGGAGATGTAGGAGTAGGGAGTAGGACAGACCAGAAGAGAAAAATCTCCCCATGGAGAGAGAGTAGGATAGTCCCAAGTGTTCAGGGTATGAAGCACCATCCTTGGGATAGGGGGTGTTTCAGACACATATTGTTCCTCCCAACAGCAGTGGGAGGAGAGCTGGGGCAGGGATTGAGGGTGAGGGGAAGATAGGTTCAAGACAGAAGCAAATGGAAATGCCCCTGAATATCAGGGAACAGTCAGAGAGAGCCTTCTCCTCTGCCCCGCAGAGACACCCACCCCAGGCTCCCTACACATGAGTCTGCATCCTCTGCTGGAACCTCTGGCCATAGTCTGAATGCTGGGATGTGTAGGAGAAGCGAGTAGCTGTGGCATACTTGCCTATGGGGTCATAAGCCTCATAGGGGGTCCGCTCCAACCCTGGGGGAGGGGGCTGAGGGTAGCCGAGCCGGTAAGTAGGGTAGTTGGCTGCCCCAGGGAAGGGATGGGGGCCGAATTTCTCATAGTTCTCATAAGAGAGTTGGTTAGCTTGCTCACCCCCACCTGGGGGTGGAGGGCCAGGGGCAGGAGGTTCAGGGCCATAGTCAGGGGCCGGGCCTCGGGTGTAGGTGCTGAGTTGGGCATAGCCACTGGCATGAGAGAGACGGGAGGAGGGGCGGCCATCAAAGCGGGCAGGGCCTGGAGCACGATAGTCAGCGTAGAGGACAGCCCGGGAAGAAGGGCGGTCTTCATGTGCTCGGACATTGTAATAGCCATTGGTGGGGTCCTAGAATGGGGAAGGAGAAAAGAAACAGGAACAGTTAGAGAGATACTTTCTCCTAAGGCTTGGGACCCAATCCCTATGGTCTGGCCAGGCCTCTCCCAAACACTTCTGCTATATCTGGGTCATGTTCCCAGTACATACTCTTTTCTGACTCTGACTTACTCCATGTCTCACCTCACTAGCTCCAACTAGTGCAAGGTGGTTAGGGCTCTGTCCCAGGGTGCCAAAATGTAGAAGATGCTAAGGACACATATATTCCTTAGTGGTGTGGAAACAGTTTAGCTTGGAATTGAGTTATCAAAAATAACTAATAAAAATAGAAAGCTCCCACATGGTTGACACTTTTTGCCCCTGGTTGATGTAATAAGCACTGAGAGTAACTTCAATATGTTCTGGAATCCCTGTTTCCCATCCATTAACCCAATCCCCCTCCTTCAAATGAACTTCTTTAAAAATTAATTTTAGGTCACTGCCCACACAGCGTCCCCTAGGCACTAAAATTGATAGCTACAGATTTGTCTCATAGCCCTCATTCCCCCACCTCCCCATCCCCACCGCCCTGACCCTGCCAATTCCGGGACTCCCACTCCAGACCTTCATCTCATACTCTTCTCGGGTGTCATCGCAGCGAAGATCCTGTTTCAGATCCACATCATCCTTAAATGACTATGGGGACAGGAGAGTAGATGGGAGTAAGGGGTTAAGTAGTCAAAGGTGAAGGGCCATGCCGCCTTCTGCTAATAAAGTGGTGGCAAGAGCCCAACATGGGAAATCAGGAGACCTGGTCCTTGGTCTGCTCCCAACTCAGAGTAGGACCTTGGACAAATCACCTCTCTGCCCTAAAACTTAGTTTGCTTACCTGTAAAATGAACATGTTCAATGAGATGAGTCCTAAGGGCTTTCCAGCTTTAAAAAGCTACAATTCTAAATAAGTCATAGGGTGAGGGTGGGATGTCCCCCAGGATATAAAGGGGCATATGTGTGGCAGCCTGAAGGGGTAATCTGCCTTATCTGCCCTTTCCCAGTGAAAAACCTGCCTTTTTTAGAAACTCTGTGCAGGGAAGAATTTCCCTGGCATGCTGATTTTGAAAAAAAGGGATAGGCTCAGGTAAAAGGGTATCTAGTAGGAGAAATGGTTGAGGGAATTGTTCCCTGAGCCCCTCACCGAATAGATGGCCTTCATAACTCTAGTGGCAGTAGACACACTGGCAGTGTCATCTTCTCGGTCAGGGTGTAGGGTGAGTGGCTCACGGTTCACTGTTTCCACCTTGATGTCTAGCTTTCTCAGAGTCACATCCTTTCGGCCTAGGGTTAAAGGGAAGGTGGACCGGCATTAGCTGAAATCAGTCCTTGGCATTTTCTGCTAAGGATGTCAGTTTTTTTCCCTCATCATTCCCACTCCCACGAACAGTCGTGTAGGGACCCTGTTTTGTCAAGAGGTAATGGGGAGAGGAGGGGGAAGGAATCCTGGTAAGGAGACTTCAGACTAGGGCTGGAGGGGAAGACCTTCAGTTAACCTGGAAATCATACTCACTTCCTTTGCGACGCCTGTACAGGAAGAAGACAAGTGCAGTGAAGAAGAGGATGAGAAGGATTCCTGCACCGATTGTAGCCCCAGCAATGATGCCCACAGGAAGGACTTCTGTGGAGAAAGTGGGGCAGCAGTGTTGAGGTCCTACTGGGGTAACAGTCAAGGTTAAGTTGGGGGGTGAAGGTTTATTTGGGATCAGGGCCAAGGACTAAACTTGAGTAGAGTGTTCAGTTCAGGGTTATATTTGTGGTGTGTGCCGTCTGGCATCAAAACTAGGGTTAAATTTGGGATCACAGTTCAATTTAGAGTTGAATTTAAGACTCAAACTAGGATTAAACAAATTTTAGAAGACACCACAAGTAGCTTTCAAACTATATTTATGGTTAAATTTAGAACTGGCATTGGGTTTTCAGAGATGTCAAAATCGTGGCCTGCCCCTGCAAATCAGGCCAAATTCCCAGGTGGGGCCCAAACCAAATTAAAATGTAATGAAAATGTTTAGCAAAATAAATAAAAATACAATACAACATAAACAATGTTAATTTGAGGTTTTCTAAGTCACTATTTGGTAGGCTGTGCAGGGATCCATTTCTATTTCAGTTTGACACCACTGGTTCATACTAAGGTTTAACATTAAGATTAGTTTTAGAAAAGTAAAAGTTGGGTCTGGGTTTGGAATTGGGCTGAAACCTGAACTGGTCTTTGGTATGATTTTAAGATTAAGGTTAGAGTTGAAACTAGGTGAGATTCAGTGCTAAAATTAGACTGACAAATAGAATACAATAAAAATGGACTAATACCTAGTGTGTGCAGAGCACTGTCCTAGGTGCTGATGAAGATGCAGAGTTTAGATGAGATATGTTCCCTGCCCTTGTGGAGTTTACAATCTGTCAAGAGACTTTATTACCAGAGTACGGTGGACTATAAGTTCTCTGAGGAAAGGAACCACTACATGTTTATCAATCACAGTCACTTCTTCTCAGTAAGGGGTCAAGAAATGCTTACTAGTTAAAGGAAAAAGGAATGTTTAACCTGGAGAAAAGACTAGAGAAAATACTTATAGGTGTCTTCAAGTATCTGAAGGACTCTCCTGTGGAACAGGGATTAGAGTCTGCCTCAAAGGTAGAACTAGAAATAACATGTGGAACATATCCAGGCAGATTTTCATAAAAACTTCCTAACAATCCTAACAGTTAGACTTTTCACCTGTGAGGTGAAGGTTTGTGAGGTGAAATTTCTTGAGGCTTGGTCCAGAGCTGCCCTCAGAGGCTAGTTTATTGATTCAGCTGAGTCGGACTAGAGGTATCTACACTTCACTAAGGCCAAACCTCAGCCCCTGGAGACCCTGTCTTTTTTAAGGTCCTCTCAAGTTATTTTAGGAGGACAACTGCTTTACCCCTTTACTTCTGTCTATGTTCATTTCATGGCAATTTTCTGTTTGTGGAGGAAATCTGGAGAGCCTGGAAATTTCTGACTTATTCTGCCATCTTCCCAGAATGCCCCCCACCCCACCTTTGTATTAGTATCTAGGCCTGTATTAGTCAGCTTATCCCATTCACTCTCTTCATCTGCCACCAAGGCTAGACCATTGTTCTTTAGGCTAGCCACATATCTGTCTGTCTTGTCTGGGCATTGAACTTCTAAGGACTTAATAAATGCTTGTTCCTTGACTGATCCCCCAACCAATACTCTTGAGTTTAACCTCCTGTGGGCCATTGGCCCATAGCTGCAGCTTCTCTCCAGGTCTGAGAATAGATCTAGAAACTTGCCTCCCTCACTCTTCCTCTTCCTTGGAAATGCACTTCATTTTAGATCTTATCCAAGGTTCCTTTTATTCCAAAAGTCTCCCCTGATACATCCTTCCTCATTGATCATACCAGGACTTTCCTAGGGAGGCATTTTTAAAGGCCCTTGTCAATGTGTCCTTTCATGTTATCTTAAGTGACTTTCCAAGTGACATATGCTATTTTCTCTACCACAAAGGGAGTTCCTGGGGTCAGAGGTTGTAAATTTCCCTTAAGTAGAGACCCTTTCTATTCATCCCATGACATTAAAGAAAGGGCTACCACGAGGACAGGGCCTTGAGTCTGTGCCATATGAAGGCAGGTTGGGGGACCTGGGGACCTTTCATGTTTATAGTTGTGTTCAAATATCTGAAGGGCTGAATATGAGAAGGATTAGATTGGTTCTGTTGGGTCCAGAGGTCAGAAGGAACTAGGAGCACTGGGTGGAAGTTGTCAAGAGGCAGATTTCTCTGACTGATGTAAAGAAAAATTTATTAACAATCAGTTATTCCAAAGTGGTATGAACTGCCTTGGGAAATAGCAAGTTCCTTCTCACTAGTCATCTTGCAGCCATATATCTTTGAATAATACCATCCATTGGAGGTTGGATGACCTTTGGTGGAGCATACAGTCAAAGGAATTTGGGACAGTGTTGGGCTCCATGGCCACTGGCATCTATTCTAGCATTGAAATTCTGTGATTTTGCAGCCAGGAGGTCTTAGAGAGTAAAGATGGGGTCTTTTTATTCAATCAATCAATAACTAATATACATTTATTAAGCACCTACTATGTGTTAGGTACTATGCTATGTACTTTCCCCCTCAGAAGTTTGTCTTCCTACAGATCCTGATTCTAAATATATACTTTAGGGTTCTGACTAATTATTTTCATCTTCCCGCAAAGAACCAATTACTATTTATTTTTTTCTTCTGAAAAAACCAGCATTCTCATTTCATCCTGAATAAGGTATCCAGGACATGCCCCAGTCCAGACCTTCCCCATACCCTCCTCCCTCTGGCACTAATCATTCTGTCCCTCCTGCTGTAGCTCAGGACAGAAGAAGATGGTGACTGAATCCTACTACATGTCTTGTTTCTGGAGAGAAATGCTGTGGTCTGCTAACCTGACTTTCCCTTTCTCTTCCTACCTTTCTCTTCCAATGTGATAATGGCTGTGCCTGGCCCAAAACTATTCCAAGCTGTGCAGTTGTAGTGCGTCTGAAAGTCAGCCTCCATGACGTTGTTGATGGTCAGGGTGGAAAGTACCCCACTGCCTGAGTTGGTCCTCTCCACAGTGTACCTCTCCAGAGTCCCCACCTCCAGGAAGTTCTCCTTCCAGGCCCAAGCCTAGGAAAGTGAGGAGGACAGAAGTCAAGGGGCAGTAACAGATGTGTACCCCTAAGCTTTTCTGCTTCCTATCCTTGACTTCCCAATTCCTACTCTATTTGAGTTACATTATTTAACCTCAATTCAAATGTAATGTAATCCTTCAACTATCCATAAACCTGGCAGTGATCCTAAAATGAATCTCAGCCTTAGACTTAGTATGATTGTTATTTAACCATTTTCAGTTATGTCTGATTCTCTGCATTTGGGGTTTTCTTGGCAAATACTGGAGCAGTTTGCAATTTCCTTCTCCAGCACATTTTACATGTGAGGAAACTGAGGTCAATAGGATTAAATGACTTGCCCAGGGTCACACAGCTAGTGTCTAAGGCTGATCTGAAGTCAGGTGTCTCTGACTCCAAGTGAGGTGCTCTATCCACTGCCCAGCCTAGTGGCCTCACTTAGTGTTAACCCTTATCGAAAACCAGTAACAACCTTCACTATAGTAACTTTAGCCTCAACCTAACATTAACCTGATCAATTAAACCTAACTTTAACCTCGACCCAACATTAATTTTAGGGCCAATTAACCACAGCTTCAAACATAGACTTGACCTAACTCCAACCTCAATCTTAACTATATAATTAACCTTACCCCCCAACTTAAAAATTTAAACAACTCTGGACTAAGCTACCCTTTAAACCAATCTACAGATTACAAGAACAGGTCAGTCCAAGAGCATTAGCCTCCAATACCACCATACTTGTGCTCCCTAGCTGGGAGGTCTAGTCCAGAATCAACTCTTCCACTCCCTGGGAGACCAGGATTGGGGTGATGAAGCTGCTGGGATCTGGCTCTTTTCCAGGGATAAATCCTCCTGGATGTGCAAAGGAACATTCCCCTGGGAGCCTATCGTTCCTGCAGCCCAGGCTGCCGTGGTAATGAAGTGTCCCCGAGCAGCCTGGAGTTAGCCAAATGGTCATTAAATGTGATGAGGGGTTTGACGGTTAATGGTCACGGAAGGAATTAATGGCTCAGAGTGAGGGGGAGGGGCATGGGGGAAGCAGAAGAGGCCTGGTTAAGGTGGAGAACAGAGTAGGAAGAAAGGCAGGAGAAGAGGTAAAAAAGGGCAAGAGAAAAGGGACAAGAGAGGAAGAGGAAAGAATGAAAAAGGAATGGAAAATATTAGAGTGAAAATGTAAGAAAAGAAAAAGAGTTGAAACAGGAAGGACAGAAAAGGGGGCAGAGAAGAAGAAATGGGGAAGGGAAAAAATGGTAGAAGAGGAAGGAATAGATTGAGTGCTGAGATGAGCCTCCTTCCCCTGGCAGAAGATCCCCACCAGGCTCCCCAGTACTCACAATTCGATCAGGGGGTGGTGTGCTCCCAATGAAACATTCCACTTTGCCACCATCCCCACGAACAGCGTATTGCACAGCCTCGCTGGAGATGATGGGGGGCCCTGGCAGACAGAGAGGCCAGGGCAAAGTGATACATCTGGACTCCTTGTGCCTCAGCCCCTGGGTTCCCCACCACCTACCTTACCCAACCCTTAGCTCACCATTTACGAACAATGCCACTTCTCGCTCAGCCACACCAATCCGAGGCACAATGGCCCTGCAGGTATAGATGCCCGCATCTGCCTGGGTTACTGACTTCAAGTAAAGTTGGTTACTGTTGCTTAAGACCTGGTCAGAGAGAGCAACCTCAGGAGGGGAGCAATTCAAGGTTCCACGGCATCAGAAGGAAAAGTAGGAAAGGGAATTGTGAATCCCAGAGCTGGAAAAGTGCCCTAGAGACTACAAGCCCTCTTCCCCCACCTTTCTCCAGTTCAGTTCTGGGAGAGGGAACAATTATCTTTCTTTTAGTTGGGAGGAATTTCTAGCCTCCTGCAGTTGACCATACCTGGGTTCCCTGACCCAATCAGGCAAGAGGCCCTTTCTTCTATCTGATCAAAATCCCCCTTGCTACAATTTAGGTTCAATCTCTCAAATATGATTATTTTTCCTTCTCTAAGGTGAAGCACACTAATTACTTTAATATTTCCCCAAAGAACCAATTAGTATTCATTTTTGTTCTTCCAAGACACTAGCATCTTCATCATCCTGAGATGAGGTATCTAGGACATGCCCCACTCCAGACCTTCCCCATATCGTTCTCTTACTGGCACTAATCATTCTGTTCCTCCTGTTGTTTTTGACTGACCCAGCTACTCTTTCCGGGTTCTCTCCCTTGCTCCACACAATATTTCAATAATAGCCATCACTTATATAGTTCAAGTTTTTTCAAAGCACTTTACATCTATCAACTCCTATGATCCTCAAAACATACCTATAAAATAGGTATTATCTCCATTTGTATATGAGTTTGAGTGGGGAGATGACTTGCCCATGGTCACACAGCTAGTAAGGGTCTGAGGTGGGATCCTACCCCAGGCCTTCCAGATTCTAAGTCTAGCATGCTAGCCGCTATGTAAAACTTCCTATCTTGGTCCAAAGCTTAAGATATGTGATAGTTATTCTCTACCCCAACATATCCATCCCAACCCTGAGCTCTCCTGGATAGCCAGAAAGGGAGGTTACCATGTTGGAGTCCTTCTTGGTCCAGGTGAGGGTGAGAGGAGGATTGCCAGCCCACACGCATGTGATGGTCACATCAGAGCCGATGTCTGTGGTTGTGGGTTTGGGGTCAACCACAATCCGAGGGGCAACTAAAACGGAAAGGAGGGGCTTATTAGATTCTTCTCTCATCAGGGTACACATTCCCAACTATCTCAATTTCTCTTGTCCTACTCAGTCTCCTCCCCTGATTATATTATTTTTCAGCTTTCTTTGAATCTTTCCTCAGTCCCTTCTTCTTTCAAATAATCTGGATCTAGTAGGGGAGAGGAGAGAAGTGAGGGAAGGGGACAGAAAGGCGATAAAGTTGGACTCCTTCTCCTCTTCCTTCTTCTAAGGCCCTCTCTACTCAGGAAGTGACTTCAGATTTCACCCAAGATCCACTAGCCTTCAGACTTCCTGACTGTCCTACCCTAGCCCACTTCTGTGTTCCCAAACTATGGATACTTACAATGGACATCCACCAGTGTGCTGACATTGGTGCTGCCTACATCATTGTGGACCTCACAGGACACAGGCTCCGTAAAAAAGGAATAATCAACCTTTGTCTCATAGCGACTCTCATGAGCATCTTCAATTAGAATCCCACCCTTGGCCCACCTGTGGGACAAGAGAAAAGGGAGATAAGATTCCTTTACACCATACCCTCCTGCCATCCTGATGGTTCATAGATATTCCTCTCTGCTCATGTCTCTATCCCCATCTCCTCCTCTCTCTTCTACCCCCCCAATCCTTTTTTTCCCACTATCCCTCTAAAACATGTTACTCTCCCCTGTGCCACCTGTTATTCTACCTCTCTCCCTGAACCCACTTCCCTCTCACTTGATGTCCACCCCAGGCCTTTTCCCTCTTCCATCACCTGTAGCCTTGGATTTCAGGGTTAGCTGTGGCCTGGCAGGTGAAGACAACTCGCTCCCCTTCCTGGACAGTCTGGGGTTGGATGGACAGGGTCACAGTGGGTGGATCTACACAACAGGGTGGAGGAAGGAAGTCAGAACTAGGCAAATCTGAAGGGAAGCTGTCCTGCCCTTCTCCCCACTTCCCCCATTTCCTGTCCCCGAACATACACACCAGGACAGACACATAGGGCAGAAGAATCAGGAACCTAAATTCAAAATTTATGAATGGCGTTGAATAAATTACCTTCCTTACCCCTCTCCCCAAGGGACTATTGTCCTCAGGGTCTTTAAGGGAACTGAAAATAAAGATGGGGACTTAAAAGTCCATGAGGAGAAAAGTCATACATTCAGAAACAGAAAGAACCTTAGTCCAAAATATAACACATACACACATATATCACACATACACACACGACTTCCATTTTACAGATAAAGAAACTGAGGTCTAGGAATATTAAATAAATCACTCAAGGGGAGGGACTGTGTCTTATGTAAATAAAACATCTCTCCTGGCTCTTAGCAAACATGCTGCAGACAGTAAATGCTCAATAAAAATGTTCATTGTGGGTGGAATGAAGAAGATGAAGCAGAAGGAGCCCTGAATTTGGACTTAGATGACTTGGGTTCATATTCCAACTTTGCTACCTGGGTTACCCCAGGCAAGTTACTTGAGTTGAGTTGAATTAACATCTCTGGGCCTCATTTTTCTTATCCATAAGATGAACTGGACTAGAGGATTTCTGAAGGGCCTTGCAATTCTAAATTCTACAATTCCATACAAAGTGCAAGACCCAGAATGGATACTTCTGTGGTCACAATTACACATAGCTGTCACCAGGCGGCGATGTTGCTTCAGTCAGAAGGATGGTCACTCCTCACTTAGAGCAAGACTAACCTTCCACTTCCTATTGCTATACCCCACCTTGGAATTCAATGCTGACCATTCTCCCAAACTACCCCAAAACAATGCCCTTATTTCTTTGTCCCCAAAGAGGAATTCTAGTGGAATGGGTCTCCTCCAGAGCTAGGGAGTTCTCCCTCGTTGGAGTTTTTCAAGCACAGACCAGATGACCACTGGCCAAGGGTCTGCTTGGGTAGAGACTGGACTTGATGGCCTCTGAGGCACCTTTCAGCTCTGGAATTTGGTCCTTCTAGGTAGGGCGGTCATTCATCCTAGCCTCCTCAGGAGGGATGTTTTTATAGGGTCATGCTTCTCCTGCCCCAACCTTGATTTTCCCAAATCATGTGCTTTTAGAACTAAACTGAAGATAGGTAATTTAGTTCACACCTCTCATTTTACAGGTGAAGGGAAATGATTTATGTGTCCAAAGTCACACAGGTAATAATAATAACAAGCAAGAACAAGAAGCTGAAGAACAAGGAAAAAAAGAGGTGAAAGAAAAAGAAGAAGAGGGGAAAAAAGAACAAGAGGGAGGAGAAGAAGGAAAAGGAGAAGGAGAAAGAGAAAAGGAGGAGGAGAAGGAGAAAAAGGAGGAGGAGAAGGATGAGAAAAAGGAGGAGGAAGAGGAGGAGACCAAGTTAGAATTTATATAGAACCTGAGATTTGCAAAGTGCTTTACATAGATTAACTCAACTGATTTTCGCAATAACCCTAGGAAGCAGATGTTATAAGATGATCATTTTATAGATGAGGAAACTACGGCAAATAAATGCTAAATGACTTGCCCAGTGTCACACAGCTAACAAATGTGTGAGGTACAATTTATACTCATGGATTCCCCATGTCAAGCCTGGCTTCTATCTGCCTAGCTGTTGAGGGATTTAAACTCTCATATTCGGACTCTAAATCCAAAGCTTTTTCTACTGTACTCTACTTCCTCCACACACAGCAATCCTGCTTCTATACATTCCCCCAGACCCATGCTGTCTCCATGTTGCCCAGGCTCACGATGCACGTTGAGTTCGATAGAAGTCTCCTTCCCACCAGGGATGGCTTCATTGGTACTTCGGCAGGTGAAGACACGCCCAATGTCCAGATCCGTGGGGTAGATGAGTAGCTGGCTGATCGTGGTCTCCCTCTTTCCATCTTTTAGCACCTCCTGGTGGTGGGATTGGGGTGTTGGAAGAAAGGCAAAAAAAAAAAAAAATCAAAGAAGAATAACCCACCCCATCTGAACAGTCACAAGGGCAGTCTACGGAGGGAACAAAGGTGCCCTCCAAATACTTTCTTACTGTTTAATCTCAATTGATCAGTGAGATGTGACCCAGAAAATGAGGAGGGTGAGGTGGAATCTGATCATAAGTCCAAATCCAGGGCGGCATGAAAAGTGACCTTGGGGCGCAGGCTAGGTAAGTAAGATGGACTTAAAACCTCACCGTTGTGGTCATAGCCCCATCCTGTTGTGTTCCATCCCGGAACCAAATGATGGTGGCAGCAGGTTTGGCACTGCAAGCTCGGCATGTCAAGTTGTAAGGTGTCCCTGCCCGGAGCAGGATGACAGGACCCCCATCAATTGTAGGATCCTCTGGGGGAACTGTGAAGGAAGAGGAAAATAAAGTCAGACAGAGTTGGGATAGATGGGGATAGCAGTATGGGGGCAAATCCCTTTGAATCATCTACCCACCCCCATTCCACCTAACTCACTCAGTGCCTCTGAAGCATCTCTCTATCTACAAGGTTTTAAATGCCCTGACTCCTTGCTTGTTGCTGTCTCTAGTGTGGTCCATGATGCCTCATAGGTTTCTTCCATGCCTTAGGTCTGAGATGGGGGGGAACCTCAAAGATAGGAAGGCAAATGTACATATGGAGTTCTGTGTGGGATATCTGTTACATGAGTATACTAAAACCTAGAATGGCTTAGAGTCCAAGCAGAACTCATTGGGAACACACCTCCCCTTGGCAAGTGCCCTCACTGTGAACTTCTTGGTGCTTACGGAAAAGTAGAGAATAGAGAACAAATTAAAATCTGCATGTTTTTATCTTATGTTTGGCTTAACTATTCATGACACATTTGCTTGGAAGGTAGTGAATTATGGTGGATAGAACGTTGGACTTGGAGGTACTAAACCCTGGTTTGGAATCCTACCTCTGATCCTTACTAGCTGTGTGATCAAGGATAAATCCCTTAACCTCTCTGAGCCTAAGTCTTCTCATCTGTAAAACGGGATTATCCTACCCATAAGAGCTATTTCGCAGGGTTTGGTGAGATTATCAAACTCCATAATGAGCTTTGGAAACTATAAAAGAGCTACATAAATGTCTATTTATTACTGGTCTTTAATGGTGAAGGGAGGAGGAGAGGGTTAGGTCCATGGCTTTCAGACTGGACCCTGGAATTAGAGTGTGCTGATCTCTCCTAGGATCAGGGTCTAAATGTGACAGTACTCAGCAGGAAGGAGGTGTGCCAAAAGAGGGAGCCAGTAAAGTAAGATGCTTATCCCAGCTATGGTGCTTAATAGCTAACTAAAAAACAAACAAAAAAAAGTGATTGAGAGAGAGAGAGAGAGAGAGAGAGAGAGAGAGAGAACCTGTGATTGGTATAGGGAACTTCCCAGGTGAGGAAACTCCCTCTACCAACTTCCCTACACTTTTAACCTTAGAGTTGCCTATAATAGAGGTGTCTAAAATGCGGCCAAGTGCAGTCCATAGTGGTCCAAAGTGTGCCCTGAACCAGATTAAAATGTAACTGGAAAATATTTAACAAAATAGATAAAAATATGATAACACATAGATATGTTTGTTGTTCAGTCATGTTCAACTCTTTGTGATCCTGTGGACACAACAACACCATCCAAGGGGTTTTCTTGGCAAAAATACTGGAATGGTTTGCCATTTCCTTTCCCAGTAGCTCGAGGCAAATAGAGGTTAAGTGACTTGTTCAAGGTCACACAGCTGGTAAATGTCTGAGGCTACATTTGAACTCAGGTCTTCCAGACCCCAGGCCCAGAGCTCTAACCATTGATCTACCTTGCTGCTTCAAATCTTAGATAATACATTTTAAAACTAAGTCAATATGCCATAAGAATGCCATCTTACGTATGGCTTAGAAGATCTCATTTCTATTTGAGTTTGATCATGAGAAAGGTTATATAATTCATCCTGGATCACACAGGCAGAATGTGAGTGAGGAAGGACTAGAATTCAAGGATTCCTGATTTCCAGGTCTTCCCAATAGTAAAACTGAACAATGACACCTTAAAGGGCAGCCAGGTGGTGCAACAGACAGAGCACTGGCCCGAGAGTCAGGAGGACCTCAGTTTAAATCTGACCTCTAATGCTTACTAGCTGTGTGACCCTGGGCAAGTCACTTAACTCCGACGTTCCTCCCAAACCAAAAACAATACTTTCCCTACCTCCCTCAGAGAGTTGTTATGAGCAAAATACTTTGTAAACCTTAAAGTATATGTGGGAAATGCTACCTTATCACCTGAAGCCCCCTGCCCCCAATTAACTGAAAATTCCTTACTCTTCTTCCCACATGCATAAGTATTACTTCTTTGATATTTCACTAGAATGAAGTTTCATTGATAATGACAACAGTAAGATGAACACTATTAACAATAGCTCACATGTATAAGCTTTAAGGCTTGCAAAACACTTTACACACTGCACTTTATCTTATTCGATCACTATAACAGTTCTGTTGGTAGGTGCTTTCATTGTACCCATTTTACAGGTGAAGAAACTGAGGTCCATAGAAGTTAAGTAATTTGCTCATGGTCACCCAGCAAGGTAAAATGTGAGGACTCCTGCCCCTCCACTACCTAAGCCTACAATGGATTCCCTCCTCACCTCCACTTCCTGGAAACCCTCTCTTCCTTCAGAATATAGCTCAAGCACCACTTCCTACATTAAGCCCTCTTTGATCCTCTCAACTGCTAGTTTCCTTTCTCCCAAATTATCTTGTGTTAATTACTTTTATCCTCTTTATATTCATCTTGCAAACACCTATATGTGTACTTGTTATGTATGTATATTGTTTGTCCTTCATTCTCAAAGATCAATGACATCAGAAGGGTGATCTTAACTTGCAAAGTCATTGGAGTGCAGTGGCAAGACAAAGGTAAAACAACTGGCCATGGCTCAGGATGCAGTGGGTGACCTTGGCCTTTCTAAATCAAGGTCTTAGAATGTAAATGAGGATTGTTGCAAATAGGGATTGTTTCATTCTTTGTATTTGTATCCCCAGCACCAAGCACAGTATCCAGCACATAGTAGGTGCTTGTTAAAAAAATGCTTGTTGACTAATTAATGGAGAGATTTCAACCAAGGTCTTTCTGGCTCAAAGCCTAGGATTCGAACACTATTTCTTTCATGTCAACACTATTTGACCAGTCTCTCTTGTACAAAACTTAGGCTTATCTTGGACTTCTTTCTCAATCATCTCACACACTTTTCTACTTCAGCAATATGTCTTGCATCTGTCCTCTTCTCTCTATTTTTAGTTGACATTTGGTTTATAGGACCATAGATGTAAGCTAGAAGGAACTTTAGAGACAATCTAATCCAACCTCCTCATTTTACAGAGAAGGAAAATGAGGTCCAGCGAAGTCATGTGACTGATCCAAGATCACACAAGTAGCAAGTGCCAGAGGTAAGATTTTAACCCAGATCCTCTGACTCTAGAGCCTGCATACCTTTCCTTGTACTATGTCTTTTAAAAATTCCATTCGTTTCCAAATATATGACTCCCTAAGTTCTTTATCTGAAGAACCTTCACTTGTTACAAAAATTAAGAAAAAAAAACCCTTCAACAAAACCAACTAGCCCATTGACCATATTTGACAGTATAAACAATTTTTCACCCATATCCCCCCCCTCCCCAAAGCAATGCAAGAAGTATATTTTTCTTAACTCTTCTCTCAGATCAAGCTTGGCCATGATAATCACACAGTGTCCAATTTTCATTTTGCTGTTTTTACACTTTATATCCTTGTAATCATGTATATTGTTTTCCTGCCTCTGCTAACTTTACTCTGCATCAGGTCATAAAAATTTTCCCATGCTTCTCTTCATCGTTCACTGGTTCTTACGGTAGAGTAATATTCCTTTATATTTGTCTAATATATTTTTTTACAGTCATTCTAATTAATCAACATTTACTTTGTTTCAAATTATTTGCTACCACTAAAGGTGCCATAATGAATATTTTTGTACATTTGAGATTTTTTTTTTCTATCTTGGCCCACTGTTGGAGAATATGCTAAGCAATGGGATTTCTGGATGAAAAATCATAGAGGTTTAAATCATTTTATTAACACAATTACAAATTGCTTTCCGGAGTGATTCACATCTCCACCAACTCTGTATTATTGGGTCTGTCTTCCACAAGTTTCTCCAAAACTATTTTCATCTTTTGTCATTTTTGCCAATTTGAGGGTTATGAGGTTAAATATGTATTTCTCTTATTGGTGATTTAAACAAATCTTTCTTGTAATTGTGTTAATAGTTTGCACTCCTTTAGAGAACTATTTATTCATATTCTTTGTTCACATCATCAGGAAATGGTCGTTGATCTTATAAATCTGTGCAAATTCCTTATATAACTAGCATATCAGACCCTTATCACAGATATTTGATGCAAAGGGATTTTTTTCCTCCAGTTGACAATTTTCCTTCTTATCTTAGCTATACTGATGGTGTGAAAAAAGCATTTCAATTCCATGTAATCAAAATTATCTATTTTATCTTTTGTGATCTCCTTTCTTTCTTGTTTGGTTAAGAATTCTCCTTTGCCCCCACCAACCATTTTGTGAAAGATTCATTTCTCCCATTTCTATGTGGTTTTTTCTATTTAAGTCCAATATCCATTTGGAAATTACTGTGCTGTATTGATGGTGTAAGGTGCTGATTTAAACCTATCTTTTGCTAAGCTGCTACAAGTTTTATTAATGGTTCTTATGAAGTAGAAAGTTCTTCCTCAAGTAGGTATGTTCTCAGATTCAGCAAACATTAAGTTATTATATTTAATTACTTCTGATTCTTATCTAGTTTATTTCAACTATCTGCTTTTCTAATTTAATAATAATAACACCCAGCATTTATGGAATGCTTTGAGGTATTTACAGAGTACTTTGAGGTTTGCAAAGATATATATATATATATTCATATATATTTACATATAATCTGATTCAATCCTCACTATAATTCTGGGAGATAAATGTTATTATTATTATTACCATTTTATAGCTGAAGAAAATGAGAGGTTGAGTGACTTGTCCAAGGTCTCACTGCTAATAAATGTCTGAAGCAGTATCTGAACTCAGGTCTTTCTGATTCCCAGTACAGTGCTCTTTCTATTAGGTCACCAAGCTACCATTAATACATTGTTTTGATGATTATTACTTTATAATCCAATTTAAGATCAAGGAGCTCTATTTCTTTCTCCTTCATACTTTTTTCATTGTTTGCCTTGAGACTCAAATCTAGACTATTTTTTACCATTCCAAATTAATTTTGGTCATTATTTTGTCTAGTTCTGTAAAGTACCTCCATAGTAGTTTGGTTGGTATAACTCTAAATCTGTAAATTAATTTAGGTATTACAATTTTAAATATTAGCAAGTTTAAACCTGAGCTATGAATTTCCCTCTAATTATTTAAGTCATTTCTTATTTCTTTAAAGTATTTTATAATTCTATTTATGTCTTAATACATTGACTTCTAGACCTGGATGAATTTTCAGTAATTTTAAATGGAATTTCCCTTTCTATTATTTCCTCCTGGATTATGTAGAAATGCTGATTTTTATGGATTTGTTCAGTATTTGCTTTCTATAAAATCTGTTGTCTCAATTTGTTTCTTTTCTGATTCTCTGAGGTTTTCTAAGTAAA
This sequence comes from Notamacropus eugenii, assembly GCF_028372415.1. NCBI lineage: Eukaryota > Metazoa > Chordata > Mammalia > Diprotodontia > Macropodidae > Notamacropus > Notamacropus eugenii. The sequence continues at coordinate 382,433,270 of NC_092873.1, read as the reverse complement.
TCATGTCAGTGTAAATAGGGATTTTTCCCCTTCTTGTCAATGTTTATGTCTAATTTTTTCCCTTTGTTTTATTACTAATCACTAGCATTTCTAGAATTATGTGTAATGGGGAGATAAAGGAGTTTTGATTTGCCCCTCATTTCCCCATTGTGAATAATGATAGCTTTCAGTTTAGTTTTAAATACAGATGATGCAATGGATAGAGTGCCAGGCCTGTAGTCAAGAAGATTCATCTTCATGAGTTCAAATCTGGCCTCAGACACTTCTTAGCTATGTGATCCTGAGCAAGTCATTTAACCCTGTTTGCTTCAGTTTCTTCATCTGTAAAATGAGCTAGAAAAGGAAATGGCAAACCACTCCAGCATCTTTGCCAAGAAAACCCCAAAGAGATGGACATGACTAATATGTATTTTTTAATCATAAAAATGCCTACATTAATAGTATTTTTTGCTGTTCAGTTAACTTCCTTTATAACTTTAGAACTGTCTCATTTGGTGCATATGTTTAGTATTGACAGTTTCATCACCTATGGTACTTCTTTTTAAACATAAAAAGCCTATGCTTTTTAGAAGTTTTTAGCCAAAAAAAAATATTGTATTTTGTCAAAGGCTAATTCTGCACCAATTGATACAATCATGTGTTTTGTTTTTGTTATGATTAATTATGTTAATTGTTTCCTAAATGTTGATCATCCTTGGATCCCTGGTATAAATCCAACATGAATAATTTTTTGGATATATTGCTGTCTGGCAGCCAGATATAGAACACAACAGTCTCAGAAGGATTAAAAATGGATTATTACACAGAGGGCAATGGAGAGGCATATGGTAAGTGTGGGCAGGCAACAATATACCATCAACAAGTAAATTTGAATAACAAGCATAAAAGATGTTCTCTAGGAAATTTATGACAAGAAGAAAAGATGAGTTGGTCTCATGGAGTTCTTTGACCCACTCATGGATAAGTGAATAGCCAGAATACCCAGTAGCACCTTCAAAATGTCAGGAGAAAAGGTAGCCTCCCCTCCCCCCCACCAGCATGTTAGTGAACTACCTATATCAAATTTATAGGAGAATATGGACAAGAGTTGCATAAGATGATCTGGAAGGGCAAGATATGATCTTAACGATTGAAAATTTATGAGAGCAAACATCAGTTTGAGTGCTTGAGTGTTACTAAAATCTTTTTTGCTAAGATTTTAGTGAAAAATTTTTCATCAATATTAATAGTAGTATTGGGCCAAAGTGTTTCTTGGATTTGTCCCTTTCATGTTCAAGTATTGAGATTGTGTATTTGGTAGAGTGTTTTCTTTTCCAATGTTTTTGACAATAATTTGCATGATATAAGAATTAACTTTAGACATTTGATAGAATTCACCTATAAGTCTTTCTAGGTCAGAGTCCTCTGTACCCTTTAGTAGTTCTTTATGGCTTGGTCAATTTCATTTTCAAAGAATGAGTTGTTTAAGATCTCTCATGTTGTATTAATTTGGGCACTTGATATTTGAAGGTAATCCTGTATTTCCTGTGAATTCTTGATTATTCCAGTATAAAACTGGGAAAACTCTGTTCTGGTAGTTATTTTTCCCTTCTCTGTTGTGATTTTACCTTGATCATTTTGTTTTTATAGTTTTATTTACCTATTTTTTTCATCAGGTCAAAGAATTTTTTTAAAAAAAATTTTAAAATCAACTTTTTAGTTTTTTGAAAGAACCATCACTTAATTTTATCACTTTTATGGTATTTTTATTTTGTTTTCTCCATTTCCTGAGATTTCTTCTTTTGTGGCAGTTTGGCCTTGCTTATGTGTTGGTTGTGTAGGATTTGTTGTTATTGTTGTAGCCCATTCAGTCAAGTCAGCTTTTTTTCCCCAATTTTGTTAATATATGTTTCAGACATTTTCTCCCTCTAAGACTTTAGTTGCAGCCCAGAATTGCTGTGTTTTTTATTGTTATATTTCTCTTTGACATTAATTAGATTTCATTATTAAGGCTCTACTGAATTATCTTCTGCTGTGTTTTTAATATTAAATACTATTTTTATTGAATTATGAGATATATAGGATATATTCAGTATTTCTATCTTTCTTTAACATTTAAAATTTCCATGTGCCTTAGCACATGGTCAGTTTTTAAAAAGGCACCATGATATTGAGAAATTTGTATATACTTTAATGTTCTCATTCAGAAGATCCTGTAAGTCTTTTAGATTTAACTTCTCCAATAGTTTGTTCAGTAGTCTATTTTTTAAAAATTAATCTTTCTGTTAGGTTTACCCAAGTCTGAGAGAGGAACATTAAAGCCTCCTATTGTTATGTTGTTATCTAAGTATTTTTCCTGTTCCATTAACTTCCTTTATGACTTTAGATAGTATAAGATTTAGTGCATATGTTTAGTATTGGTAGTTTCATCATCTATGGTACTTTTAAACATAATGTAGTCTCCTGTGTACTCTTGACATTAAGCATGTTTTTAAAGATCGCAGTTCCTGTCTTTTTCGCAATCACTTTATCATAGTAAATTTCGTTCCAGCTTCTTATTTTGTATTTGCCTTTATTTTTAGATCTGTTTTCTTATGTACAGATTGGTAGGTTTTGTTTTCTTAGCTATTCTGCCACTCTATAATTTTGTTATATTGCTTAATCCATTGACATCTTGGGTTATGACATTAGGCTTGTGCTTTCCTCCAATTCTTTTTTATTGGTTTTTGCCCCCTTCCTCTATTAAGTTAGAACTTTGTTGCTACAATTAGTTTTACTTACAATATTTTTATGTTAATCTATCCCTCTAGGCTCTCTTTCCAATCCGCACTACTATTTACTAATATTCTCTCAAATTCTTTGAATTTTCTTTAAATATTCATTTCTTCCTTTAACTCTCTGTCCTTATTTCTTTCACTTATCTGTTTTGTCCCCTCTTTTGACCCTTCATTTTCCAGTTGGGTCTGTGGCTCAAAATCTTCCTTTTTCTACTCCCTTAGTTTAGTTTGCATACTTTGCTTTGTCCTCATTTTTTCACTTCCTAATAGTCTATTCTGAATTCAACCCTCCAATTCATGAACTGTACCTTATTTATTCCTTTATCATTCTTTGTCTCTCATAAGGGTAGTGTCTAGGGCACCAAATTTAAACTCTCTCCCCTACTGCATTTCTATGCTATTAAATTTATAGATCTTATGACCATTTTTCTTTTTTTTCCTGCTGTCTAACATGCTTAAAGGAAGCTGTATTGACTGGAAATAATGTTATGTTGTCTGGAATCATGAGAACCAGCCCCTATCCTCTGAACTCACAATATTCACTCACCACTGCTAAAGTTCACCTCTGGTTCTATATCCTCCCCACCCAGGCACCTTTAGTGCAGAATTCCCTGGGGAGTCCCATCCCTTCTCCTGGGGTTGGTTGCAGTATTGAGACATCCACCCCTCAAAGAAGATAGTCTCCTCATGTGTATATCCTCCCTCTCTGACAAAAAATAATCTAGAGGCCCCTTTTCACAACCCCCCCTACATAAACTCTCTATAGTGGCACTCTTTTATTTTTCCTCCACAGACAAGACCCACTCCTACTCCTTCCATCTCAGCAAATTTCCTCCATTGCTATCATCTTATTTGTCCATAGCCTCTCCTTTTGTTGAGACACTAAATAAATACTATCCTCAGCTTTCTATAAACTAGGTAGAAGTACATTTCTAGCTCCCCACTATATTTTCCCTTCTCCCTTCTGCACATCTACTATTATCCCTCCCACAAAAGATATGGATTCTCTTACAGGGGATCAGAGAACTTAGACCATAGACATGCCATGCTTCGTTGTTTCCACCTTCACAGTAAGTCTTGTATACATTCCCTTCTCTCCAATCATGCAGATAACCCCTGGCACCAGCCCTTGTTACCTTATACCTGGACTATTGCAATAACCTGCTGGTTGATACTCCCTCTCCAGTTCATCATGCACTGAGCTGACAAAGTGACCTTCTGACATATCAGCTCTCTACTCAATAAACTTCAGTGGCTCCCTATGACCTCCAGATCAAATACAACATTCTTTGTTTGGCTTTTAGAGCCCTTCACAAGCTATGCCCTTCCTGCCTTTGTAGCCTTCTTACATTTTACTCCCCTCCGTACTTCTTGATGTTTCTTCCACACAACTCTCCATTTCCCAAGTTGATACCTTCTCACTGGTTGTCCCCCTTGCCTGAAATGCTCTCCCGCCTCATCTCTGCATCTTGGCTTCTTTCAAAACTTAGCTTAAATCCCACTTTCTGCAACTGGTCTTTCCTGCTCCAGACCTCCAACCCCTTTGTTAATGCTTTACCTTAGATATTACTTCCCATTTATACTCTATACATCTTATATGTATATGAGCTCCCTAATGGGAGACGCTTCATTTTTGCCTTTTCCTTTATCCCCAGTGTTTAGTATAGTATCTGGCACATAATAAAGCACTTGCTGTTTATTGATTAAATGTTTATTCAGCTTTCTTCCTTCCCTTATTTAAGTTCTCCTAAAATAATCAATACCTCAGATTCTTATTGTCCTTTGATAGTTCCTTTGTTCTTTCTTTTTTCCTACAGTTCAATTTAAAAACTTTTCTCTAATAAATAATCTATAAAGATGAGTGAATTAATTTCATTAGTCTTTGCTCAAAAATTACTTATTTGCCTATCTTGCATTTCTTTTGTTTAGAATGTTTGCAAGTAAAATATTTTGCTTATCTCTGCTTTTTATTTTTGTGTTTCTCTTATAAAAGGTCTTTTTTCATTAATGATTAAACCCAATTTTGCAGAATATTATTTTAGCTTGTAGCTTGAACTCTTTTGCTTTATACAATATACATTCCACCCTCTTCTCCAGTTTCCTGTGATGAAGGAGTAATCTTGAGTTATTCAAATTAGCATTCCTTCATGGCTAAAAGATCTTTTACCTGGCTGCCTGCAACATTTTGTTATTGAAACTGAGAAATTTAGTCACTATGCACTTGAGAATTTTACGTGTGAGGTATCAATATGATTGTGCATAAATATACATCTGTCTATAAGCTTAAGGGAAGAGACTTTCATTTTTGCTTTTGTTTTTCCATTCCCTTTGTGTCCTAATTGCCTAGCAAGGTATCTGGCAAATAGGTATTTAATAAATATTTACTGATTGCTTGATAGATAGAATGTTTGTGCTTAGGTACATATGTTTCTCTGGCAGCAATCTGTGGAGTCAGTTCATCAGTATTTTGTTGTCTGTGTTCAAAAGTTCCAGGCACATGGATTCCTAATATAGAGTTTTCAGTGTTTATAATATATACAACACACACACATACAAATTTTATATATATTATATATACATACATATTGATAGATATATTTATATATTGATATATATTTTATACATAGACATCATATAATAATATATAAATATGTGCATTAAGTTCTTCTGAGAAATATATTCACATTATATCTGCATAGCCTGCCTGTAATTTCAGTTGCTTTGGCTTGAATAGATTCCATGGATTCTTTTGACGTTTTTTTGCTTCTCTTCTGCAAAATTTCAATCAACTTAAGTATTTTATACTCTAAATCTGCCATTCTTTCTTTAAAAGCCTCTGTTTCTTTAGAGAAAATTTCCATCATGTCTTCTATATTTCTACCCTGCTGCTTGTCTTTAAAATTTTGCATTGAGAGTTCTGATTTCTGACATAATCTCATTCCTAATATCTTCTTTTAAAATTTTCTCTTTGGAGCCATTCTGGCATTTTTTTATATTGTTCCATGATATCTGGAGAGTCTGAAGGATTTTTTCATTAGAAGATTTTTCCTCATTTTCATTCATGGTATAATCATAAGCATGTATAGAAGACAGACTGGGTGTGCAGCACATCCTGTAGAGGCCACTGAGTCACTGCTTAGTTCCTTTTTAAGGGGAAAAACCAATGATAATGTCTGCCTAGAGGGTAAGCCAGAAGACCCAGTACACACCATACTGTACATGTTTGAGTCTAATACTTTGCTGCATTTTGGCCTCTCAATTTTTTATTTTTCATTTTATCTTTAGGAGTTTCTCTATGAGCTAGGTTTTTCCTTTGGTTTGTTACTGACATTGAGAAATATATATTATTAAGACTTTCTTCTTTAGGTTTTTAGTCTTTCAGTCTCTCTCATTTCCAGTCATTTGTCTCTGGTTTCCTCTCCTACTTGTTGGCTTCTCATTCTCCCACCACCATAAAAATATCTTCTCCCACCCTTATGCTGAGCTGGTCATCCTCAAGACAAGGATGGGGAGGCCTGACCCAGGACCCTGCTGAGTTTCTAATCTACTTTCTCTCCAACACTGATATGCTTTTCCCTCAAGCCCACTATGTGATGCACAAGTCTCCCACATCTACCCCTCCCATTGTTTCTCCTTTCTTTCACGAAACTGGAAAGAATCCGACTGTGCTGCCTCTTTCAGATATGGTATGGTGGTAGGGAGTGGGCAGGGTGGTGAGGAATGTGCTAAATCACTGCTACACAAGACCATGAAGATACATTCAGGGCATGAAGCACAAGCTTCGAATGTTGGCCACACTGACCATGCCCAGAATCCATGACATGAGTCAAGAGATACAGACACTGATTGTTTCAGCACTGGCTCTCATCATTTCTCCCCTTTATAAATAATCTCCATCTCCAGTTTCTCCCTTTGTCAATCTATCCTCCAATCAGCTGCCAAATAGGTAATCTTCAAGCATAAGCTTTACTATGCTACTGCCTTGCTCAGGAAACCCCTATGGCTCCCTCTTACCTCCAGGATAAAATACAAACTCTCTGCTTAGTTTCCAAAGTCCTCCACAGTCTGACTCCAGCTGACCTTTGTAGGCTAACCAAACAATACTTTTCTTCACGCCCTCCACAGAGCTCCCATATAGACAGTTCTCACTTTATGCAAGTAGATTATTCCACAGACCTCCATGAAAAGTGATTTCTACATAATGTAAATTTGTCCACAAATGTGGACAAGGTAGGGAGGCAGAAAGGGGGCTGTGTACCTGTGGAGAGGGGAGGCAGGCACATGGTTCAAGGACACATGGGGTATAGGGGCAGAGATGTAGGAAGAGGAACAGGATGGTGTGGGAGTGGGAAGATGGAGGAGGTAGGACTTATCACATAGGGGCCTGACTGTTACAGCGAGGAAGGACAGACAAATGGAGGCTGAACATGGACAGACAGAGGAAAGCACAGGCAATATGCAGGGGCTGGGAAGAGATACTCAGTACCCACGTGGCTAGATGGAAGACAGACACACAGAGGCTGGACATGAGGGCAGGTGGGCAAAGCAGGACGTAGGTTTTCTCTCTCATGATAGAGGTCTCAAGCCAACCCCCCTAACTGGCATCAGCGGTGGTCTTTCTTCCTTGGAGGGTTTTTGGATTTTTTAAGAGTTTTTAATTTTTTGCTGGGGATGTGGGAGGCCACTGCTTGGCTGAACTGAGGGGCAGGAGGAGAGAAAGAGAGAGCACAGTACTATACAGTAAAGTACACATGGGTGCTTTATTAGAATGCAGATTTTTTTGGTCAGAATTCTTTATATAAAGTTGAATTTGCAAAATGTGAATTTGCGTAAGGGGAGAAGTGTTTGTTCTGGCTCGCGTGCTGTTTCCTACATACAACAGTTCATCTGCCTCTTTGTCCATGCTGTCTCCCAGGCTTAAAATGCATTCCATTCTCATCTCTGCTTCTTACAGTTCTTATTTTCCTTCAAAACTCCCCTCAAATGCCACCTCTAACAGGAAGGCTATCCTCATCTTTCCAGGTGTTAGTTCTCTCTTTCCAAAATTACCGTCTATATTTTGTACTTCATTTCTTTGTATGTTATTTCCCCACAGTAGAATATAAGGTCCTTGAGGGCAGGGAGCTCACTCTTGTCTTTGCATTTTTAGGACTTAGCAAAGTGCCTGGCACATAATTAGGTTCTTAATAAATGCTTGCTGAACTAAATTCAAACACCATGCGTGTATTATGCACCTGCAACTACTGAACTGTCCTGAAGATAAAAAGACAAAAAATGATTAAGAGGAACTCTATAGGGGGAGATTATAAATGTGTGTGTGTGTGTGTGTGTGTGTGTGTGTGTGTGTGTGTGGACACTCACGCATGCATGCACACAAAATGTACAAAGGGAGAACACTATAGGCTTGGGGGACCAGGAAAGGAGTCATGTAGAAGGCATCTGAGCTGAGCTTTGAAGGAAACTAATGATTGTAAGAGGTGGAGGCAAGGAGAGAGCGCATTCCAGACATGAGACACAGCCTATGCAAAGGCATGGAGATGAAATGCATGTGTAGAAACTACAAGAAAAACAAAACAAAAAACAGTTTGGATAATTGCAGTAACTCCCATTGTCTACTCTTTCTCTCTCTCCCCCCCACTCCTCTTCTCCCTGCCTCTCACTCTCAGTCTCCATACTGTGGTCTGTTCTTCAAACTATTCCCAGATTTATTCACTAACCTGTTTATGTTATCCCTCTAGTCAAAATCCTTCAGGAGCACTCTATTGCCCATTATATGTATGCCTGTCTCCTTAGGTTGGCACTCAACACTCCCCAGAATCTTAGACCTCATTGTCTTCCCAGGGTTATCTTATATACCTCCTTTCTATATGGTCTGTGTTTCCAACAGATTGGATCATGTTCTATCCCCTGTGCAGGCCACCTTACCTTCTTGCCTCCATATTTCTTTTTTTTCCAGGTTGGAATGAACCTTCTTCCTTCTCCATCTTTATTTCTCTGATACATCCAAGCACATATAATTTTGTATTACAGTTATCTGGGTATATATAGTACCTTTCCACTAGACCCTAAGCTCAAGAAGTCAAGGAACTATGTCTATGCACAATAATCTATTGCATGTTCCTTACAGAGTATATCCTTAGCAAATGCTTGTTGCAGTTGAAGTTATATGTATGTATGCACATGTATCCGAGTTTAAATATGCTTTGTATACCCATACACATGATTGTATGTGTGTATCTATTATGATCACATGTATACATTTGTCTAGAATCAAATATGTTCATGTATTTTTATATTTCAAGTAGTTGGTATTTCTTCCATGTGGGTGCTCCCTCCACCAAAGCTGATCACGAGCCCTCCACATTTTAATAGATGGTCTTCATAACAATTGACTAAAAAATGTCATGGAATTATCCAGAACCAACTTTCTGGTGATAAGCCTCCCCAAATTGAGTCAGGCCAATCCTCAGATGACTGGCCTGGAATGTATTTCTGAGCCTCCCCAGTATCAGTGTTTAAATGTGCATGTATGTTTATAGGTATGTGCACCTGCATTTAAATTTAAATGATATAAATTAAACGTGTCTTCAAAAGAAAAAAACCCTTTACCCAGAATCCTGTAGTGTGCAGGAAAATAGGGACCTCATATTGTCTGAAGTAGACTGAACTCTTCTTTGGGGCATCAGTGGAAGATATGGGTGAGAGGCACGCAGAGACTCTATCAGGCTGGCAAAATGCAAGGCTGCAGGCACTCTGGATGCTCCCTTCTGCTTCTGGTGGATGTCAAAGTGTTCAGGTCCCACCCCAGGCCCCCCATAAACTCTGAGCTCCTTAGCCTTATATCAATGCCTTTGTTTAGAGTCAGATAGTCGGAAGTTTGGGAGGCAGAAGGGAAGCGAGAAGGGGGACAGAGGAAGATAAGTCAGGGCAGAATAGTGGAAGGAGGGACATGGCAAGACAAGGCAGGGCAGAACAGGGCACAGTTGTTGAGATGTATCAGTTGTGTACAACTCTTTGTGACCCCATTTGGGGTTTTCTTGGCAGAGATACTGGAGTGGTTTGCCTTTTCCTTCTCTAGTTCATTTTACAGATGAGGAACTGAGGCAAACAGGGTTAAGTAACTTGCCCAGGGCTACATAGCTAACAAGTGTCAGAGGCCAGATTTGAACTCATGAAGATAGTCTTCCTAACTCCAAGTCCAGCATTGTGTGCACTATGGCTCCACCTAGTTGCCCTAGGGCAAGTAGGACAGTACCGAAAACTTCCGGGAGGAAGAGAAAATAGGGGAGGAAGAAAGACCAATCAGAATAAACCATACAACTTAATTCATTCTTCATCTTGCCTAGTCCAAGAGCAAGAAGTCTCTATTTGGCCCTCCTATCTACTCTAAACCAGAAGTTGATCCCTGAAGGTCCTTCCAGCTGCTCCTTCACCTTTCCTTCTGCCAATCATATCCATTTCCAATATATTGACTGCTAGGGCCATATCTCTAGCACTTCAAGGATCTCAGAAGTCATCTAATCCAGTCATCCCATTCTACAGATGAGGAATCTAAAGGAGTAGGTTAAATGAGTTAGCATTATCTTACAGGTCAGTATCAGAGACAGGTAAAGTCAGTGTTCTTTCCAATGACACTTCAGCTGAGGCTCTCCTCTCTAGCAAACTGACCTGCTCCCGACATCTCCTATATCTGCTTATCCCCTCCTCTGACACTTCTGGGAGAACTTTTGGAGGCAAATGATTTCACCTTAAAGGGCCAGAGTTTTTTCTTCTGTTGAATAAGAGGGTTGGGAGACACAGCCTGACCTGGGAGATAGAGAGCTTGGTGTCAGAACTAAGAATCTCTGATTTTGTCTATACTTCCTGGTCATGTGACCAACCCAAGTCTCACAAGGCACATCCTAATGTTCAGAAACTTGGAAGCCTCACAGACATCAAGCTTCCTGAAGACAAGACTTGTCTAATTTATTCTTGTCTTTTGATCAGAGCTTAGCCCAGTGTCTTGTAAAAGCATTTTGTTGAATTTTCCTGAATTTAAATAAATTCATAGCTGCTTAGCATTCTCTCCTCTCATTTCTGTCTTCTTCACCCCAATGCCTCTTCTTGCCCTAGGTTATCTCTTCTAGCTCTAAGGTCATTTTAGGGGAGGGAGGGCAATGAAAAATCAAAGAGAGAAGGGGAAAGCTTTTAAAAAACATAGAAAGAAGGAAAGGGGGAAAATGCTGACAAGGGAAAATGAGACAGAAATATAAAGATACACAGGGACAGAATCAAAAGAGACAGGAGGACAAAGGGATTGCTGTAATGTACAGGACAGAGATAGACACACAGTCAAAGAAATAGAAACATAGTAAAAAAAAAAATTGAACGAGAAACAGCTAGACAGAACTAGAGTGAAAAAGAAATCCAGCAATAGAAAGACCCAGAAACACAGAAGAGATAGTAGAGGTGGGGAGGGGTAGAGGTGAAAGAAGGGATAGACAGAGATAGAGAAGGCAAAGAAAGACAGAAAGGCACAGCTAGAAGAAGAGAAACCAAAATAGCAGAAGAGTGGGGGTAGAGAAAATCAATGGGGAGAGTTAGCACAGATAAAGGCAAGGGTGAGAGAAAAAAGAAAGGAAGGGGCAGAGAGGGGAAAGGAACACAGAGGGTGAGAAAGAATCTGGGAGACAGAGTTAGAGGTTCCCAAGGAGAGGAAAGACACAACACACAGACCCTATGTCATAGGAGGAGGTGGAGGGGTGGAATGCGGATGGCACACAATATAAAGACTCAGACCCACAGATTAAGCTACAAAAACAGAGAAATGACGAGTCTAGAAGAGAGAGAGAGAGAGAGAGAGAGAGAGAGAGAGAGAGAGAGAGAGAGAGAGAGAGAGAGAGAGAAACATGCAAACCCAGCTCCAGGCAGAAGTGTGTCAGAGGCGACCTCATTCCTTTAATCTGCCCTGGGGAGGTTCTTCTAATTATGCAAATGGCTCCCGGGTGTCCTGAGAAGACTTCTGCTCTTCCTACCGTGGGCGGCTTTAGAGGGAATGCCTGGAGCCAGGTTGAGGTCCTCAGGATACAACTTTTTCAAGCCTGGGGGGAGGGAGGCTGGGGAGAGAAGGGGTTTAGAGAAAGGGGAGGTGGGGGTGGGGAGAGGTGGTCCAGAACACAAGTACAGTCCGATGGCCCTCCCAGGCTTTCCCTCTTCCCATTTCTTTATATATTTATCCTCAGGGACACCCTCAGTTCCAAGTCCCATTCTTTCAGCTCCAGCCTTCTGGTATACTAAGGGTGTCAATGAAGTTGCTAAGGCTTAGTATAGCAGGAGCCAAGGAGGACAAAGATGCAAGGAAGGGGTTGTTCAAGGTTATGAAAGGAAAGAGGGATAGAAGAACAAACTGCTCAGAGAGAGCAACAGCAAAGGAGGAGGCTCAGAAAACAGAGTGCGAAGGCCAAGAGTCTACCACTGGTTACTTTTCTATAAGCCAAAAGCAGACAGAGACTTCCTAACCTCTTCCCCTTGCATTAGCGGAGTGGGGTAGGGGATGTCCCTTTCTGTCCTGAAGCACAAAGGGGAACCTACAGGTCATCCCTAGCTCCACAAATAAAACACCTATCGTCCTAAAAATTTCTCTAAATTCTTATCCCTAGTTAGAGGGCAATTCTAACTAACACATCCCTTATAAGAACTTTCCTTCATCTTTGTATTCTTCTTGGGTTTTTACAACCTCGATAATGCCTATCCCAATGGTGGCATTGACTGACAATTCTATTTTGTGTTCCTCCTCGGGAGCTACTGAGTGTTGTTTGAGACAACCATGAAAACAAGAACATCAGGTCCACTAAACAGTGGACCCTCAAATGGGCACTCAGTGATGAACAGCAAGGCAACACAGAGAAAAAAAACACTGGACCAGTTATCCGAGAATCTTAGTTCAAATTCTAGGTCTGCTTTTTACTAGGTTTTGTCTTGTTTTATTTTTGTCTTTCTTTGCACTCCTACACTTAGCACAACACTTGACAGATAGTAAGGGCTTAACAATTGCTTGCTGTCTGATTATATGACTGTGGACATTCAGTTAACCTTCATTATCTCTCAGAGGGACCATAATTTCTTTGTTTTTTGAACTTTTTTAAAAAAAATTTCATAACTATATTTCAATGTAATTGGTTTCCTTTGTAATTTATATATTTTATTTTATGCCTTTAAAAACATTATTTTAACAAGGGGTCCACAGAGGTCTATGATACTTAATAAAGTTAAAAACTCTCATACTAGACAATATTAAAAATTCTATGACTAAGTTCTAAAGACTCATAACTCATATACTGGATGAAAGGATGGGCATTTAAGCAGATCTTGACATGCTACAACATTGTAAAAGTCTTAGACTTGGGCTAAAAACTCAACTTATCTAGAATAAGATGCAGGAGACGTGACTAGACAGTAATTCTTCTGAAAAATATCTGGGGGTTTTAGTGAAATGAAAGCTCAAATGAATCAGTGATGTGATATGACATCCAACAAAGCTAGTACAGTCTTGAGCTACATTAAGACAGGAATAATGTGAAGGACTAGTGAGGAGATAGCACCTCTGTGCTAGATCTGCCTTGATCAGAACATATCTGGAGTATTAAGCTTCCTTCTGGATGATACCCTCTAGGATGGAGATGCATAAACTGAAGAGTGTCCAGAAGAGGCCAGTTGGGATGGTTCATGTCATTTGAGATCATATAATTTGAGGATGGGGTTGAAAGTCTGAGCACATTTGATAGTATTTAAAGGACTCTCATATGGAATTCAGATTAAGCTTGTTCTGAGTTGGTTTTTAAAAGGCAGAACTAAGGGGCAGGACATTGCAAAAAGGAAGACTTAGGCTTGATGGGGGCAAAAAAACTTCCTAAATTTTCTTTTCAGTTGTTTTTCAGTCATGTCCAACTCTCTATGAAAGATGCTGGAGTGGTTTGCCATTTCCTTCTCTAGCTCATTTTATAGATGTGGAAACTGAGGTAAACAGGGTTAAGTAACTTGCCCAGGGTCACACACTTAGTATGTATCTGAGGCTGGATTTGAACTCAGGAACATGAATCCTCCTAACTATATAGTCTCAATGCTCTGTGCACTATGATGCCACCTAGCAGCTGTCCTAAAAATTAGTCATCCAAGAATGGAATGAACTGCTTTGGGAGGTAAGTGCATTCCCTAATGCCTGTTATTTAAAACCAAGGTTGGATAACTTCTTGTTAAGCATATTGTAAGAATATTTCTTATTTAGGTCCCAGTTAGACTAGATCACCTTTGAGATCTCAGTTCCAGCTGTGAGATTTTGTGATTCTTTTGTTCTAGCCTTAAAGATCATTTCTTACCAAGGGATCTTCACTCCCCCCACCCCCCATCATCTATCCCTCTCTCCCTCCCTCTCTCTATCTCTTTCTCATTTCTATAAACATGCTGTGTTCTCCCTTACCCTGAAATAATCCAATAGCTTTGTCTCCTTTTACTCTAAATTTTAAGAAACTTCACCAATGTTACACCTGATGCTTCTACTTCCTCACCACTAACCAGTGGATTCTCCTTCATTTTCCCCCACCAATATGCTAAAATTGTAATTTCCACAGTCTTCTCCATATTCTTTCTCTTAATTGTCAAGTCCAAAGATCTTTCTTTATTCTCTTTGGCCTTTTTGCATCATTTGACACTGTTGTGCACTCATACACCCTTGCTAGTTCCTTCTTCCATTTCTGAGACTGGGGCAGCTAGGTGGTGCAGTGGATAGAGCACCAGTGCAGGAGTCAGGAGGACCTGAGTTCAAATATCACCTCAGACATTTGACACACTAGCTGTGTGACTTTGGGCAAGTCACTTAACCCCAATTGCCTCATCTTGCATCATCTCCAGTCATATCTGGTCCAGAATATCTGGTCACTGGATTCAGATGACCCTGGAGGAGAAGTGAGGCTCATGACCTGCACAGCACTCCCTCACTCAAAACAAAGTCAAGTGCAGGTCATGTCATTATTTCTCTGATGGCATGGTCTTCTTCAGCAACAAAGGACAAACACACATTTGTGAGACTATTCTCTTCTACTGCTCTTTCTACCAGTCTGATCTTTCTCAGTCTCCCTCTATGCTTCATCTTCCTTCTCTCACTTCCTAAGAATAGGTATTCCTTAAGATTTTGTCCTTGGCTCTCTTATCAAATGAGGTGATATTTCTAAAACACTTAGTACAGTTCCTGGCACAGAGTAGACTTTGAAATGCTAATCCTCTTCCTATTCCTCTTATTTAGAATCTAGAAAGCTGCTTTCACTTAGCAATCTCACTCATTTCCATGGCCTCAAAGATCGTCTCTCTGCAGATGACTCCTCCCAATTTTTTATCTGCAGTCAATATCTCTCCACTGAACACTAATCCCACATGTCCATCTGGTGCTGACCATTACCTCTTGGATGCATCATGGGCACCTCATACTCAACACAGTCAAAAGTGAACTGCTTAACTTCTACTTCTATTTCTCTTCCTCCCCCTTACCAATTGACAAGTCCTATAATTCTAACTCTCCAGTTGTTCTTGAATCAATCCCTTTATCTCCAGGCACACGGATGCCACCTTTGTTCAGACCCTCATAGTATCTCTCTTGGAATACTGTAACTATTACCCATGATTCACTTCTCAACCATTACCCTTGATTCACTTCTCTTATCTGATTCTTAATGGAGTAGCTTGAAATCATCTTGCGAATACAATGTCCCCTCTTCAAAACTCTTCAGTGGTTCTCTGTTGCCTACAGGATAAATGTTCCAAAACAAAAACAAAAAAATCCTTCACCAGACATTTAAGAGTCTTCTAGAATCTGACTCCAACTGATATTTTCAAATTTTATTTTGTACCATTTTCCTTCAGGCATTCTACTTTCTAGCTAAACTAAACTACTAGATGTTTCTTGATCTTGTCTTGTTTTCTCCCACCTACATCTTTGCATTCATGTAAGCATCCCATGCTTGGAACACATTTTCTTTGAATCTCCACCTGATTAAGTTATTCTCTGCCTTCAGGCTCTTCATGAAACCTTCCATGATCCCCATAGTTGAAAGTGATCTTCCCACCTCATATTTCTTACAAGACTTTGTCTTGACCTCACCCTCATTCCAATCTCATACTTACTGGTACAGGTATTGTATTCCCCCTATTATTTTAGACCTTAAGCAACTTGAGGGCAAAGATTGTCATTCCTAATGTTTGCATCCCTTGGACCTAACACAATGGTCTGCGTAGAGTACACACTTCATATTCATTATATTGAACTAAAAAGTTGAAAAGGAAAACCAGGACATTGCTGTTGGATGGGACAATAGAGATTGTAGTGAGAGAAGGACCAGAGAAGAAGCCGCCTTGAGAGATTAAAGAGGTGACTAGGAGAGGGATGAGGATAGGGAGGAGCAGTGGTAATATTGGGGAACAGGAGAAGGGGCTAGGATGACAATGAGGAGGGACACCATGAAGGTCAGAGTGGACACTAAGGAAAGTCTCTTACTCAGCACAGTGAGTTTTGCCTTTCGTGAGCGAAGGGCAGCTTCTGTGGCTTGGCACTCATAGGAAGCATCATCGGAAAGCTCTGCATCTGTAATCTCCAAGTTGTACTGCCCAGCTTCTGCAGAGCCCACAATCTGGTATCGTGGCCATGCTAGGGAGATGAAAAAAGGTCACATGTGAGCTGATCTAGGTGCTAACCAAACTCAGATACCTCTTTTCCACCCAATTCCCATTATCCCAGAGGGCCCCTAAACCCATCTCTAGACCCCCCAGAGTCCCCCACTTTGCCATCACTCAAACCTCCCATTTCTATCCCAAGACTTCATATTTACTTAAAGTACAATTCCTCCTCTGTCCCACCCTCCCTCTGTCCTATCCTATGGTACAGTCAAGAGGTGACAAGGTCACAGGCAAAGGATTTTGACCTCAAAATCCCCTATAGCCAAAAAAGGGGATGTGAGAACCTGAAAACAGAAGAAAAGGAGAAGGAGGTGGGCAAAGAAGGAAGCAATGAACAGAAGCAGATGAAACCTCAGAGGCTGTTTGCAGACAAATGTCTCTCATAATAATAGGAAAGAAAAGAGTGAGGCGCAGCAAGGCGGTGGGAGGGAGAGACAGAGAGAATATCCGTGAAATATAGGACATCATAGCAGAGGCAGCAGCTCTCTGGGGATCCTTCTGTGGGACTTTCTCAGACTGAGACAGAGACTCAGCTCTCCCTCCCTCAAGACTGAAACCTTTCCCCACAGTCTCTGAAGGGGACACCGGGTGAAGTTTCCCTGCTGGGCAAGGAGTTTCTGGGAATGCGAATATGGGGGGGATGGATTGACTGAGTCTCAACCCTCCCCACCTTGTGCCATCCTCTTCTCTCTCTTTCTTCATCATTTTGACTAGCTGCCTACCCCCACTCCTTGCTCTCTGTAGCCTGACTCCCCACGCTCTCCTTCCTCCCTTTATCTCACTCTGTCCAGCCTTTTATTGATCCCTCTCACTCCATATCTATTGATCTCTCTCTGTTTCTCTCTCTCTATCTCAACAATGAATCCAGCCTCCATCTCTATTCTCTTGTTGTAGATCACTACATGGTCCTCTCCATTATCTGCCTCACTAGAGGAGGGCCATACCAAAAGAAAAAAAAAGTCCCCCAGTACTCTATATACCTCAAATCATTTTCATTTGGCTTTGGAATATGATGTGTGTGTGTGTGTGTGTGTGTGTGTGTGTGTGTGTGAAGCTCACTCATATTTGCTTAGCACCGATACAGCAGGCAATTAATAAAGGCTGTTGACAATAAAATGAGTTTACCCATCCCTGAGCTCTCATACTGATTGGACAATGGTGGGAAGGTATCTAGAAGGATGACCACAATGAAAAATTTGTTGAAGATAAATATAGTGCTTCTTGTACCACATAATAACATTGTAGGAGAAAGACTATTGGACTGGGGAACCCAGGAGATCCATCAAATTTGGATTTTTTCACTAGGTGCGTAACCTCTGTCTTGTTTCTTCCTCTCTGAGCCCTCAGTTCCTCATCTGTAAAAATGAAGGTTTAGATTTAGATATTCCTGGAAATGCCTTTCACCTCTTCACACCTGCTGAGAATCCTCTTTTCTAATTCCACATGCACCTTCCACCCTGTTTCTCTGGCTCTCTCTGCCAGTCTCCTTGTCTTTTTCTTTCCCTGGTTTACTCTCCCCTTCTGTGACTTCAGCACCTTTCTTTAAACACAGAAACATTTTGAGAAGAGACAAACTACCTGACAAAATGTCTGGGCAGGGGTATATTTCTAATACATGTGTGCACATGGATGGATAAGTACACACAAACACATAAAGAACACATGCAAATGTACAAATACATATGGAGATGGAGTGAGAGAGGAGAGAAAAATGGGCACAGAGATGACAGTAAAAGAACTGAGGAACAACAAGCTAGAGTGAGGCAGAGGACTCCAAAGTAGCCAACATGAATGGAAAACAGGCAGTCCAGAGGAAAGATGATCTGGGGGAAGAAGGATCACAGGATCATGGGATCAAAGGAAAACAGAGAGAGAGACAGATGAAGACCTTACCTTTGAGGCCCTGGCCCATGCCCAGAGCCAGCCCATCCTTGGTCCATTGCACAATGCCAGAATAGTTCAGCAGCACACAGGAAAGCACAGCCCGCTGCCCAGCCACCACCGTCTGGTCAGATGGCTCCTGGCTAAATCGGGTCTGGGTTCCTGGCAGAGAGAAACAGTGGGCATCAGGTGAGGAACCAGACTCTGCCACCTTCCTTCAATTGTGTAATTGTGTGTATGGAGGATGGGGCAGGGGTGGGGAAAAGGGATCCAACTCCTCCCACCTTTCAAACTCTCCAACATTCCCCCAGGGGACTGTTGTAGCCTTTAGTAATGTGAGTTTACCAGGCTGATACACAGCCCCATCCTTAGCTCTGCCCCACCGTTCCTCTCTACAGCCTTCTATTTCACTCCCTTGGCCCTCCCTGCTCCCCCTTTTCCAGAAGAAATGGAGTTCAAAGCCACAGAGTGCTTAGAGATCTCCTGATAATAGTTTGGGCTACAGAGTCCAATCATCCATGTTAATCAATGATGCATAATTAATGTTGATCGCTGGCCGTGGCAGTGAGGCTGAAAGATAGTGTATAGGAGTGCAGGCATGTGCCCTGCCTCCCCTCAGGCCCTGGTGTTTATCACATGTCGGCTTGAGGGTGGAGGGGGAGCTTTGGGAAGGGGCTGCAGGGCCTGTTGGGCACCTGTCAGCCTGTGCCTGCCATCCACATGTTCACACACGCATGCCTGAGGGGTCACAGCTAGCCCAGGCTGGGCTTGACCCAGGAGGGGCCTTGGCTCAACTTCCTACCCTCAGCTCACACACAACCCCAAAGCCTGCTGGCAGGATCTCTCCCTGGACACGATTCCCTCCAGGATCTCCTGTGCACACTCACACCTGCACATGCTTAGCTTTGGCAGTGCCCAGTCCAGGATGTGGCTTCTGTCCCGCTCCCTGTCGAAGGGAGGCACACATCGCTGCCTGGCTGGCAGAGGGGCTGGGAGCATTTGATTAGAAAACTGCAGTGTAATTGCCTTTAATTGTGAAGCCTAAATGGAGCAGGGAATTGGATTGCAGGGTTTGTTCTTCCCCCTCTTCTATTCCCCCCTTCTCCTAGCTGCCCCCTCCCACTCCCTCCAGCTTCGATCCAGCCAGAAAAGCAAGGACCGGGGCCCGGGCTGAGTTGAACAGCTAGCTGATTCAGAGAAATGGAAGCTACCCTTGCTTCTTTAGATGAGAAAAGTGAAGGGAGGGCAGGGGCTCTTGCCCTACTCTTAGCACACCAATTTGCACTAATCACACCTGTGGAGACTTTAATTCTGCTCCCATTCCAGCCTCACCTACCCATCATGATAATAACAATGGTTAACATTTACACAGTCCTTTAAGGTTTTCGATATGTTTACATGTGTTAGTGTTTTCTCATTTGATCATCAGAAAAAACCCGAAGACGTGGCTGCAGTTATTTTACACATAAAGAAATTGAGGTTGGGAGAGATTACACATAGCAAGTAAGTATCTGAAGCAGAATTCAAATTCAGGTATTCCTGTCTCAGAGTTCTGAATTATGGCACCTAGCTGCCTTTTCCACTCTCTACTTTCCACACTCATATTCTGTGTTCTAGAGGGGAAACCTGGCCCCACTATCCATTCAGTGGAGCCCTATCTTCTCACCTCACCCAATCCATCTCTAAAAATGCCTCTCTGTCCATATCTAGGGACCAGGGAAGAGGGGTGTTATCCTGTGCCCATCAAACCCAGGAGATTCCTCCATAGCAAGGGTTGTTTCTTTCCTTCCTCCCTCAGTCTCATTTAGGGCCATGGAGGGTCTGATCATAGCAATAGTAGAGAAACACTTGGTGTGGAAGCAGGGGAGGATGGATGTACAGAATGTGATTTAAAACAATGATTCCTATTCTCTGTTTAGTAGATTTCTAAGTCCAGCTTCAGTGGTGGGGTTGCAAGGTGTCTCCATTCCAAATAAGCACAAATCCCCATACCATTATTCCATGTTCCATTTTCCTGACCCTGGTCCCCCCCATCCCTGGACCTGACTTT
Organism: Notamacropus eugenii; assembly: GCF_028372415.1. Classification (NCBI taxonomy): domain Eukaryota; kingdom Metazoa; phylum Chordata; class Mammalia; order Diprotodontia; family Macropodidae; genus Notamacropus; species Notamacropus eugenii. Next base: position 382,412,882 of record NC_092873.1, on the reverse strand, counting down.
ATAGCCACACCTTCTAAGGAGTGGGAGAATGAGCCTCACCTGTATTCAAAAGGATTTTGGACTTGGAGATCTCAATTGTCAGGGTGGTGTCAGGTAAGAAGCCCGCATTATTAATTCCAGCTCTGTGCTCGTTATTATTCAAATTTATTCATGTCCTTGCACATTTCTTCAGGGAGCTACGTGCTGCAAACTACCCAAAACCACTTCTCCCCCCATTTGCAATCTTATTGGAGAAACTGAGACATAAAGGGGGGGGGGCACAACAACTTGTCCTGGGGGTGCCCTGGGAGTCCTGGAGACAGAATTAGTCTTAAAACTTTGAGTCCTAAAGTTTACTCAGCAGTCCTGGACACCCTGTACTCATTGTCTATAAGAGGCAGTGAGAGCAGTTTCCCCAAAAGAGTGAGAGTGAAAAAGCAGGTCCAGGCCCCACTGGAGGAAGGATGGAGATGGAAATAATAATGGCTAACATTTCTATAATACTTTAAGGTTTGCAAAGCACTTCACATATATCATCTTAGGAGAAAAGGCTTCAAATTCCAGTTCTACCAGGATTTTTGGGTGACCTTAAGCAAATAACTTTTTCCCTTTCTGTTTATCAGTAAAATGAGAAAATTGATGATTTTTTCTAGGGTCCCTTGCTAGCTTTAACATTCTCTGACTTACGGTTCTCTAAAATCAGACAAGAAGAAGAACTTTTCAACAAAAGAGTGAGTTTTAGAAGGTGACACAGGAAATTAAACCGGATTCATGAAGTTATGAGAATGGGGAGAGGAATCTTGAATCTGCTTCCTAGGGTCCTGCTTTCTTTTCTGACTGTCACTTCTCTTAACAAAATGATGCCCAAGAACAAGGCAGCATCCAGGAGTGAATTCTTGGAACTTGGAGGAGAAACCCAAGTCTTTCCCCACTTTACTAAGTACCCCCTGACAACAAAGTAAGACTTGCTATGTGTTTAGGATGCAGAGGTATAATGAGATACAGTCCCTGCACTCAGGGGCTCAGAGTGAGAAGGTAGAAACAGTCTCCTTTCTCAGGAGCCCTCCGGCTGATGGGGAAGATAATCCTAGGTAACAGATCAAAGGCAAACCCAAATCACAGAGATAAGGACAGACCATCCAGTAGAAGGAAGCTCCAAAGAAATTGTGTGTGTGTATGTGGGGGTGGGGGAGTTGAGCCTAACTAGGGAAAGAAGGGATGAAGCCAGAACAAGAAGACCTTCCTGAGAGATTGGAGCAAGGTAGGCAGGAAAGGAAGGGATAGGACTAGAAGAGAGTTAAGGAAGCCCACTCAGGTTCAGGGTGAGATACAGGGGCATGTTTGTGTGCACAAAGTTTTGAGTCTAGAGGTTGGGATATGGAGAGCATGTGTATAGTTTCTGTATGTATTTGTGGCATGTTGTCTTTCACATCAGATCGTGTAAGCTGCTTAAGGGTAGGGACTATCTCTTGTCTCTTTTTGTATCCCTAGTTCTTGACATAGTGCCTAGCACATTTTGTTGCTGTTTAGGTGTTTTTCAGTCACATCCCAACCTTCATGACCTCATTTGGGGTTTTCTTGGCAAAGATACTGGAGTGATTTTCCATTTCTTCTCCAGCTCATTTTATAGACAAGGAACTGAGGCAAATAGGGTTAAGTGACTTGTCTAGGGTCACACAGCTACTAAGTTTCTAAAGTCAGATTTGAAATCAGGAAAATGAGTCTTTTTCACTCCAGGCCTGCATCACTTAGCTGCCTGGCACATGGTAGGCACTTAATGTTTATTGACTAAGCAACTAAGTAAAGTCAGGCTCAGAACCCTGGAGTTCCAATGCTCCCAGCCCTTGGGCCTAGTGACTTGGACTGCATCTCTTTGTTGACTGAGGCTTCCACCAAGCCACAGCTGCATAGAGGAATCTGCCACTGGAGTGAGCAGCACCATTTCAGTTCTCTGGTCTATCATTCATCTATCTTTTGCTTCCTGACTGGCTTCCAGGAAATGAGATGGAAGCCAAACACCAGTGCTGGCAAATGACTTGCCAGGGAGAACTGGGCCTCCCTCAGCAGGGAGCTATGGGGAAACCGGCAGGGAGAGCCAGGCCCTCAGTACAGGCATAACAGGAATCAGAAGAGCAGACCAACTCTACTTAGCAAGGCCAGCAGCTCCAGTCTAGGGCTAATTTTTGTCAGTGATTTTTTTCTGAATTCTCACCAGCTTTGATCTCTCTCTTCCCCCATCTTCAGACACCATCAGAGATTTGGTGAACTCTTAAACAGCCATTGTGAAGACAGGCAGAACACAGACACACAGACACAGACACACAGACACAGACACACACACACACACACACACACACACACACACACACACACACACACACACACACACACACACACACACACCCCAAGGAGATTGAGGGAAGAGAGGTTGATAGAGACAGAGAGAGAAGGCACCAATGCTAAGTGATAGAGACAAAGCCAGAGACACCCACACAGAGGCAAAGGGAAAGATCGAGAAATAGAGAAGCAAGAACAGAGAGAGAGGGATAAAGGAAGGAATCTGGATGTTAAAAAAGAAAAGAAAAAGGACAGATACTGACACCACCACCCAGGAGGAATGCAGACCTACAGGGAGAAAGAAATACAGAAAGGGATAGATAATTGAGAGCAAGACAGACACAGGGCAGGGCTACCAGCAACTGTTTGCAGGAAGGTGAGGGAATACGTCTCTGTTCACATGTAAGCTTACTGTAGATGAAGACATGTGATAAATAGATTTTCTCCAACCCTGATGTCTACAGCTTAATGCCAAAAGACTTTCTGCCTTTGCATTTCTGACCATGTCCCGGAGGTGAATGTTATATTTCCTCCATTAAACTGGGAATTGCTGAGGTGGACAAACCAGGGGTTTGTTGGTACCAGTGATGAGTTCAAAGCCAGGGTTAGAATGAAGAAGTAGGAATGATTTCTGGGGAGTGATTAGGAATGAGAGAATGCTTAGGAAATTTCAAGTGGGGAGAGTGACCAGAAAGGCAGAAGTGGGAGAGGCTCCTCTTCTTAACTTATTCCTAGCCTCCATCTCAGATAGCTAGATCGGGGATGGAGCGTGAGGCCTGAAGTCAGGATGACTCATCTTTCTGAGTTCAAATCCAGCCTCAGATACCTTCTAGCTGTGTGACCCTGGGCACATCATTTAAACCAGTTTGTCTCAGTTTCCTCATCTGTAAAATGAGCTGGAGAAGGAAACAGCAAAACCACTCCAGTATTTTTGCCAAGAAAACTCTGAAATGGGATCACAGAGTTAGACATGACTGAAATGATCCTTCATTTCCACCCAAGCCTCACCCCTTAGTTCAAACCAATCTCTTACTGTTTCCCTAGACAGCTACCTCAATCTAGAAGAATGCACTAATACACGTTTCCATAGCACCTAAGGTTTACAGAATGCCTTCACACAATACAACAATTCTGTGAGGCAGAGAGTAAGCACCTCTATTTTATAGATGAGGAAACTAAGGTTTGAGATAAAACTCCTGGTCTGAGGGCACACAGCTAATGAGGGGTGGGGTCAGGGCTTGAACCCTAGGTCCTTTAGCTACAGAAATCTCTAGTACACATACTGCCTTTTCCTGAGAACATACTCACTCTCCCTTTCTTCTCCCTTCTAGGACAGACCCCTCTCCTGGTTCTCCTAGCTCTCTGCCTCTCCTTCACCCTTCTTCACCCCCAAAGCCCTGAGGTTTATTTTGCTGCTGTTCAGTCCAACTCTTTGTGACCCCATTTGGGGTTTTCTTGGCAAAGATACTTGGAAAGATTTTGCCATTTCCTTCTCCAGCTCATTTTACAGTTGAAGAAACTGAGGCAAACTGGTGACTTGCCCAGGTCACACAGCTAGTAAGTGTATGAAGTTGGATTTGGACTTAGGTCTTTCGGATTCCAGGTCTAATACTGTAGCCACTAAGCCACTAAATGATGCTTTCTGACCATTCTTGAACAGCGGTCACTTCCACAAAATCCCTAGCCTCTGCCTGAAGACCTCAAGCGACAGAGAGCTCACTGTCTACCTAGGTAGCACATTCTAATTTTGGACAGCTCTAAGCATTAGCAAATTTGTTGTTTCGTTTTGTTTTTTTCTCATCTGAATCCAAATTTGCCCTAGTTCTGGTCCCTGGGATCAAAACAAGTCTCATGTCTTTTCTACATATTCCACTCCTCCCCTTCACTCCCCCTTATAAACACAGGGAAAGAATTTGTGATTCCCAATTGTATCATGGTCTGCACATGCAACATATTTTTGAATATGTATACATGCAGGCCTCTAAGTGGGCACACCTTTGCTCACGCACACACATATACACATGTTCATATACTTTCCTTTCTTGTCCCATCACTGCTAGAATGTCATCTCCTGAGTACAGCCAGGTACTGGCACACACCTGTACCCCCGTGACCTGAGCCCTGGGTTTCAATCCCAACGTAGCTCCTTGCTACTTGGTTGACACACTCCTCCACCTCCCCAGCCATGGACCCAGGGAAAAGAGTGAGTCCAGCTCTCCTGGAAGCTGGTAAGGGCTGAGGACAGAAAAGAACTGGGGTGAGGAGGGGGGGAGGCCAGAACCCTGTCTCCCCAGATTTATCAAACGGGACCGTAATGAACCCCCTGGGCCCAAGCTTCATTCCCTGCGCTCTCTGCTCCCGATTACACCGACCGTTCAAAGGGAAGCCTTTGATTCGTGCCGACAGCTTTCAGATGGAACTAAATCTCTCCACGCTCCACTCTTCTTCAGTCGCTGATGCACCCTCCCCTTTCTCCTTTCTCACATCTCCTCTCCTCCTCCCCCTTCCACCACCTCCTCCAAGCAATTCCTTTCCCGATCTATGAAAAATACAACAGCCAGAGAGGGCCCCTCACGTTGGATTCTCTTACGGAGAAAAGAGGGCTTCAATTCTCCGGGCTGGGCCAGCGGAGTGGAAAGAAAAGAAGAGAGAGATTTACACTTTTGATAGAGAGGGAGAGGAAGCTTAGGAAGGAGGGGGAAGGAGGAGGAAAAAGAGAGGAGATGGCATGAAGAAACATTAGCCTGAGGAAAGACAGAGCTAGAGACTTGAGGGAGAGAGATCAGGAAAGCAGGCATGGGAGACATACACAGATGAAGGAGAAGACAAGTATGGGAGTGGAGTAGGATACGACACAGTGTATGTGCTGAGGGAGGGGAGGTGAGGTCAGAGGACAGAGAGATACAGTACCTAAGGAAGGGGGGCAGGAGAGAGAGACTGAGTCCAAAGCAAGAAAAGCCTATGGAACCTAGGTATTTGGAAGTCTCTTCCATGGAGAGGTATCTTCTCTCCACCTTCAGGGTGGCAGCTTCAATGGTGAGCAGGGTGCCCTACCCATCTGTTCCCAAAGAGTAGGAATGTTTCACTCATTGGTCCGAGTGCTTAGCACAATGCCTGGCACATGCTTGATGATGGACTGATTCATATCCTATCCTCTGGCTCATCCAGGAAAAAACTGGGACAGAGGGGGTACCCAGAACAACACCCCTGTTTATAGCTGTTCTGTCTGATGGACAGAGATGGACTAGATGACTTCTGAGGGGCTCTTTTGGTTCTAAATCCCTGATTCTATGATTCTTGAGGTCTCATGGTAGGTCCTGTAACTCCCCAGTTCAAGTCCCATCTTCTCTCTGGTGGGCTTCTGGGCTGTCAGGTAACTCTCATGGCCTCCTACTCAGTAGGAATGGGTTGAGTGTTTAACACAGTGCCTGCTACAGGGTAAGCATTTAATAAATTACTGTTACTTAAAATACAAAAGGATAAAACAATTCTTGCCCTTGTGGAGTTCATATTCTACTGGGGTGGGGGAGGCAACACATACAAAAACAGACATTTAAATACAAGATAATTTGAGGAAGGAGTGGTTGCCCCCAGAAGGTGGCACCTGAAATGAGCCTTGAAGGAACTTAAGGATTCTAAGAAACCAAAGCAAGGAGAAAATACATTCAAGGTATTCAGGCCAGCCTATGTAAAGGAAGCAGGTAGGTGGCATGGTAGATAGAGTGCTGGACCTGGAGTCAGGAAGACACATCTTCCTAGTTCAACTCTGGCCTTAGATACTTACTAGCTGTGTGACCCTGAGCATGTCACTTAACCCTGTTTGCCTCAGTTTTTCTCATCTGTCAAATGAGCTGGAAATGGCAATCATTCTGCCAAGAAAATTCCATGGATAGTATGGTCCGCAGATGTTGAACAGTTAGATATGACTAAACAACAACTGTCAGGACATAGTGGATACAGTGCAAGGCCCAGAGTCAGGAAGACCTGAGTTCAAATCTGGCCTCAGACACTTCCTAGCTGTGTGACCCTGGGCAAATCACTTAACCTTGTTTGCCTCAGTTTCCTCATCTGTAAAATGAGTTGGAGAAGCAAATAGTAAACCACTCCACTATCTTTGCCAAGAAAACCCCAAATGCGGTCACAAAAAGTCAGACATGACTGAAATGACTGAAAAACAACAATGTAAAAGGAAGGGAAGTAGACAAAGTGTGTCCAAAAGGAGCCTTGTTCAAATCTTCATTCTGTGTTTAACTCACTGAGCCTTCCCCACTCCCTTTCAATTCCAGTACCTTCCCTCTGCTAATTATTTCCTATTTATCCTGAATATAGCTTGCTTAGCCAATATTTACCATCTCTCCCCTTAGATTGGAAGCTCCTTAAGGGCAGTGATGACCTTTTGTTTCTTTTTGCATCCCCAGCACTAAGCACAATGCCTAGCACACAGTAGGAGCTTAAAAAGGGTTTATTGAATGATTGATGATTTCACTTCTCCAGTCTTCAGTATACTAATTTGTAAAATTAAATTCTGAGATCTGAGTCCACAATTCAACAAATATTTAAATCCTCTACTTTGTACAGAGCAGTATTCTGGGAAATAAGAACATAAAGGCAGAAAAACAAAGCCAAACAGTCCCTATCCTCAAGGAGTTTATATACTATGGGAGGAAGGGAAGGAGCACTGGCTCTGGAATAGGAGGATCTGGGTTCAGATTTCACCTCTGAGGCTTAGTATCTTGGGCAAATCATTTGGCCTCCCATGGCCTCAGTTTCCTCATCTATAAAATGAAGAAAGTGGACTAGTTGACCTTGTAGGTCCCTTCCAGCTTGAGAAATATGATTCAGTATAAACAGGTAAATAGTTATGATTAGTTGAGGATCAGAAGAGTCCTCGAAACTAGGAAGATCTGGAAAGCCTTCCCATGAGCTAGGTCTTGAAGGGGGAACAGAAATTCTAAGAGTTAGAAGGAATTATGGGGGGCAGCTATGGGAGACATGAGGTCTAATGTACAGGTCTAAAGAACAGCAAGGAAAACAGTTTGACTGAAATAATTTGCTGGGTAAAAGGGTAAAAATGTTCAATCCTCCTATAAAGGTTGCTTAGGCCCAGACAGTGAAAGACTTTAAATTCCAGGTTGAGAATGTGTGTTTTATCCCAGAGGTAACAAGGAGTCATTGATGGTTCTTGAGGGATGTGACATAATACAACCAGTGCTTTAAGAAGATAATTTTTTTTAGCAGTTTTGTGAAGGATGAACTGAAGGGTGGGGGATGCTGGATGCTTAGAGACTATTGAAAAGGTTTTTGCCATAGTTCAGATTAAAGGTGAGGAGGACTTGAGCTAGGGTGGTGGCTATATAGGTCAAGAAAAGGAGACACATTCAAAATCTGTTCAACAAGACTGTAGCTCTGAAGGCCTGAGATTCTTTAAAGAACCTGCCTCTAAAGCCCACACTTGGAGCCAGGTGTCCTGATTGCCCAGGCCACTGCTTTCATTCTGTCCTTTGCTCTCCTCATCCAGATGGCTTAGCCTTTTCATTTCCCTTCCGCTTGGTCCCAACCACCTCAGAGGCCATCGCTGAGCTGGGGGAGGGATCAGCAGCTGCAGGGGGTGTCTTTCCAAAGACCAGATGGGATTTTATAACTGGCCAAAATCTGGAAGAGCTTCTGTCCATCTGGGCAGAATGCCACTGTGGGCTGCTGGCCGGATAGTCACTGGGAGTATTAAGAGTGGAACCCACAAAAAGGGGTGAACAAAATGGGAGACATTCTTGCCATGTCTCAGTAGACACCTCCACACATAGCTCCCACTACCAAGAGTTCCCAGCTGGTTATTCCTTTAACCTTCAGGAATAAAACAGTGTCTAAGGAGATGACTATGGCTTATCTCTGTTAACCAAACTTGTCTAGGCTCCTAGATTTCTTCCATGTTCAGCCAATCTATCAACCAAGTGTCCACTCACAGCCAGGGGCTGTGAGAGAAAGAGAAATATATGAAATGAAAAGGACAGAGTAACAGATTCTTCCCACATGATTTACAGAAAGAAAAAAAAAGGAGGCTGAGAGTCCCAGTAATGGTCCTTTGCAGGTCCTATCACTGGGAGCCAATTTATCAGGAAGAGTAGGACAGGTCACATTCCCTCTGTAGTCCTAGGTTACCTGTCAGTCTGGGTCTGCTTGGCCTCATAAATGCTTTGAGATCCATCAGTGAAAGGGCCAGGAGGAGCAAAGTCTTACAGCTGATCTGCTTCTTTTGAACCTCAAACTCCCTCTGCCCTGCCAACCCCAAGGCACCATGAGCCAAGACCAAACTGACAACTATATGCAAATGTGTCCTGGCAGGGGATTCTGGGAATGTTTTATGGGAAGGACAATGGTGTAGTGAGCAGCAGGTTTGGCTGTAACAGGTATGACAGGCAGAGAGGGGGTGGGGGGGTCAGGTGGTGTGGATGGTTCAGCAGAAAAATTAAATTTCACTCTGGCTTACACGGGGAAGGGAAGGGAGGTGAATGAAACAGGGAGGCAGGTGGCAGCCAAGGGCTGAAATCGGAATAGAGACAGAAAGAGGTAAAGGGGGGGGGGGGGGGGGGGGGAGAACCAGAGACAGAAAGAGAAAGGAGAGAGAGAGAGAGAGAGAGAGAATAGAAAAGAGGACAAAAGCAAAGATGGAAGAAGGGAAGAGAGGCTAGGAGACAAAGAAAACGACAGCAGGAAGGAGAAGACAGAGACCCAGGCAGAGACAGAACAATAGGCAGATACAGAGAGGCAGACATAAAAAAAAAGAGAGAGAGCAGAGCGACTGTAAGACAGAGACACAGACAGAAGAACTAAGACAAAGACAAAACCAGACAGTGAAAGAAAGAGAGGCTGAGGGAGTGCCAGGGAAGATTCAGAAAGTGAATGAATACAAAGACAGAAATGAGCTGAGAAGGAGACAAGAGAAAAGTAAATGAGGGAGATGGGGAGAAATGTGGGGGTGATACTATACAGAGATGGGGGAAGGAGAGAGAGAGAGGAAAGAGGGAGGAAGAAAGAAAACAAGTGTGGACCACAAGAAATAGCCAGGTAGTAGAGAGGAGGATAGACAAGGGAGTGGGGTGGGGGGAGGAGTAATGGAAGATGGAAGGGGAAAAGAAGTCAAGAGAAGGGGGTAGTGGAAAAAATGAGAATGAAATAAAAAGTAGGGAGACAGGCTAATAAGTGGGAGGGGAGAACAGGTTTTGTTCTGATTTTGGGGGGCGGTTGGTTGTTTTTTTTTTTTTTTAAAGAGGACAGGAAAGAACCAATGCAGAGAGGAAAATGAAAATGAAGACAGGATGGACAGAGGGGAACAGGAGGAAGGAAGGCTGGAGGGAGGAGAGGAAGGGGACTGGGTGGTGCAAAAGGCAGGAAAGGTCAGTGGGAGGGATCTAGGGAAGGATTACCAATCTCTGGTCTCATCTGAAAATCTAGAACATTTAAGCTGATGAAAAAGAAACAAATTCTTGGGAAATGGAAGAATTTTCTGTGAGGATTAGCCAAAAGGACAGCAGGGAACTGGAAAGATTTTTTATTGACTGAGAAACTGAGGAAACGATTCAAAGCAAGTCTCCGCTTTGGGAGGCCATTCTGGGACCCTGCCATTCCACAGTCCAAAGAATCATAGTCTGACCCCCTCCCAGCCTCTGGCACTTCACACACACATGCACGCACACACACATGCACACACACGCACGTATGCGCATGCATACACAATTTAACCACATATATGTTGACAAAATATTTACTGTTCGGAATACACCCAAAAGAGTCTGTCTGATTGAATACATTTAACCTTGCTAATTTGAGATTCCTAGAGAACCTCTCCTCTCTACTCCCCCACTACCATCAGCTTCCTTCCCACTTCTATGACTTGTATCTGGCTTCATGGCATTCAATATAATGCCAATTAAAGAAGAGAGTCCTGGAAAAAATGTGCTTGTTCATTTCTGGGCCTCAGTTTCCTCATCTGTAAAATGAGAGAAATAGACTTGATGAAGGCCCTTTTAAGCTTTAAATCCACAATCTTAGGCAGCCATGTGGTACAGGGAAGAGAGAACTGCCCCTGGAATCAGGAAGAACTGTAGACTCAGACACTATCTTGTGTGATCCTGGGCAAGCTGCTCCACCTCTGTCTGCCTGTTTCCTCATCTGAAAAAATGGCAATGATAATACCACCTACTTCCCAGGGTTATTGTGAACATCAAATGAGATCATATTTGTAAAGCTCTTTGCAAACTGTAAATCACTACAAATAATATAAATACGATAAAAATGCTAGCTGTGATTGTTATCCTATAATGTCTGGCCAAGAATGTTGTAGGTCCTCAAGATTCTGCATCCTGTCCTTGGCTGTACCAAGCTTCCATGTCTTCACAATTTGTGTTCTATTAAAATATATGTATTTTGGGGAATATAATACTACATATGTATATATACCTATTGCATATAGGTATATATCATATAAATATATACATATATACATACATACATGTATTCAAAGCCCAGAATACACAGGCTCAGATCTTGCCTCTGGCATATAATGGCTATGGCACTGGTCAAATTACTTGACCTATTAGTGCCCTGAACAACTTATTATTTTTGTCAGTCAACTTACATTTATTAAGCACAGTAGGTACTAGGCACTGGACTAAGTACTAGAGATACAAAGAAAGGCAAAAGACAGTCCCTGCCCTCAAGAAGTCTATTGGGGAAGCAGCATGTAAACAATTATATGCAGACAAAATTGAGAGCAGCTGGACAACTCTTAAAAAAAGGTGATGACCTGCATTGTTAGAGGTAGTTTCTTTCCTGGGAGTTCCTTACACCAAGGAAATCACAGGTCTTGTCTCTTTCCCACATGATTTACAGAAAAAAAGAAAGCTGAGAGTCCCAGTAACGGTCTTTGCATGTCCTGCTACTCACTGTCTGGGAGCCAGTATGTCAGGGAGAGCAGGACAGGTCACATTCCCTCTGTAGTCCTAGGTTACCTGTCAGTCTGGGTCTGCTTGGCCTCATAAATGCTTTGAGATCCATCAGTGAAAGGGCCAGGAGAAGCAAAGTCTTACAGCTGATCTGCTTCTTTTGAACCTCAAACTCCCTCTGCCCTGCCAACCCCAAGGCACCATGAGCCAAGACCAAACTGACAACTATATGCAAATGTGTCCTGGCAGGGGATTCTGGGAATGTTTTATGGGAAGGACAATGGTGTAGTGAGCAGCAGGTTTGGCTGTAACAGGTATAACTGGCAATTTCCTCTTTGAGGGAAGAGACCATCTTTTTGACTCTTTATATCCCTTGCACTCAGCTCAGTCAGTGCCTGGCACATAGTAGGTGCTTAATAAATGGCCATTGAATTGAATTGAATTATTCTCTTTTTAAAATTTCTACACACCCTTCAAAGCCTAATGAAAATGACACCTTTTCTATGAAGTCTTTGCTAATCCTCTTAGTTAATACTAACCTTCTATCTTTTATCTCACATGGCACTTTGGGATATTTCTCCAATTTATCTATTTAATATTTTGTATGATGATTTTAAACTGTTGAATGTGGGGTCTTTCTCTGTCACCCTCTGTCCATGATCTATAAACAATGATGGACCCCTTGTTGAGGTAGTAAGCTAGAGAGTGGTGAAGTATGTAGGTGAGGCCAGGTAGTAATAATGACTGGTATTTATACAGTGCTTTCAGATTTACAACCCTCTGAGGCATTGTTTTCCTTATTTTATAGAAGAGGAAACTGAGGATAAGAAAAGTTAAGTCATTTGCCCATAGCCTGGAAGCGTCATAGGCAAGAGTTGAACCCAAATCTCTCCTCAATGCAAACACATTACTCTTCCCACACTGGAGATACTAGGAAACTGATTGGTTGAGGCTTGTATGAAATCTGATTTGGAGGGGGAACATGGTGGAGAAGAGAAGATCTGTTACTACAACAGCTCCGGCAGGTGGTAATGAGAGCATACACTGAGGTGGTAGCAGTGCAAATAGAGAGGAAAAGATGAATGGGAGTGATACAAGGGAGGGAGGACTTACAGGAAATGGCAACTACTAGATAAGGTTGGGAGAACAGGAAGAGCCCAGGATGACACCAAGGTTTTAAACATGGCGGACTGAACAAATGGTGCAACCACTGCCAGAGACAGAAGTCAAAAGGACGTGCAGGTTTAAGAGGAAAGAAAGGGGAGTTCAGTTTTGCACATGCTGAATCTGTGAGGTTGGCTGAGATAGAGTTGTGGGTCTGGAGCTCAGAAGAGAGGTCTGGACTGGGGAGGAGAAGAATCCATGGGAGTGAATATAGAAAGAAAAGCAAAGAGGGACAAGTATAGAAATTTGGGGAGCGGGGACACCCAAGGAACACAGAAAGGGATGAAGGGTCATCAAAGATGACAAAGAAAAAGCAGAGAAGGAGGAAGGGGATCGGAAGGCTGTGATGTTTCTGAATCCAAGGAAGAAGAAAGTATCCAGTAGGAGGCGGTATTTAACAGTGTCTGGAGTTTCAGAGAGGCAAAGATAATGAGAAATTATTTGGTAGAGATCACTGGTGACCTTTAGGAAAGCAGATTGTTCCCCCAATTTAGCATTCTCTCTACACCACAGGAAAAAGTTTCTTGGGTTCTAACCTCACTGTATCCTACTGCACCAGGCACCTAGTGGTATGGCACAGAAGAAAGAACATCATTAGATTTAGAAACAAGAACTCAAATTCTAATTCTGACACATTTATTGTTTAGGTGACCTTGGGAGAGTCATTATTTCTCTAGGTCTCAATTTCCTCATTTGTAAAATGAGGTTGGACTAAATTAGTTGTCAAGGTCACTTTCGACTTTAAACACTGAGATCTTATGAACTTTTATGGCAATGGAGAAAAATACCTCCTGAATTAGGAAGGTGGATGACTTGTAGTTCTGAAAACCTCCTTTCAGTTCACTTGATTATTCTTAATTATAATTATAAATGTAACTTTCTAATATCCAGTGATGGCAGACATGCTACCTCTAATAATAAGGAATCATTAGTCTTAACAATAAGTAAGAACATAGTTTTAAGCCAAGAGGAAACGCCTCTCCAGGCTCAGTCCCATTCTCTGAGGATCTCTGAGCACTGTAAATGGTCCATGTTTAATTCTAATAGCCAACAAAAGGTAGGTATCCACATTATCTTATTGGTGGTTTAGTCCTTAGATCTCATCTTCCTAAGATCATGGTCTTCTTTGAGGACAAAGGATAAGCAACATCCAGAAAGGTAAGAGATCCAGGAAGAAACATTGTTGCTGAGTTGTTTTTCAATTGTGTCCAATTCTTCATTACTCCATTTAGGGTTTTCTTGGCAAAGATACTAGAGTGGTTTGCCATTTGCTTCTCCAGATCATTTTACAGATGAGAAAACTGAGGCAGACAGGGTTAAGTGACTTGCCCAGGGTCAAATAGCAAGTAAGGGTCTGTGGTTGAATTTGAACTCAAGTCTGTCTAACTCCAGGCCTGGTCCTCCATTATGAGTGCCACCTAGTTACTAGAAGAGAAAATGAGAAAACCCAGATCAACAAAGAAGAAACCATGACCAAGACCTCCTGATTCTTAGTCCAATCTTCACAGATCCATAAAATAGCCAAACTGGAAAGGAGTTTAGATTATCTAGTCAAATACCCTCATTTTGCCCATGAGGAAATTGAAGCCCAGAGAAAGGAAGTTATGTACCTAGAGTCCCAGAGCTGGTTAGTGAAAGAACTAAGATTAGAGCCTAGGTCTTCTGTTCTATCCCAGTGTTCTCTTCTGTACACTAGGTTGCCTCTGTTTCTAAGATTGGTGACATATAGTAGCTTTTTAAAAAATTGCTCTCCATTTGGACACTTGAACCCATTAAAACTTACCAGTTAGTATCATTTCAGTTGAGTTAGGCCTGAGAGGGTGGGTGGCTGCAAGGCTTATAGAAGAGACTTCCCAACAAAACTATGTGCTCACAGTCCATGGAAAATACCATGGTGTATGATTAAAACAAACCCACACAAAACAAAAGGCTTGGGTAAATCTTGATCACACTGCTGTAAAATTTAAAGAAAAGAAAAGTTCATTGTGCGTCAGTGCTCCACAGCAGGCTTAACCTGAACATTAAAATATAAATTGAGGATGCTAGATTTTCCAATTAAATCCTATTTATCTTTTCTCTTACTTTAAAGTAGATTGTAAGCTCCTTGAAGTTAGGGAACGTGTTATTAAATATCTGAACACTTTCAGCACCTGGCACAATATGTTTATTAATAAATGAAATATACTTGCTGGTCTATTTTTTTTTATCTTTAATTTTCAGAACTGGGCGGAAGAGGGGACAAGAGATTCAGAAGAAGAAAGATAAAGTTTTTATCTTCAGTGAGACTCCAGTCTAACAGGGATACAAAGTTCTCACCCTCAAGGAGGCTCCAGTATGATGGAGGAGGTAGGACAGGCTCTCCTCAACACCCCAGAAAGCAGAGACACAAAGTGTTGGAGCTATGAGCAGAGCCAATCTCGGTACACAGAGCACTGGATTTTAGTTTTGGGGAAATGGGAAACTTTAGAAGAAGCAAGACAGAGGCTGTGAATCTGGGAGGGCTTCCTGAAGGAGGCAAGTATAGAACAGCATAGAGAAGGTTGAGAGAAAAAGAGGCCCCATAGATATGTGGGCATATATGAGCAGACGCATACTGAGAAATGTGTTGGCACCTGTGTCCATGCTCACAGTGTCCTTGCACCATGATGTGTTTGTTGGTGGTGTCTGAGCACAAAAGGAGAGTGTGTGCAGGGAATGTGTACATGGGAGTGTGGGTGGAGAATGGAGCACACTTTGCCAATAACCAGGACATCAAGGTATTTCTAATTAATCTCCATTAAAAAAGATTTCCTGGGAAGGCAGCTCCAGGAACCCTGAAATGGGGTCTGCTGGATCAATCCAGCTTAAAGGAAAAGAGCTCGAGCATGCTCCTAAATCGATCCAACTAACTCGGTTCATTCTGTGTGTGCAAAGGCCAAGGAATGTTAATTTGCTGCAGTGAGCACAGGGAACCTGGGGATAGAGATTCCACAATTAACAGCTGGAGGACTAGGGTGGCACTGTGGTCCTATTAAATATTCTCCCATCCAGCAAAGGGATGTGGGTGGGTGAGGCTTCAGGGTTTCTGTAGCTGGGAGACTAGTCAAGATGGGTGCCTTGGGACCTGAAGTCAGGTCCCATGGGTCCCTTACTTAACTCCTTTGTCCCTTCTCCTCCCTGCTGGATCTGACCCAGTTTACTGCCTGTCTGACTTGCAGTACAAATGCTGCTGGCCTGACACTGGGTGTTCACCTGCCTTCTCTGTTCAGAAAATGTCCTTCCAAAGAAGGTGGTGACAGCCATCATCTGTAAGGCACCTAAGGCTGGCAGAACGTGGACTCTTCTCTTTTCAGGATTTGCTGTGGCAGCAGCTCCTGTATCTCAAAGCATTTGAGCCCTGATTTCCATGAGGTTCAAGTGGAGGCAGAGGAAGAGGAGCACGATGTCCAAGGGGTAGCACTTTGCCTGAGTGTGCTGTGATCTCCTGTGATGCCACTTACTTGGCATATTCCTCCTACTTTCTTCCTGGCTTCAGTAAAATGACTGCCTCTTGGGCCACCTAAAACATACTACTTAGTTTCCCCCTGTCCCTTAACTAACTACCTAGTTGCTAGATGGCACAGTAGATGAGGGTCTGGACCTGAGTTCCAATCTTGACCTCTGACACTTACTAGCTACATGACCCTGGACAAGTCACTGAACTTCTGTGTGCCTCAGTTTCCTTGGCTGTAAAATGGTGATAATAATAGCACCTACCTCCCAGAGTTGTAGTGAGGATTCAATGAGATAATATTTGTAAAGAACTTAACACATAGTGGGTACTCAATAAACAAATGTCTCTTCCCTTCCTCTCTACTCCAGGAAGCTTCCTTGGATTGATGTAAAGAGAAGTTTATCTTTCCCTTATCCTGTCCGCAGAAGAAGCTGGAAGAGACCTTAGAAATCATAGTTTCCCCCATTTTATAAATGGGAAAAGTTGAGGCCCTGTGAGGTGAAGACTTGCCCAAGGTCTGACATACTTATTCACAAGAGCCCATCCCATTCCCTAGAAATACCCTCACCCTCAATTTTACAAATTCACTAAACATTTCAACTCATCTGTGGATAACTCTACTGTTTGTCTTTCCTGTGTGTCATGTCCCAGTGTGTGACTGTCCGAATGTGGGCCAGCTGCTCTGCACCACTCCCATGTTTCACAGAAGTCTCAAGAAAACTTCCTTTCACATCAGTGAAAATAATAATAGCTACATTTATATAGCACTTAAAGGTTCGTGAAGCCTTTCCACACTTTATCTCATTTGATTCTAACCACAATCCAGGGAGAGGTGCTATTACTCATCCTATTTTAGAGAAAAGGAATTGAACCTGATAGAGGTTAAGTGACTTGCCCAGGGTCACACAGCTAGTAAGTATCTAAGTCAAAATTTGAACTGAGGTCTTCCTGATCACAAGTCCAGCACTCTCCATTGAACCCCCTGGAAGAAAGGAATCCAGGCATGTGGCTGACAATTACACGCAGATTATCAGTCTTTCCCTTCCCCCTAAACCTCCTCCCTTCTATATCTCAGATTTTTTTTTTCTCTTTTCCTTTCTAATCCTCCTGCAGTGGCCCCTTGGGAAAGAGGGTGGGAGAGAGAGCAACGTTCGATCCCTCACCAGCACCCCGCCCCCCAACCCCCAGCCACCCGTCCATCCGCTGTTTCTGCAATAACCTAATGATTTCTCATTTGGCTGCTCGGCCCTCGATGCTGAGAGGCTCCCCTTGATTGCTTGTGACACCAATCTCACAACAAATTTAGCACCTCGTTTCCCGGACGATCCAATATTCCCCCTCGATTATCTCCCGGCGAGGGGGACAGGGCGCCGTGCATCCCAACGAGCGGAAAATGCCTTCCCTGGACGTCAGAGTCGATCAAGCTCACTGTCCTTGGACTGAGGGATGGGGGGCGGGGGGCGGGGGGCGGGAGAAATGGAGGTGGGCAGAGGAGGGAGAACCATGGGAGGGCATGGGAGGTGTGGAGGGAAGCAGTGGGCTGGGAGAACGAGCCAGGTTAGGAGCCTGGAGTGACTGGCAGAAACAAAATCTGATCAAGGTTCTACGGGACCCTCTCCTAGTACGGGGGCGGGGTTGTAGGGCTGGGGCAGGGGTGGGGGATAAGGCAGAAGGGGTGAGGAGGGAGATTTTCAGCAGTGACTGCAAATCCTTCCCAGAGGGAAACAAACAATTGCCGGGAGAGACAGTGGTATAGCTCAGGGTCCTGCTTTCTGCGGGTGAAACAAAGTTGCCACTCTCTCTTCTCCCTTCCTCTCTTCTCTGTAAGGCTCAGCTTAAAATGGAATTCCTTTCCCCATCCCCCACCCCCCACTTGGGTCTGTGTCTTCTCAAAAAGTTGCGCTTCTGTTATTTCAAGGAAAGGCTGGTTTTCTTTGCTCTAGGTCAGGTTGCTAGGAGGAGCTAGGATCTTGGGAGAGACCTAGCTTGGCTGATTGATGAGAGAAGATGAAAAGAAATCTCTCGGGTTTCGAAGAGGTGATGAAAGGATCTCATGGGGCTGGGGAGGGGGGTGGGGGGATGCTTGGTCTGAAGCAAGGGGGACAGAAGAAGGGGAACCTGAGGAGGGTCAGGAAGAAAGGTATGAAAAAAGGAGGGCTGAGAAACTCTTTCCAAAAGGTGGGAGATATGTTGGGAGAACTATGGGCTTCTATGTGCCTGTGTGTTGTTGGGGGCGGGGGGAGAGAAGTTAAGGGAGCGGTGTGTCAATCATCGTGCGGGGGAGGAATTCTTAAATGTGTACTATATGGCAGGCACTATGCTAAGCTCTAGTCGTACAAAAAAAAAGTCAAAGGAGCGCAACAGAAGGCAATAATGACCAAAACAGTCAAATGTGGTAGGTGTGGACCCCAGGATAAGGAAACGTGTGCATGGGGGCCGGGAGGCGGGGGCAGCTAGCAAGGGCAATATGAACTTAAGGGAAAGGGTTACTCTTGTTTGACCGAAGATCTCCCAGGGGGGAGAAAGGAAATAACTGAGAGGGAGGCAAGGAAAGTGACGCCCCATAGAGTTCTCCAAAGCTGGAATTTACTTTAGAAGTCATCCAGTCCAAGCTCTTAATCAATGTAGGAATTCTACGATGGAAGGCTGAAGGAAAGAAAAGCAGGGGAGGTAATTGATGATAAGAGTTTTCAAGGAAGGAAGCAAATGATAGTTGGCATTAACAGGATTTCAGAGACCATCAAAAAGAATCAGACACCAGTGGCATTTCTGGGTAAAAGCTTAAAAAATGAGATTTATGGGGCGATGATATAGCAACCTCTTCAGTTTTGCATCCTAACTTAACTCCTAAAGCTATAACCCTTAATAGTAAACCTATCCTAAACCAAACACTAACTACAACGGAATCCAGGCAAGTCACAACTTCTGTCCCCTTCAATTTCTTCATATATAAAATGGGGAAACACCACTTACCTCACCAGGTTGTTGGGAGTCTTAAATGAGATAATGTATGCTAAATGCTTTGCAAACTTGAAAGTGATACGTACACATCAATTTTTATTATTATACTGTCCTAATCTAATAGAGGTATGGAGGTAGAACAATGTATTACAGGCTGGACCTGGAGTCAGGAAGACCTGAATTCAAATCCAGCCTCAGATAATCACTTACTTACTAGTTCTGTGACCTTAGGCAAGTCACTTCACTTCTGTCTGCCTCAGTTTTCTCATCTGTAAAATGAAGATAATAATACCACCAGCCTGCCAGGGTAGTTGTGAAGATCAGATGAAATATCATTTATAAAGTGCTTAGCACAATGCCCGGCATATCACAGGTGTTTAATAAACGCTTCCTTCCCTCCCGAATAATAACCTCCAACTTCCCTTTCATTTTAATCCAAGCCAGTCCATCATTCAAGTATTCAGGCACCAGTCTTCTAGAGAGAAAAGAAGCTTTCCTTAGTCCTTGTGACCTTGGAGAAATTCCACATATTTCCTGCATAGTGAATTACTTAGAAAGCTAAGTTAGTAAGTTAGTTGGACAGTACAGGCCTGAGGTGAAGGTGTGTGACTGTTTTGCAGCCTCCAAAATGTGCCTAACTCGGGGGCGCGGGGGGTGGGGAGGGAGGGCAAGAGGGGCAGCATGTATGTGTGGAGGCATCTTGTGGGCTCTTGTAGGGATTTATGTTTCCATAACTTCGACATCCTGTGCATTTTTCTGTGGGGTTGAAATAAGGGCTGCCCTTTGCCTGATGCCCATACTACATGTTAAGTACCTGTGTGAAATCTGAGGATGATGTTAACCCCATTTGAGAAAGCCTACTAGCAAGATATATCTAAGCTTTATTTAAGAGATTTGAGAGTGGGGTCGGATATCAGTAAACATGTAGTAAGAGCCTGCTATGTGCCAGAAACTGTGCTAAGAGCTGGACAGCAAGACGAAGAAAATAACCTTCCTTGGGGTTAGCATAAAGTCTTTGGGTGGATCATGGTTGTGGGGTAGACAGGGATTTGGGGCAGAGTTGTAGGTCATGGGTTACACATAAAATACAAACTCCTCCATTTGGCATTTAAAAGCCATTCATAATCTGATTCCAGTCTTTCCAAACACATTACCCTTTAGTTCCCTTTCATTCAGTCTACAGTCTAGCTGGACTCCTAACTCAGGATACTCCATCTCTCACCTTCTTGCCTTTGCACAAGCAGTTCCCCATGCCTGTAATGCCTTGCTTCCTCACCTCTGCCTCTTAGAATATTCTGTTTTCTTTAAAATACTGGTTCCTACACTAGTCTAAGCTTTTCCTTTTATCCCTTCTCCCAAATGCTAATATACCATCCATTTGCTTTGTATTTCCTTTTGTATTTATTTCATATTGACTTATTTTCACCTGCTGTTCTCCTCTAGGGAATATAAATAAGTTCGTTGAGGGGAAGGTTTGTTATGCTTGTGACTTGGTATCCCTAACAACTAAAGAACGCCTGACACATAGTAGGACAATGCTTGTTGATTGATAATTCAAACATTAGCTCTAATTCCAAGAACTAAACTCTAATTTTAATTTCTCCCAGATTCCCAGTTAGGATTCAAATTATTCATTCATTCACTCATTCAACAAACATTTATTATGGAGAAAATCAAAACCACAACAAGATGAAATTAAACAATGGGTGTTCGCATGGTGGGATAGGTCACTAGATTTAGTCTGGAAGATCAAATCATGCCTTAAGCTTTAAGAGCTACGTGATCCTGGGTAAGACACTTAAACTTTCTGAGCCTTAGTTTCTTCTTCTGTAAAATGAAGGAGTTCACTTGATGACTTTTAAGATTCCTTCAAGCATGAGAAATTTATGATCCCATAATTAAAACAATCCATCCTGGCCCTAAAAAGAAGAGGTTTTTCATTGGAGAGGCAGACTATGGGTATAGACCTCTGCATATATTATCAAACTCAGTTGATCTCTTGATACCAAACATTTCCCCCTCTTTCTATCTTTTTTTAAATTCTTTATCACAAAGTATGGTTCTCTGGGGAATTAAGGGAGGGACAGTGAATGAAATACTTTGCTAGGGCCGAGGGACATGGAAAGTCTCCCAATTGAAACCCCACCTACTCTGAGAAACCTTTCATGAGGCTCTTTCATGCTAGCCCCTTCCCTCTGAGATTACTCTAATTTATCATGTATATATCTTGTTTGCATGTTGTCCTCCCCATCAGACTGTGAGCTCTTTGGGAGCAGGGCCCATCTTCGCTGCTTGTTGCATCCAAGTGCTTAGCACAGTATCTGGCACGCAGTAGGCACTTGGGAAATATTGATTGATTGAGTGACGGGAATAGAGGGAGCAACTTGTAGTCAGAAAGACGTGAGTTCAAATGCTGCCTCTTACACTTACGATTAGTAAAAGTAAGAGGTAGCATTGACCATAAGCAAGTCACTTAACCTTTGAGTCTCAATTTTCTTATTTTAAGAATGAGGCAATAATACTTACAGCATCCATTTCACAGGCTGTTATGAGGGTAAAGGGAGAAAATGTACGCACAGGGTTTTGTCCAAATTAAAGCATTATAGAACTGTTAGTAGTAAATGATTACATCATACATTATTATTATTACTAAGCTAAGAGAATTAAGGCTCAGAAAAAAGAGGGGCCTTGCTGCTGCTTCCCCACCTGGAAACCAAGCTAGGGTTTGAACTCAGAACACCTAGATTTCTAGTCAAATTACAGATATCCTCTCTTTCTGTCTAATTCCAAAGAGTGCTCCTGTTCTCACCGATCCCTAAAGGCATTGATTAGAGGCTGGAACTAGGGATGCCTAGGTTCCTTTCCTACTTGTAATATGACCTTGAACCAAGTGGACCCTCTTTTTGGACCTCTCCCTTCAAATTCCCCCAGTATATCCAAAGAGTCCCAATATACTAAGAATCTTCCACTCCCTTGGGGTCTGTCAGCTGTCATCCCTGGGAGCAGAACGAAGCATTATGTCCCATTCTTGCCGCAGCCAAATCTGATTATCGGGACTGGTGATGGATGAGCCAAGCTTGGACCCCTGGCTCGAAGAGCAGGATGATGGAGTTGGCTTGTCGCTGCTTCCCTGGGGAATAGGAGTGGCTGAGCTCAAATCCGGCATCTCAGGAGAAGCCCTGTCCCAGTGATCACCCCGAATGTGCATGCTTTCAGATATGTGTCCCAGACCAAATGCCCAGGAGAGCTGAAAATGACATCTCAAGCTTCATGCCCTGAAGGGCTAGAAACGACATCTCCTATTCCTACCACCCCTCATTTTAAAGATCTCCTAGCCCTTAACCACCCTCACACAGCTCCCCTATGCCTTCTGAAGAGTAAAAAGCTGGGTCAGGAACTGAGATGTCCTGATTCACAGCCCCATGTGGGGCCTGCTGCATCTGGTCAGCTGCCAACATTTTCCTGGCCTCCTTCTGGGAGTCCTTGCCTCTGCTCTGGGTCAGGGGGCCCAGGCCATCTCAGTGACAGCCATGGGCCTCAGAAGCCTGGGGCAGGGTGAGGAGGGAAGAAAGAGAGCGGCAGTTCAGAATAATAATGAAGGATTTTTAATAACTTGTCAACTCTCGTGTCAGCTGAACAGCAGCGTCAGTGAGATCTGCTGGGGGAAACTGCATGAGGAATTGTCTTCCTGGGAAATGATGGGAGGCAGAGGAACTGAGAGTCAGGGAGAAGCCTCATCATCTTCATCCTCATCCTCACAAAACATTCAGTTAGTCCCTAATTGAGCTGTGCCGGACACTGTAAAAACAGAATTACACAGCCCTAGCTCTGCCTCCTGAGAGCCAACAATCTGAGCCAGCCACACAACACACAGAGATGGCGAAAAAATTGGCAGCACATGAAGATTCTCAGAGTACAGGCATGCCTCCCTTTAAGAAAACCCTATTGCTTCTGCAAGACTCTTCTCTCCTGATTCTCCTCCTATCTCTGTCTGCTTCACTAGCTGGTTGTCCTCTTGCCCTTTAAGTATTGATGTTTCCCAAGACTGTTAGAAATACTCTTCTTTTGTCTCTCTTTTCTCTCTTTCTAGGCAATCAATGGGTTATTGTTGAGTCATTTTCAGTCAGGTCCAACTCTGTATGTCCCCACATGGGGTTTTCTTGGAAAAGATCCTGGAGGGGTTCACCATTTCCTTCTCCAGCTCACTTTACAGATGAGGAAACTGAGGCAAACTGGGTGAAGTGACTTCCCCAGGGTCATACAGCTAGTGTGTGAGGCCGGATTTGACCTCAGAAAGATGAATCTTTTTCACTCCTGGACTGGTACTCTATCTACTGCAACAACTAGCTGCCCCAAATAGATAGTGCTAGACTTGAAATCAGGAAGACCTGAAGGTCTTTTACCTCAGTTTCCTCATCTGTAAAATGAGGATAATAATAGCACCTACCTCCTAGGGTTGTTCTGAAGATCAAATGTGATAGTCATTGCAAAGTGCTTAGGGCACTAGGTGCCTGGGACATAGTAGGCACCATATTAGCTATGTGACCCTGGGCAAGCCACTTAACTTGGACCTGGAGTCAAGAAAACCAGAGTTTAAATAAAGCCATAGACAGGTCCTAGCTGTGAAATTCTAGACAAGTTACTTAACTTTTGCCTGCCTTAGTTTCCTCATGCATAAAATGGAGAGGATAATAGGCCCTACCTCTCAGAGGTTTTTTGAGGACTCATGCTATTTAATATGTAAAGTGGTCTGCCAGCTTTTATCTCTGCCTTCTACAGGAACCTGTCCAAATGCCCCCACCATTACATTACATGCCCATTACATGCCAGGCACTGTTCTAGGCACCAAAAAGACAAATAAAATGAATCAAACACTACTCACAAGCAGCTTCAGTTCTAAATATATATATCTAGGACCTAGGGGCTTTGTTGAATATTTCTCCTTTATCCTGTCCACAGCTGTCTTGTACATAGCTATTTAGATCCTGTCAAATCATATGTCTTTAGATTGTGATCTTCTCCGAGGCCGGGACTGTCTTTTTTTTTTTTTACTTTTCTTTGTATTTCACAGTGCCTGGTACATACATAGAAGGTGCTTATTAAAAACTTATTGACTGACTGACTCTGCTTCCCTTTAATATCCATGTGTCTCAGACGTATGGAGCTCGCAACCCTCTCCAAACTTCACTGGCCTCCTCCTATCTCTGCACATTCATTCAGGACATCGGTCCTGGTCTGGAATCTACTCACTCCTCATCCTCTTCTCTGAGAATCCTTTTCTTTATTCAAGGCTTAGCTCAGAGTCTTTCTCCTTTTCTAAACCCTCCCTCATCTCCCCACCTCTATCATCAACCCCTGCTGAGAATATCTTCTCTTCAGATTTTCCAAGATCTCTTTCTTTGTGCCTCTACTTTGTCCCTATGACACCCTACCTTCAACCAAGCAATCAGCATGTATTTATTAAGTGCCCCTCAAGTGCCTGGCACTGTTCTAGGCACTGAGGATACAAATAAAATGAGTGAAACCATCCCTACTCACAATTCAGCTTCAGTTCTAAATTAGGAGACACCAAGGACACATATGAATATACACAGAGTAAATAAGAGAATACATACAGAGAATTCAAAGTAGTTAAATATCAGGTTGTTCAAAAAAAGAGGGCACTAGCATTTCAGGGGATCTGGAAGGGTTTTATTCACAGGATGGTGCTTGAGCTATGTCTTGAAGGAAGAGAGGAATTCTTTGAGTTGGAGGTGAGGAGGAAGTGGACTCCAAACAAAGAGAGTGCAAAGACACAGCGATGGGAGGTGGGATTGCTGTATGTGAGGAAGACCAGGTTGGCTGGGTTATAGAGTGCTAGAGCAAATTAGGATGGGTTGGGGCAAGGTCGTGAAGAGCTTAAAAAAGTTAAACAGAGGATTTTATATTGGATTCCAGTGTTAAGAGGAAGCTACTGGATTTGACTGAGTAGGGGAATAACACAGACAGATCTGCCTTTAAGGAAAATCATTTTGCTGGATGAATGGACAGAACTGGGGAGAGACTAGGCAGAGAGATCAATTAGGAGGATTTATAATCCATGAGAGGTGATAAAGGCCTGAACCAAGGTGGTAGCTATGTGAGTGGGAAGAAAGGGTTGAATGGGAAAGATGTAATGGAAGTAGAAACAGCAGAATCTGGCAACTGATTGAATTTGTGGAGTGAGGCAGAATGAAAATAGAAGATAATATTAAGGTTATGAACATGGGAATCTAGGTGCACTTATCAGAAAGAGGGACATTTAGAAGAAGGGTGGGAAAGATAATGCAGGGAAAGATAATGAATTCCTATTTTGGATGTTGAGTTTGAGATGTCCCTCAGATACCTGGCTTGAAATATCCAATAAGAAACTGAGGCTCAGGGTAGAGAGTGGAGCTTGATATATAGAACTGGGAGTCATCTGCATAAAGATGATAATTAAATTCAGGGGAACTGAGACCATGAAAAGACTGTAGAAAGGAAAGGATAAAGGGTCCAAAACAGAGGCTTGGGGAACAATTATAGTTAGCCAGAGGGATCTGCGTTTTAACTTAGCAAAGGTGATGGAGAAGCAGTGGTTAGATCGGTATGTCTAGAAAGGAGAGTAGTTATGAAAACCAAGAAAGGTGAGAGTACCAAGTGGCAGTGGAAAGGTGGAGAAGAATGAAGACTGAAAAAGATCATCAGATTTAGCAATAAAAATGCAATGGAGACTTTGGAGACAGAAGGTTCAGTCAATTGATGAGGTTAGAAACCAGACTGCGAAGAATTGAGGAGTGAGTGAAAGTGGACGCAGTGAGTATAGAGAACTTCTTTCCTGTGAGTTTGGATGAGAAAGGGAGGAAGGATATAGGACAAGACCTTTTTTTCTCAGAATGGAGAGATTCACATGTCTTTAAAGGAAGTAGTACAAATGGAGACAAGGTTAATGTTGAGATGGGATGTTGAAAAGGGATGATTGAGGTTACAGTCTACTGGAGAGAAAGGATGAGCTAATGGGCACATGTAGAGGAGCTTGTCTTGCCAAGGAGAAAGGCTACCTTATTAACAGAGACTAAAGGAAAGAAAGAGAGAGTAGAAGATGTCAAGGGGGTTTCTAGATGAAGAGGATGACTTCAACAAGTCAGGTGACTTCAATTTCCTCAGTGATGGAAAAGAAAAAGTTGTGAGTTCAGAGAGAGGTGATAGGGGAAGGCGTGAGAAGTTTAAAGAAAGAAGATTTGGAAAAATTTGTGTGGGATGTGAGACAAGGAACCAATCAGGGAACAATAAAAGGTCTGTCTTATTGCAGTGAGGGTCCGGTAGAAGGTGGATAAATATGAATTCATAGTGCCCAAAGTCAGCCTGGTTGTGTGACTTCCTCCAGCTCTCTTCAGTAGCATGTGAGTAGGATCAAGGAAGTAGATGGTGCGAGTAATCCAGAGCTGAGGCTTGGCAAGAAAACAGCACAGAACAAGGAATTCGTTAGGAAAAGAGAGGGTAAAGTTGAATTGAATGACTCTATGGACCAGACAAGAGAGGAACAGAAGTGAGAGCAGGGATGATGGCCTGAGAAAGGGGTGAGGGG
Source organism: Notamacropus eugenii (assembly GCF_028372415.1). Classification (NCBI taxonomy): domain Eukaryota; kingdom Metazoa; phylum Chordata; class Mammalia; order Diprotodontia; family Macropodidae; genus Notamacropus; species Notamacropus eugenii. Next base: position 382,386,445 of record NC_092873.1, on the reverse strand, counting down.
TGGAGGAACTGAAGGTCTTGATGAAGGTAAAGAATAGTCTTAAGAGGGGGTGAATCATAGGGAAAGATGGAATTCTAGGAGGTTATGGTCAGATAGGAGAATGTCAGTGTTTTATGAGGAAAGTGCAACACGTGAATAATGGTGAAATCTATGGTGTGATCATCTCTATGTGTGGTGGAGGTGGAGCGAAGGAGTAGGTCCTGGGAATTAAAAAAACTGAGAACTTAGAAGGTTATGGGGTTTGAGGAAATGTCAGTTTCCAAGTGTAAGAGTAGAAACAGGCGAAGAGAGGAGGATGCTGAGCTTAGGTGTTGAATGCCTGAAGAAAGTAGGAAGAATAACCTGGGAGAAAGAATATTATAATCTGTATTAGGTAGAAAATGCTGATGATATGAACTTCAGAGAAAGAGAGATTGCCAAATTGTGGTGGCAAAGAGATAATCTGGAAGTGGCAATGGGAAGCAAGGAGCAGGATAAAGCTACCACCAGAACAAATGTATTGGAGGATAGGTGTATGGGTAAAAGTACAATCAGTGGTTAAAAAGTAGGGTCAAGGATACAGTGTTATCCATGGGGATCCAAGTCTCAGTGAGAGCTAACAGATGTAAGGGAAATAGGTCCAGGATGGAGGGAATTTTGTTCACAATGAAACAAGGAATTCCAAAGGGATGGACAGGGATAAAGTAGGACATAGGTAGGATTACGTTGAAGAGAATGGGAATGAGAAAATAGGAGGTAGAAGCTGGGGATAATTTGCATCTGTGTGTGGTGAGGGTGCTGCCTCTGGATCCCACAGGGCTGTCTGGCAGAGGGTACTGGGTCTGGACCAGCTTCAGCCTGTCTGGAACAGCTGTTCCTCCTCCTCCAGGGCAGCTGGGGGGAGGAGGGCTGGGCTAAGGGCAGCAATTGGGTGGTTCTGGTGCAGCTGAGAGGCTCCCCAGAGGACGGAGAGAGCTGTGCCAGTCCTGGATCTTGGGGCGATCTTGACCTGCTGCTGCTTGTATTTCCTTCATATTCAGATTTAGTCTCATGGTAGACTTTAAGCTCCTTGAGGACCAGGGCTGTCATTTTCCATCTCTGCCTTCATTCCAAGGGGCTAGCACAGACCTTGCAGATAGCAGGAGTTTAACAAATGTTTGCTGAATGGGATGTGAAATGTACTCAAATCTGACCTCCCAGGGAGCTCCCCAGGGCTCTGTAGACAGCTTTATTTATAAACACAGAGTTTCCATTTTTTCAGGAACACTTCTGTTATATAGAAGGAGGCAGACTTATACCATATTGACACTATATACTAGTCAAAAGTAGAGTATTTTGGAGTGGGAAGTAAGAGGAAACCATCTTAGGACACTCTAGTTCAAACAGTCAGATTTTTTTCTCTTTAGATCAATCCAAGGAGAAAGAGACAGACAGAGACAGAGAGACGGAGAAAATATACATGCATACATACACAGGTATGAGGTGATGGGGTGAAATGAAGCAGAAAGTGGTAGTGTATACCAAGCCTATAAAAAAGCCTGGGAGAAAGAAGGGAAGAGTGTAGATTTGAAAATATTTTTGTGAAAGGAACAGCTCTGGAGAGAGGGCCAGGAAAATACACTGAGCTGGAAGAGACCTTTACAAAACATCTACAGATTGTTATATACATAAGAAAACTGAATCCAACAGAAAGAAAGTGTATTGTGCCCGGTTACACAACTCCCCATTCAGATGGAAACAGAGGTCAGAGATGAAACCACATCTTCTGACTCCAAATGGAGTTGGGGTTTTTGCCCCCATATGGCAAACTTTGGTCTCCTCCTCCTCCTGGGATCTTGCTTTGTACCTGCATACCACCATCTTTAATGAACCAACAGAAATCTTAAGGAAACAGGCACTAAAGGCCTTTGAGAGATTGCAAGTGAACCTTAGGAGTAAGAGAAGTTGCTTTGGACTCAAGAGTTTATTGCCTGGCTCAGAAAATGAAAACTGGCTTCTTCCAATGTTGAAGCCCTGGTGACCAGAAGAGGCTGTCACATAACTCCCATTTCCAAAGTTTAATTCAACAACAAGCTTTCACTATGCACTTGAACACACTGGAGGATAGACACAGTTTGGATAAGACTACATTCCTGACTCCAGTCTAGATTGAACACCTGTAAACACCTCTAATATCAAGTCAGACGTTGCAGGTCCATAGGAGAAGCGTTTCAAAAGTGGTAGGTGAGGTGGGAGGAGGGGTAGAAGGAGGTCTGACTTAAGCTGTAAGAAGATCAATGGCCCATCCTTCTATTACTTTCCCTAGACTCATCGTATTTGTGCTTCTGATCCCACTACCCTGTTCTCCTTTACCTGACCCTCTCCTATCTAACACACTTCACACAGGTCCCACTTCCTTTATTCTCATTAGCTCCATTCTTCCAAGTCTTGCAAAACATTCCCTCTTTCAGGAAGTTCTCCTGGGTTGACTTAACAACTGCTTTTGCTGCCCCATGTCCCTTTTAGTTTCCCAGCTACAAAGTTCTACAGCTCTGTCTGTCTGAATTGTCTGACCCTATTGCTCTGTCTCTGTCAGTATCCATAGATCCTGAGTATTATCTTAAGTCCCTGGTCCATGTTTTCTATCTTCTCAGTGTTAAGGGTAAGAGATGGTAGTGATAGGAGGATCTGAGAGGTTCATACTGAGAAATTGAGATGGATGTCATAAGAGAAGAGGTGATTCCTACCTTATTACAAAAGAAGAAACTGAGGCACTAAAACAACAAGAGAGAGCCCTGTTTCAAAGGGGAACCCCCTGAAATGAACCAGGACACCTTACCTTCAAATCCTGGACCTGAACTGACAGCCTCCCTGCCTGGCCAACCACTCCTGAACATCTAAAGAGCTATCTAAACATGATGCATTATTAACACTTTAGAAATCATATTTCACAGCTGCCCGGCTGGAGCTGGGAAATGAGTTCTTCCTCCTGCTCACTGGCAGGGGAATTATTGTTAGAGCAAAATGCAGCAGGCATGGCACGTGACACAAAGACAAGAAAAGGGTGGCAGAGGAGGAGGGGTCTGAGGGACATAAAGCAGGACTTCCCCTTCCCCCTTTGGTCCCAAACCCTGAGCCAGACCCTTCAGCCAGTTCTAGCCCATTCCAGCCAGGCATGAACTCTGTTTCCAGCACCAGCCTTTAAGAGACAACAGGCAGAGGACAGGAGCTGACCAATGTCCCTCTTTCCCATCTCCCTAGTCTGAACCATTCCCTGTGCCCAGAAGAAGAGGAGATGCCTTCTCCCCTCTTCAGGGAAGTCTTCCTAAACTCCTTCTGGGTCTCTTTCTAGACAGACAAGGAGAGAAGAATGGACAAAGCTCCTACCTAAAGCAGTATCTCTAGGTGCAGTTCAAAGATTGCTGGGTTTGGCGACAGATGACCTGAGTTCAAAATCTCACTTTGCCACTTAGTCCCTGTGTGATTATGGAAAAGTTATTTCCCCCTCCTTGGGCCTGAGTGTCTTCACCTATAAAATGAGGGGGTGATTTCTGAGGGCCCTTACAGTTATAAGTTCATGATCTCACTCCCTTGTGCTAGAGAAAGCAGAACACAGACTCAAGAATACAGTCAAAGGCACAAAATTGCAACAGACCTGCCCTAGGGGCACAAGGGAGGTGGGAAGGAACAGGGGCCAAAAGGAGAGTGGAGCTGGGAGGGAAATTCCAGGGGAGAAAGTGAGGTACTAAGAAGGCAAGTCTTCCTGGAGCGAGTAAAGAGCAGAAGAAGAGTGAAGGGGGAGAATGTTTCAAAATGGCAAGGGAACAGAGTGAATGAAGTAGGGAATGATACAAAACTAGCCTCAAAGCTAGGAGGACTCGGGTCCAAGTCTACTCTTCTAACACATACTAGCTGTGTGATTCTGGACAACTCACTTACCCTTTCACTGCTCTAGGCAATTCCTTTCCCTAAGATGTCAAGAAAGTGGCAAACTTCATTGGTATAGGGAGTTCCCTTACCTGATGACAGATGTCAAAAGAGAAGAGATGCTTCCCATTCTGTGACAAAGGAAGAAGCTGAGGCACTGAGAAGGCAAGAGGCCTATATTACTGAAGTCACAAGTCCAATTTCCTCAGTTTCCTCACAACGACTCGACAGGTATAAAGAGTAAAAATCATGCTTCCAGTTTTATAGCTAAAGAAACAGGCTCAAAGTGAACAAGGTTTTTCAAAGTAACACAGCTAATAACTTTCAGGACTCATTAGGGTTTTCTGATGCCAAGTCCCACCCTCCTCCTAATACACAGGGGCCTTGAGGTTCAGGCTAAAAACATATATTCTCCACGTGGTCCCCTGTGGCATAGTGGAAAGATCCCTGGACTGGAAGTAAGGACACTTGAGTTGTAAGATGAACCTTGGGCTGCCTCTATGTAACCTTAAGCAAATTATTTCATTCTCTGATTCTGTTTCCTCACCTGTACAAATGACAGGGTTGCATTGCATAAGATCTCAATGGTATCTTCTAGCTCAAATGCTTTGATACCAAGGCATCTGTCAGAACTGGGAAGCTTGGGGGCCCAGGGCCAGCCTCTGAAGCCACCGCCATCACTGTCTCCCCATCCAATCCCAAATTTTCCTCGAGGGTCCCCAGTTCTTGTCTGCCCGCTCCAACGGCAGCGTAGGCGGCTTGTAATTAGGCACAAGCAACAGACGAACCAATTTTCAATTAAAACCTTATCTACAGGGTGCATAGATACAAACGCGGGTGGGTTTGATTCTCTCCCCAACCAGCCTTCAATATTTGCAGCGCCTGGAAGGAAGCAGAGGGAGGAAGCCCAGGCAGCCCCAGTGACATATAAATTCTCCTCATAATTACATGACTTTCAACGCCACGAGATGCCAATAAAGTATTTGCAAGGCACACAAATTAACGGCGTGTTTGCATTCCCGAGACGGTGCTCGCAAGGCAGGGGTACTGGAGGGAGAGAGATTGCTGCTGGTGCCTGTGAGGGTAGGGGTATCGAGGCTGCCAACTCCTGGTGCCTGCTGGTGACTTGATGCAGGGTCTCCAGAGTCCAGACCCTTACCTCCCCCTCCCTGAGGCCTGCCAGCTGATCTGCCACCACACGCTCAGTTCCCAGATCAGGAAAAAGAGGAAGGGGGCATGAGAGACTAAGAACTTTTGCTGAGTTTCTCTTTTAAAAAAAAAATGGATAAGCCAGGAGGGAGAGGGCCTGAAGGGATAGAAGAGACTGAAACTGTGGAGCTAAGCACAGCTATTTGGTAATGGTGGCAAATGTCACCCTGTAGGAACCAGGGAAACACCTTCTCCTTTTCTAAGGACATTCCTCTTCCATTTCTTCCCCCCTCCCTCCTTTCTAAGCATAAGACTGGAGAGCTGGAGGGTATGTTAGAGCTCACTGAATGCAATCCCTCATTTTCCTGTCCAGCCAAGATTGTTTTCCTCCAAAAGCAGTATTTCTAGAATGTAGAAGGGTGAGGCTCCAGACTGTCCTAAGAAAATCTGAGTAGGGAGGGGTTATTTTCAGTGAGGAGGGTGTGAATCAAGGAAGGCTTCCTGGAGGAGGTAGCACACCATCTGAGCCTTAAAGAAAGAAAAGGATTTTCAGCAAGTGGAAATGAGGAAGGAGTCAAGTGCTGTCATGGGAAACATGAGAGGGACAAGGCCAGGACAAGATTGAGGAGCAAAGAGTAGCTCATTTCGATTTGAAGCCAGTTTGACTTCAACATAGTGTGGGAAGGGGAGTCTTTTTTCCCCCTGTTCATCAGGAAGGGTAGTTGGAAGGCTAGGTAATGGGGAAGGTTGGGGCAACTAGGTGGTACAGTGCACTGGGCCTAGACTCAGGAAAATCTGAGTTAAAATCCAGCCTCAGACACGTAGTAACTATGTGACCTTGGACAAGTCACTTAACCCCTATTTGCCTCAGTTCCTCATCTGAAAAATGGGGAGAAGGAAATGGCAAACCACTCTAATATCTTTGAACAAGAAAATCCCATGGACAGCTTCGATGGGGTTCAACAACAATGAGAAGGTTAGAGAGGCACTTACTTGGATTAAGAATGGTCCCAAAGTCAGGAAAACTCAGGGTTCAAGTCTGGTTTTAGATAAATTATGGCTGTGTGACCCTTGGCAAGTCTCAGTTGCCCCCAGGGAACTCCCTAGGACTCCACCTGGCAAACAACCTGCTAATCTGCATTGATAAAGAAAGTTCCTCACCAGGAGCTCCCAATCAAGGATGCCATCATAGGTTTGGAAAGAAAGAGTAAGAGGGTGACAAAGAGAAGGGATGATGAGTAACTAAAGACATGGCCCTGGGAGGAAGAGGTTGTGGCATCTCAATGCCTCTTTTGATCCCTAGCAGCCTCACAAGACAAACTGGAACTGGTGAAGGGGAAACGGGAGCTTTGAGGACCATTGTTCTCACTGTAGAAATACCACTAGACCAAGGTTCAAGACCCATACCTGCTACTGTCCCTGTGACCTTGGGCAAGTCATTTTATATTCTGAGGCCTCGAGTTCCCTAATCTGAAAAAGGGAGATGGACTAAATAAGTTTTAGTGTTTCCTCCCACTAACATTCTGTGATACCACCTCGAGCCCCTTAATGTGTTCATCCTTCATTGCTGAAGAAGACCATGCCATCAGAGAAATGGTGACATGACTTGCCCTTGACTTTGTTTTGAGTGAGGGAGGGCTGTGCAGGTCCTCACTTCTCCTCCAGAGCCATCTGAGTCCAGAGACCTGATATTTATCAGGATGACTGGAGATGACCCAGATCAGAATGACTCAGAGATTACTGGGAGACCTTGGCCCCTTTAGGTCTCTAGCCCTACCATGAAAAACAGGAAGTTGAGCAAGATCTAATAGAAAGGAAACAAGCATTTATTAAGCACCTACTATGGACCAGGCACTGAGCTACAAATATTATCTCATTTGATCTTCACAGCAACCCTGGAAAGTAGGTACTATTATTATTATTATCTCCATTTTACAAACATGGAAACTGAGGCAAACAGAAGTGAAATGATTTGCCTATGTTCATATAAGTAAGTGTCTGAGACTGGATTTGAACTCAGGTCTTCCTGACTCCAGGCCAGGTGCTCTATCAACTGAGTTATCTAGCTGGCAGTTAAGAAATAAACAGACTTATTCCCTACCCCCCAAAGACCAGGTAAGTTAGCTAGTCAAAGCCAAGTAGCTGTGCTATTCCTGCCCAGACTCAGCACCATAATAATATATGTGTTCATATATTGTATATGTTCTTCTATCAGTTCTGTCATCTATAAGGGAATGGGAATGTTAAATTAATAAATCTAGTCCATTCTCATTTTACAGATGAGGAAACTGAGACCCAGGAAATGAAAAGGTGACTTGGCCCAGGGATTAGAACCCAGATCTCCTCATGGACTCATAGAAAGTTAAAACTAGATGAGATCTTCAAGATCATTAAATCCAAACACCTCATTTTACAGATAAGGTAACTGAGGCAGAGAGATACGAAATGGTCTGTCCGGGGTCACACAACTCAAGTCTTTTTAACTGTTAGTCCAGTGTTCTTTCCATCACAAACACGTTGTTTGTAAATATGATCTTCCCCAAATGCCCAGTTACATTGCTCTGCGGCTGCTCAGAATAGCTCCCTAGGATAAAGTGACTTTTTTACTTTAATGAAGGATAAATTGTAAACTCTCCTATATCTGGTCACTTCCAAGTCCTACAGATGAGTAAATTCTCTTATTCTGAGCTCGTCAAAAAGAGGGAAGCCTGGGATGGTTCCTCGTAATTCACAGGCACGATGATATGCCTAGAACTTGAGAGCCCTTCCTCCCAGTGGATTACTTGGAATCCTGCCTCCCTCCCCACTTTGAACTTTTGACCATGACCTTGAATAACGACAAAGTCAGCCAAGTACTTATCCAGCCAGGATACTTCTCCAGGGTTCTTTAGGCACCCTACTTTCTACTACAATCCCCTACTTAGAACTCTAGTTCTGCCATTCTCCCTTGCTTGAAAACCCAATTTTGTATAGCAGCTATCCTTTGATTATTAGTATGGTCAAACCACATTCTAGGTCACTGATAACTGGCCGTACCCACCTCAGCACCCTCTAATGTAAAAAATGCCCCAACTCAGAACTAAATTGGAACATACAAATTCCAGCCTCTGGGCTTTTCCCTCTAAGTGATGTTCTCTCCTGCCTCAGGGCATTGACTCTACTAACATCTCCATCCACTCAAGGCCTTTTCTTTCAAGGTCTTTTAAGCCTCACCCTCTCCATGAAGATCTACTCCTGTTGACCAGGCTAGAAGTGATCCCTCCCTCTCCAAATCTCTCACTTCTCTCCGTTGGAACTTTGTGACAAAAAATCAAAACAAAACAAAAAACAGTATATATTCATAGAGTGCTGTAAAGTTTACAAAGTGCTATTACATATTATTTAGCATTTATTGTGAGACATGGGAAGTGCTGGCACCTTGCTTTGTAAGCAAAGGCACAAAGGAAATGTTGAGACACACAAATCCAGAGACATCTCCATCTCAAATGTCCAAATGGCCTATTTGTGCCTAACTTATGATAGAATCTTCCCAGCTCATATTATTTAGATGGATCAGCCATAGCTGAACACACCATATCTTTACCCAAATCTAGTGATGTCATTGAACAACAATTTAGATTGCACTTATTTGTGGATATTTTAGGCTCCATACTAATAAATTCTTGAGGACAGATACTGTGTGTTTCTTCTCATAGTTCTATCTCCCCTTCCCAACTCCTAACATAATGCTATGCATATACCAAATGGTAATTTTTAAAAAAATGAATTTGCATAGGCCCCTCTGCCCACCTGGGGATTCCATATCCTTTCAGTCAATTCTCCTGGCCTTTAAAAATCAGATTAAAAACTCCCTCCTCCAGGAAGACTTCCTAGATTAACCCTATCTGACTATGTCTCCACAGTCTGGCTGAACACAGCCCTTATCACCATAATTAACACTTGCTAATTGGTAAATCTTCTGCAGTTTGTGAAGGTATGTGGGTCTTTAAATTCATGGTTTTGATTTTTCAAATAGTACAAGTGCTACATTCACTCTCTAGACCTCAGTTTAACTGGGAGGCAGGGTCACTGACAACAGATTCAGTTACCCTGAGTGAGTGACTGGGCAAGTCACTTGACCCTCCTAGGCCTCAGCTTCCTCATCTGTAAAATAAGAGGTTTGGACTAAATGGTTGCTGAAGTCACTTCAGGCTCTAGATCTAGGATCCTCATCTGTAAAATCAGGGTATTGAAGCAGATCACCCCTAGGTCCTCTGTCTCTAGACTTCTGTGATGCTATGGCTGTAATCGCACTTCCCAAGGGCAGATACCGAATTTTATCCCCTCAAGGCACTCCTTACTGGCTGTTTTATTCCTCCATTTCCCACATTTTTGTTTTCTTCTCTCTTGATCCCATTCTCCCCTCCCCGAAAGCACCTGAGAACTAACCCTCCCCCAATCCTTAAAATGTGGAATATGAGGTATCCCATACAGAGTCTGGATCACTCTTCTGTCCCTTTCAGTTTCTTCATCTGCAAAGTAAGGTTTATGTGCTCATAGTTGGGAGGACCTCAGTGGCCCAATCTTGCATCTCACAGATAAGGAGACTGAGGAATAGATTGGTTCATTGCCCAAGATTCCATAAGTACCAGCTGGTATTCTAACCCAGGTAATTCACTTCCAGATCCCATGCTCTCTCTACCTGGACTTTCTCAGGGCTCCAGTGATGATCAATCCACTACATTGTGAACTTCTTGAGGAAAAGGACTGTCCTTTGCCTCTTTTTGTATGCTCCACTCTTAGCATAGATGGTAATAAATGTTTACTGACTGACTGATCAAGTGAGATGAGGAGCAAGGACTATTTACATTAATGCAAACTGTGGTCACTACCATTCCATGCTCAATGGTGGCCATTGAGAGAAAGGAAAAAAACCAGCATGATCCTTGTCCTCAGGAAACTCTCAGCCCTTCGGGATGTGTAAGATATCATCAGTCACGAGATAATCAGAACGAACATTTCTATAGAGACATAAGGTTTTCAAAGGCATTTACACATATTATCTCTGTAGATCCACAAAGCAATCCTGTGGGGGAGACAATGTTAATATTCCCATTAGATAGATGTGGGAATCCAGGCAAACAGAAGTTATGTGACATGCCCAGGATCACACAGGTGGTAAATATCTGAAGCTAGACTCAAACTCAGGCTGCCCTGCCGAGTCCAATGCCGAATCCAAGTCCACCTGCTTCATGAGGACAGAGAACAATGATAGTTCTGGAAGGGACCTTAGAGTGCCTTTAGTCTAACTCTCATATTTTATTGATGGAGGAACCAAGGCCCAGAGAGGTTTAGTACTAATTTAGTAATAATCCAGCCAGTTTGAGGGCTAAATATCAGTCTAACTCAGAGGTGGGGGAACCTATGGCCTCAAAACCTCGAGGTTATGGTTATGGAGATTATGTTAGAGGAAAGAAGATCAGTCTAGGGAAGATTCCGGGAGGAGGGGAATATGGAGCAAGGTTGGGAATAAAAGGACCGATTCTTATGGAGAAGGGACAGAAAGGACAGCAAGGTGGTATGGTGGATAGAACACTAGTCCTGAAGTTAGGAGGACCTGAGTTCAAATATAGCTTCAGTCACTTATTAGCTGTGTGACCCTATACAAGTCACTTAACACCCCTTGCCTAAAAAAAAAAAAGTCTTAGGTAGGAAAAGAAGATGGTTTGTTTCACCAGAGGGGACCCTTCTCCTGGAGTGAGCATCCTCATAGGCAATACCAGAAATTAATAGGAAGGAAGGTTTGGAAGGATGGGGGAAATATAAGACATTAGATAGATGAGATAAAGGGGTCAGTTCCTTTTCCCCAGGGAAGCCAGAAGTCTATGGTGGTTCCCAATCACATGGAGGGCTTCCTGCACAGCTGTGGAAGGTGAGGGGGTCTGAGCAAGCATCTCTCCTGGAATCTCTAGTCACCCCCAGGGGGTGAAGAGCAATCCTCTTCTTCCAAATGCACAAGTGTCCCACACTAGCAAACACCATCTTGTCCTTTGGCTGAGGCCTGGAGGCAATGGGCTGAACAAAACCACGCCCTTGGGAGGCCCTATCACCCTGCTCCACACAGACATTCCTCTTCTCTTGGAGTGTGGAAGGAGGAGGGAAGAAAAGAGCAGATGCCAGAGGAAACTGGGAAGAACAGAGGGATCTTGAAATATGCAAGGACAATTAATAATTAAATTGTCATTTGGAAGCAGTTTACAGGGTCTAGTTGGGCAACAGGGGTGGGGAGAGGGTTCCCTAGAGAGCAAAACTTCTTGTGCCAAGGCTGCTGGGTGTGACTGATGATGGGGGTTGGGGGGTGAGGGTGGCAAGCATATCTGCTCAGTATATTCTGGGATCTGGTCTTCTTTAAGGATGTGTCTACAATTGATTAATCTTCAGGGGTGAGGAATCTGCAGCCTCGAGGCCACATGTGGCCCTCTAGATCCTCCAGTGAAAACTTGAAGTTTGGATTCAATCAAAGAACTTCACTTAAGGACCTAGAGGGTCACATATGGCCTCAAGGTCACAGTTTCCCTACCCCTGATCTAGATAATGCCGGTCCCTAAATCCATTTTTGCCTGAAATCAAAGAACTATACAATTTGAGGAAGGAAGGCTTTTATAATAATAATAATGATAGCTAGCATATATGTAGTGCTTTTGGGTTTACAAAGCCCTTTAACTATATTATCTCATTTGATCCTCACAGTAACCCAAGGAGGTAGGTACTGTATTATAAGACCCATGTTATGGATGAGAAAACTGACTCACCCAGGGTCATACAGCCAGTAAGGGTGAGATGCAAGATGTGAGCCCCTGATATTCCTAACTCAAAGTTCAACACTCCATCCATTGGGCCATCTAACTCAAACTCAAGTTCACAGCAATTCAAAATTAGACAACAAATTATTGGCAGAGCCAGTACTAGACACTGACTCTCCTACTTTTGGAATGTGTCTGTTATATTATTCTACTTCTCAAATACCTGTATGGATTCTATCACAGGGTCTCCTTTGCTTATCGTTATCCAGATACAGTCAAGATTTTATCCATATCTATCTCTTATTGATGATGATGATGACTAACATTTATATAGCACCTACCGTGTGCCATGCACACAGCTAGGTGGTGCAGTGGATAGAGTACAAGACCTGGAGTGAGGAAAAATTCATCTTCCTGAGTTCAAATTCAGCTTCAGACACTTACTAGCTCCGTGGCCCTGGACAAGTCATTTATCCTTGTTGGCCTGAATTTGCTCATTTGTAAAATGAGCTGAAGAAGGAAGTGGCAAACCATTCCAGCATCTGCCAAGAAAACCCCAAATGGGGTCACAAAGAGTTGGATGTAATTAAAATAACTGAAAATATGCTGTGCCCTGTACTGAGTACTTTACAGTTATTACCACAGTTCACAAAAACCCTGGGAAGTAGGTGCTGTTATCATCCTCATTTTAGAGCTGAGAAAACTGAGGCAAAGAGAAGTGAAGTGACTTGATCAGGGTCACACAGTTCTAAGTGTTTGAAGCTGGATTTCAGATCTGGTGCCCTTTTCACTGTGTCATGTAGAAAATCTACAGGCAAATTTTTATATATTTTTTTATTTTTGCTAGACCCATGATTCATCTGTGTACAGAGTTCATAGGGAGGAGCTTCTCCTATGGACCAGGGCACTGAGAGGTATCTAGGCTCACACAGTCAGTAAGATACATGCCAGAGACCACATTTGAACCCAGAGTCCTTCTGACTCTGGGGCCAGCTCTCAATCCACTGTGCTGCACTGAGTCTCAACAGACAGATTATCCTACAGCAAGCAGAAAGCAGATTTTAAGCTTGGTTTCCCTCTGCTACCTAGCACAAGCCCAGGCTATGGCTCCCTTCCATCAGCGTGTGTGTGTGTGTGTGTGTGTGTGTATGTGTTTCTACAATGCAAATTAACTTCATTATTAGCCCCAGGCAGCCAATATTAAGAAGGTGAATCAGCTACCCTCCCTCTCCTCCAAAAAAAGCACCCAATGAAGTTAACGAATTACTAAACAATACAGAAATAATCATTGGATTATCTGTTGCAGAGGACTATTTAGGTCCCTGTTTCCCTGCATTACAGCAGAAAATCTAGGGCTGATCATTCTTGATGTGCATAGCAGACTCAGCCTCTTTTCACCTCCAGATTTCTAAGCACTATATTCTTATGCTTTCGAATAGTAGCCCAGGATGGATGGGCATCAACTAGTTCTCAGACATGAGATCTGTTGCCCCTGGCATACTATTGGCACATGATGGATGTTTACTGATGCCTAGAATCTTTTAGGGTCCTTTGGTGGACACATTGGTCCTTTCCTTTTCTCCCAGATAGGTCAGATGTGTCAGGAAGTCCCAGAGCTATGATAAGGATGAGGAGGAAAGCAGCTAACTCTTTATAGCACGTCCAGGTCTGATAGTAATGATCCTATGCATTTGCAAAGCATTGTCATACTCATTATCTCTTGGGACCCTCACAACAATTGGGAAGGAAATAAAGGCAAGCACTATTATTCTCATTTTTCTGAGGAGGAAATTAGAACCTATGGGAGCTGGCTCACTTACTGAAGGTCATGGAGTGGCAGGGCCAGGACTGTGACCAAGTCAAATCAAGTTAAGTCAACGAGCATTTATTAAGCATCTACTATATGTCACTGTGCTGAGTAATCACAGCCCTCCCTCACTTAAATCCAATTCACTTGCATGTCATGGCATCACTTCCTGATACCACGGCCCTCTTGTCGAATGAAAGACAAATTCTCAATCATTAGGTATACAAAGGCAAAAAACAGTCTGTGCTCCCAAGGAGCAGGTGGTGGGGCTGCTAGATGGCACAGTGCTGGGTCTGGAGTCTAGAAGATCTGAGTTCAATTTGGGCCTCAGATACTTACTCGCTGTGTGACCCAGGGTAAGTCACCTAATCTGTGTTTGCCTCAATTTCTCCTTCTGTAAAATGGGGATAATAATAGCACCTACCTCCCAGCATTGTTGTAAGGATCAATCGAGATATCATTTGTAAAGTGCTTGCATGTGGTAAGCATTATATATGTTACTAATCATCATTATTATTAGCACTAAAGAGCTCCCAGTCTAATGGGGAAGACAATATATAAATGACTATGCACAAAGAAGATACAGTCAGAATAAATTGGAGATAATTTCAAGGGAAGGTACTGTGATCAAGGAGGACAGGGAAAGGATTCTGGCAGAGGGTGTGACTTTGGCTAGGACCTAAGGGAAGCAGGAGGAGCATTCCACAAATAGGGAACAGCCCGAAAAACTGCCCAGAGTCTGCAGATGTAACGCCTTGTATGATGAAGGGCAAGGAGGCCGGTGTCACTGGATCTCAGAGTCACTGGAAAGAGTAAAGTGTAAGACGAACGAGAGGGAACAAGTTCGGATTTCAGAACAACTACTATATATAGTCTAGTGTTCTTTTCTTTATTAAAAAAATAGGTTTTATTATCTTATTTCTATGACAGTTATTTCTAAACAGTCATTATAAAAAAAGAAAATCAGTTAAGTAAAAATGCCCAGTACAAATGATTGCAAGAAAATGTATACCACATTCTACCCTAGTACTCCCCCACCTCTCTGCCAAGAGGAGAGAGATACGTTTCCTTATTCTAGTAATGTTTCCACCACAACGTCTGCACCTGTACAGCGTAACCTGGAGCAGTTAATTCAGTTGATTATAGCCTAGTACTAAAGAGGCTAAGATCTCAAGTTTGACCCCTAGATGGCTTAGCTGGCTGCCTATTCATTGACAGGCTAAAATCGCCTCTGTTGGGCTGCCTTGTAAATCTATTTCCTTGGTCACTAGAGGGAGGAGTGTGAATGGTTCCAGACGATGTAGCCCCATGACTTAAGAAGCAGCTCATCATACATAAAGCCTTTGGAGAAAGAAGAAGTCCCATACACCATGTCACCAGAAGAAAACAGGGCAAGAGAAACAGTGTGCCAGTGCTTCTAGATGCCATCCCAATCTTGGCAATGACAAATCCTCTATAACTTGACTGAGGGAAGGGAGATTCTTTCCAAAGGATTGGGCTACCACCCCACAGTAGGCAGGTCAAATCAAAGGTTGAAAGAATCTCAGAGGGGATAGGGGTTTTGAAGATAATCTATTTGAACCTTTACCCAAAGCAAGAATCTTCTCTTCAGTATCCCTGATAGGTGGTCACCAAATTCTCTGCACCTCTCTGGGGTGGTAACAATAATAATAGTATTTATGTAGCATTTTCTATCTGTCAGGTGCTGTGCTAAGCACTTTACAAATATTATCTAATCTGATCCTCACAATGACCTTGGGAAGTAGGTGCTATTATTATCCCCATCTTACAATTGTGGAAACTGAGGCAAACAGAGGTTAAGTGACTTACCCAAGCTCACATAGCTAGTCTGAGGCTGGATTTTAATTCAGGTCTGACTTCAAGCCAAGAGCTCTATAAATTGTGCTACTTAGATGCCTTAGTGTGTGTGTGTGTTGGTATATGTAGGTAGGTATTGTTATGGTATTTTATAGATATCAGTGTCATAGGATTATATGATTTAGAGCTAGAAGACATCTTTGGGGTCAACTATTCTAACCCCACAATCTGACAGATGAAGAAACTGAAGTCTGAGATCACACAACTAATAAGTAGTAGATCTAGGATTCAAACTCAGGTCATCTGACTGCAAATGATGCTCTCCTTTCATGACTACACCATGCTACTGGACCCTTCCTTATGCTTCAACTAGATGATAAACTCCATGAGGGCACATGTATTTCAGCTAAACCCTCAATCTCTCCCAGTACTTAGCACAGTCCTCTTTTTATTGTTGTTATGGAGTCATTTTCAATCATGTCTGACTCTTCATGACCCCATTTGGGGTTTTCTTGGCAAAGATACTGGAGTGGTTTGCCATTTCCTCCTCCAGTTCATTTTACAGATGAAGAAACTGACACAAAAAGAGTTAAGTGACTTGCCCAGAGTCACACAGCTACTAAGTTTCGGAGGCTAGATTTAAACTCATGAAGATGAATCTTCCTGACTCCAAGCCTGGCATTCTATCCACCCTTTTACTTAGTTAATGGTTATTGTCCTTCGTTCTTGAAGAGGACCAAAATGACATCACTATGTTTGGGGTAAAAATGGTAAGATGGTATGGGTGATGTCTTTTGACTGGAATATAAAAAGGATTTAAGGGAGGCAGAGCTACTTGAAGTTATTGGCCTCACTCTGCCTCCCAGAGTCATTGAAGTCCAGTGGCAGAACAAAAGTCAAGATGACTAGTGATGGCTCAGGATGCAGCTGATGACCTTAGCATCTTTGATTTCTAGCCAAGCTCTAAGCTCTCCACAGAGTTTGCTTCAGCCACCCTTCTTGGTTGTTGGAACAAATTGTTTTCATCCACTCAGTCTGCCAGGGAAAGTCTTCAAATGCTTGAGGTAGATACCCCTTCAACTCATTGTTGGGTTTGAGACCCTAGGTTACCCTTAACCTGATTTAGCTCATCTGCCTAAATGGTTTACTAGGATGTGCTATAGCTTTTAGAGCCAAAGGTGAGAGCTGGGTGAATCAAATGGACCCCAAAAGTGGAAAGCAGTCTGGAAAAGGACTCAGCAAGCCCTCACACCGGAGGTGCTAGTCTCCCCTAAAGATCTCTATACCTCACATAGTTAATAAACTTTTGTCGAATGGATGAATGAATGCTTCCAGAGAAAAGACATTATTCTGCAAGGTAGCCTATTCCATTTTCAGACAGCTCTAATTGTTAGGAAGCTCCTATTTTTATTAAGTCAAAATCCTCCTCCCTATAACTTCCACCCACTAGAATCATAACATCGTATATTTGAGCTGGAAGGGAACTTCTAGGACATTTAGTATAAGTCCATCATTTTGTACTTGAGGAAACCAAGACTCAGAAAGCTTAGGCGACTTGCCCTTAATGTATGTAATCCCCTTGGGGCAGATACTGTTTGTGGACTAGCACAGTTCTCTGGCACAAAGCAGATTCTTAATAAATATTGGTTGGATTGGTGGATTGGATTGGTGGATTGCCCATTATCACCAGAGAGTGACAGAACGGAAATTTGAATTCAGCTTCTTCAGCTCCCAATCCATGGCATCTTAGTGCTGATTCTACACCCAGAGTTCCATAGCCTGTTTGTCCGTACCATCATCATGGTTATCATTACCATTATCATGCAGCTAGCATTTATATAGCACTTTAAGAACAGCTATTAAATACAGTTATCATATCTCAAGTCTTCTCTTATTCAGGATAAATATTTCTAATTCCCTCAAATAAGACTCATAGGGTGCTATCCCATCAGCATCCTGGTCACCCTCCATATTCCCTGGTTCCTCCCTATATTGTGGCTCCAAGAAAATGAACATAGTAATCTAGATATGACCTGATTAAGGCATTATACAGGGGGATTATCACCTCCTTCATTCTGGGCACTATAGTTGTGCATGCATCCTCAGATTGCTCTGCCTTTGCTAGCAGACAAAGAACATTATTGACTCACGCCATGCTTGTGGTCAACTAAAGCCATCAGATCTTTTTCCATGGCCCTCAGCCCAGTGTGCATTGGCTTTCTGGTACAGAGTTTACATACATAGGTGGTCCTGACACTCAAGAGTTGTTGGAAACTATGCAGCTACAATCTCCCTTATCAGTGTACTGTCTAAACTGAAGGAAACAAGCGAAGGAAGAGTAGGGGGAGGAAGTCTCCCTCTCTCTCCCTTTATGTGGTCCTCTACACACTGCTCAGCCCCTTTACTGGCCTCTCCCCCATATACTGTGGCTGGCCTGTTTTCTGCTCTGTTCCCTGCCCCTCCCTACACCCAGGGGCCCTGGAAGTTAGTCTTCTCCATGCATTCCATGAGAGCTGGGATGAGAAGGAGAAAGGGCCAGGTTCAGGGGAACAGAAAGGAGTAGAACCTAAGCGGAGAAGAAAGGGTTTTAGAGAGATTCCTTTCACCTGTAGTTTTTGCCCTTCAAATAGCATCACTATAGTTTCCCCCAAGTCAGAGAGGCTTTTACACCCCCTGAAAAGAAGCATTGAGGCAGAAAGACAAAAGGGCCGTCTGCTCCTAGCTGGGGTGGGGGCCACAAATGGAGGGAAGGGAGGAATCTCTCAGCAGAATAGCAAAGAATTTCATTCTGTATGGGAAGGGCAAGGGGTTGAGTTTCAGGATTTAAAGCTAGAAGAGAACTTACATTAGATCATCTCTCTAGTCCAGAGTTTCTCAATCTTTTTTTGATGTCATGGACCTCTTTGGAGAAGTCTATGAACTCTTTCTTAGAATAATATGTTTAAATGCATAAAATCAAATATGTAGGATTGCAAACGAAAGCAACTATATTAAAATTAAGATGTATTTTTTTCCCTATCCAGGTATATACACCCCTTGAAATCCATCCATCACAGACTTCTTAAGATTAAAAATCCCTGATTAGTACAACTCTCTCATTTTAAAGATTAAAAAAAATCAGCCCCATTTGTTCAAGGTCACACAGGTACACGAAGTGGATAATGGGATTTGAATTCACAGATCTAAGTTAGGACCCAAAGCTCTTTGTACTAGCATATAAGAAAAGGGTAAAATTAGTAATAATGATATAGAATACTTGTTAAGAATAATATATACAGTAGGTTACATCAGATTATTTACTATCTCAGGGAAGAGGGAGGAGAGGGAGGGAGGGAGAGAATTTGGAATTCAAAATTTAAAAAAAAGAATCCTAAATGTAATTGGGAAAAATAAAATTTCTTTTTTTAAAAAAAAAGAATCCTATATACCGAATACTCAAGAAATCTTCATGCAGCTTTAATAACTTTTAGAAGCTTTAATAGCTTGAAAACCACAATAAGAATTTTGGGACACCCTACATACTATAGACATATGCATATATGAATATACACATATATTCTATTCTGTGAACAATACATTCCACCTCCTGGCTCTCAGTATTCTCTCTGGCTGTTCCCAATCATGTCTGAAACACTATTCCTCCTCTACTCCTACAGACCCTTCTTAATTCTCCTGCCTTCCCTCCCTATTTATCCTTAATCTGTATAGATTTGTTTGTGTCTTGTCTCCCCCATTAGATTATAAACTTTTAGAGGGCAGGGACTGGGTTTGTTTGGGCTCTTTTTGTATCCCCAGCACTTAGCACAGTGCATGGTATTTAGGAGATAATAAATGAATTGATGGATTGATTGATGTATATGAGTGTATGAGTGTGTGTGTGTGTGTGTGTGTGCATGTGTGTGTGTGTGTGTGTGTGTGTGTGTGTTTGGGATACATTGGGGTGAGGTGAGAAGAAAACCAGATGTGTGATTTCATCAGTACAGAGAACTGCTTAGGAGGAATCTCCCACTACCAAAGTAGAACTAGTTATGTAACTCCTCTGGTCAAAAATCTTCAAGGGTTCCCTACGGACTCCTGGGCAAAGTTCACGTTTCTCTGCTGAGCATCCAAAGCCTTCCACAACTTAGCCCAATCCAGCCTTTCTACCTTACGCCCCATTACTTATCTCCACATGCTTTCTACTCAAGTCAAGCTGAACGACTATCTGCCTTCCAAATCTGGTTCTCCGCTCTCCCACCACGGTGCCTTTGCTCAAGGTGTTATCTATGCCCCAAATTCCCTCCTTTTTCTCTATTCTTCTGTTGAATTCCTATCCATTCTTTAAAGGCAAACTTCAATGTTACCTCCCCCTAGAAACTTCAGTTGACGTCCTTGAACCAATAACAGAGCTCCCCTCCCTCAAAACTCCAGAGTACTTTACTGCACAGAGGAAATATTATATATGATAGTGATGTGTTGGTGACTAATGTCCCCACTCAAATGAAAGCTCCTTAAAGGCTAGAAAAAGTTGGTCTCAACTAAACTATGTGTCCTCTGACACACAAAGTGGTCTGAACATAGACTCCAGGTTGAGAACTGCTTGCTCTACAAGTTTGTCTTATCCCCACTCCTATTTCCCATTATTCCTCCTCCATAGAAGTAAGAGGAGAACTGGAAATACTAGAACTCAGGAAACTGCCAGGAATGTCCAACAGTCCACACAGATTGTACATTTATATGAACTTTCTCAAAGTAAATGCCAGCACTATGGACCTCCTCTAAATACCTGAGAATGTTTGCTGTGAATATCACTAATTTTCCTTCTAGAAAGCTCTGTGAAAATAGACTCTCAATCGACCCTCTCATCTTTCCTGGCTCACCAAACTCATTTTTCTAAACCCCCAGTGTATGCATTTCTACTCAACCTTGACTAACTTATCCCTTATCTCCAAGGCCTACCTCAAGCATCTAGGTAGTGCAATAAATAGAATACTGGGCCTGAAATCAGAAAGATCCAAGTTCAAATACAACCTCAGTCACTTACTAGCCGTGTGACTCTGAGCAATTCGTTTTACCTCTGTTTGCCTCAGTTTTCTTATCTGTAAAATGAATATAATACCACCTACTTCCTAGAGCTGTGAAGATCAAATGAGTAAAGTGCTTGGTGAGGTGCCTGGCACTGGCATATAGTAAATGCCATATAAATGTTAGCTATTATTAAGCAATTTCCACTTCTGATCTTTCACACAGGTCATCCCCTCTCAACTCTACTACCCAGCTCTCCAGTGGGGATGCTGCTCCTAATCCTGTCCGTTCTTCTTCCCAGCCTTGATCTTGATCTATGCTCTGCCTGAACTCCAGTTCTGCTCCTTCCTTTGTCCCATATCCCAGCTACATAATTTATGTATGCTACATAATGCACAAATGCATTATGTAGCATACATAAATACATGTGTGCACATGTACATGTATCCTTTTTTTTGGAGGGGAAGGGGGTCCAACCTGATTTAGGGAAATCTCTGTATCAATGCAGATTAGCAACTATTCTGCAACTTCCGTCATTAAGAATTGCCTGAGGGTACTGAGTTGTTAAACTAGGTAAGGCAGGGTCCATCAGTATGTACCAGAGGCCATACTCCAACCCAGGCTTTCCCCAAGACAAGGATATCTACTGAACCAAGCTGCCACCGAATATGGAATTCGTCCTTGTTTCTCTTTCTTGGTTCTTTTGTGTCCCTTTGTTTCTTTTACTAAGACACACAGACATAGAGAAGGAAAGACAGGTCCTTCCATAAAGAAGACAGAAACAAAGCCATAACCAGGACTGGTGAAGTAAAACTTTCTCCCAAGGTGTCCACCAGGGTGGGTCACTTCTTCCCCTCTACGTTCCTCCAGCCAACAGAATGCTCTGTCTCTCTTGAAACAGTATTCTGGGAAGGGTGTCTGCCTTTAAGGCACCAAAGTGCCCTGAGCTCTCCCCACCCTCCCCAATTCCATCCCCATCCCCAAATGAATTTGCTCCTAAATGCCAGAATTCTTAGTTATAGCTCTTGATTTTTATTGTTGAGATTGTAGAAATATTAAATCAAGATATAAATGGACAGTATTTATATCATCTGGTACAGTGGATAGAGTGCATGACTTGCAGCTAGGAAGACTCATCTTCCTGAGTTCAAATCTGGCCTCAGACGCTTATTAGCTGGGTGACCCTGGGCAAGTCACTTAACCCTGTTTGTCTCCATTTCCTCATCTGTAAAATAAGCTGGAGAAGGAAATAGCAAAACATTCCAGAATCTTTGCCAAGAAAATCCCAAATGGGTCCCAAAGAATTGGACATGACCAAAAAATGACTGAACAACATTTATATTATCTATTTGTTCAGTGGGAAGTACAGATGGGTGCTTGGTGCAATGACTGTGCCAAGACAAAAGAAGCCACCAGATGGATTTGTTCAGTCAGAGAAGGTTCCTAGAAAAGGAGGTTTTCCAGAGGCCCCCCACAAAAGTTTGGATTAATGGGAAAATCTCTGGACCTGGAATCAGTAGGCTTGGGTTTGAATTCTGTCTCTGACACTTACCAGCTATGAGCACATAGGAAGAGATAGTTTTTTAATGCTGGAAGGGAGCATAGAAATCATTGACTACAATACCCTTATAGAAACTAAGTCTTGGAGACATGAAGTGGTTTGCTCAAAGATACGTAGATATCAAGTGACAAGAGTAAAAATTTAAATCCAGGTCCTCTGACTTACAGTCTAGGGCTCTTTCTGCTTCCTCCTCAATTCTCTGAGCTTTACTGCTCTCCTAAGTCTGATCTTAACTCTCTGGACTTTTCCACCTCCTCCTCATCCATGTTCTCATCATTGAGATGCCTTGGTCCTGTTAACTACTCCTTCTTCATGAGTGAGTTTCTTCCCAAAAGTTGCACTTAAAGAAAGAAGTGCCCAAGCCAGTTCCTCTGCTGATTTCCCAGACTATTAAACCTTGACCTCACATGGGTACTGGTCCCGGCTCCCAGCTTTTCAGCTCCCTTTTTATGTGCTATGTTCCCCCATTAGAATGTTGGTTAGAGACTATTTTAATTTTGGTTTGTATTCCTTCTGCTTAACACTGTGTCTGGCACATAGCAAGCTCTTAATAAATCTATCTACTATCTATCATCTGTCTATCCATCTATCTTTGTCTATGTATCTATCTCTTTCTGTCCATCCCATCTATTTATCCATCCATCTCTGTCCATTTGTCTATTTATCTGTTTCTGACTATACATCTCTCCATCCATCCATCCATTCATTAATCTACCCATCCATTCATTAATCCACTCATCTATCTAATCTGCCTATCTTTCTCATATAAAATGGGGATAATTATACTTGCATTACCTACCTCACAGGGTTTTGGTAAGGAAAGAGTTTTGTAAACCATAAAAGACACTAATATACTTGGAGTTATTGATAGAGTTGTGAATTGGTCCAATTCTTCTAGAAAGCTATTTGGAATCATACTGAAAAAATGACTAAAATATTCATATTCTATAGAGAATTGACTCAAATGTATAATCATACAAGTCATTCCCCAATTGATAAATGGTCAAAGGATATGAACAGGCAATTTTCGGAAGAAGAAATTAAAGATATCTATAATCATATGAAAAAATGCTCTAAATCACTATTGATTAGAGAGATGCAAATCAAAACAACTCTGAGGTACCACATCACACCTTTCAGATTGGCTAACATGACAACAGGAAGATGATAAATGCTGGAGAGGATGTGGGAGAGTTGGAACACTAATTCATTGTTGGTGGAGCTGCGAGCGCATCCAACCATTCTGGAGAGCAATTTGGAACTATGCCCAAAGGGCTACAAAAATGTGCATACCCTTTGACCCAGCAATATCGCTACTAGGACTGTATCCCCAAGAGATCATAAAAATGGGAAAGGGTCCCACATGTACAAAAATATTTATAGCAGCACTCTTTGTAGTTGCCAAAAACTGGAAGTCAAGGGGATGTCCATCAATTGGGGAATGGCTGAATAAATTATGGTATATGAATGTAATGGAGTACTATTGTGCCATAAGAAATGATGAACAAGAAGACTTCAGAGAGGCCTGGAAGGACTTATATGACCTGATGCTGAGTGAAAGGAGCAGAACCAGGAGAACTTTGTGCACAGCAATGACCATAGTGTGCGAGAGTTTTTTCTGGTAGACTTGGAATTTCATAATAACGCAAGAACTTCTTAAAAAAAAAAAAAATCCCAATGGTGGTTCTCAAGGCAAAATGCCTTCCACACTCAGAGAAAGAAATATGGAAGTCATTCGCAGAATGTAGCAGATCATGTTTGTGTGTGTGTGTGTTTTTGTGTATCATGTTTTGATTTGTTATATGATTTCTTTCATGACTACATAGCATGACTATAGTGAAAATGTACTCAATAGGAAAGTATATGTAGAACCTATACAGAATTGTATGCAGTCGTGGGGAGTGAGGGAGGTAGTGGGGGGTAGGTGTGGGGGGGATAAAATCTCAATTGTATGGCAGTGATTGTTAAACATTAAAAAATAAAAAATAAATAAATAAAATAAAATAAAATAAATAAAATAAAATAAAATATTCATATTCTTTGATCCAGATATCTCACTCTTATGTTAAAGGTGGAAAGATTCCATACACACTAAAATATTTAAAGCAACATTTTTTGGTAGCAAGAGAATGGAAGCACAGCAATTGGAAAATGACTAAAGGAAACAATGAGTATGATGGAATATTACTGCCTCATAACAAATTATGACTAATGAATTCAAAGAAGCATGGGAAGACTTATATGAACTTAAAGTAAGCAACACCAGGAAAACAATATACACAATGACATAAGACTATAAATAGAAATGAGAAAAGAAACTCAACTTTGTATAATTATAATGATGAAGCTTGGCCCTGGAAAAAAAGTTAAGAAAGCATACTTCCCTTTTTTCTTTACAGAAATGGAATACTAGGAGTAGAGAACAGTTTGTATACTATCAGATATGGTTGATACATTGGTTGGATATATATTGGAAATAAAATACTTTATTTCCTTTAAAACCTTTGTTACAGGGGATGGCTCACTGGGTAAGACAGAGGAGGGGGGAAATTCGGAAGTAAGGATAATTTAAAACTACAAATAGGATAAGGATAGAGACTGGACATGTGATTTCAATGGTCTAGGGAACTACATCTTAACACTTTCTCTGCATCTTATACTCTTAAAACATTGAGTAAGCATTAAATGATTTGCCCAAGGATATAACTGAGGAAGGACTTGAATTCAGATTATCCCAACTTCAAGGATGACTTTATCACCACACTGATGTTAGTAAAAAATAAGCTTAAAAATTAAAGTTAATAAAATCCTTCAGGACTATAGAAATGTAAGTAATTTCATGGAGTTCAGTGAGTAGGCTATAGGAAATTAAAGACAACATGTATTAGTCCTATTGCACCCTTAATGCATGTCTGTCAAATCCCTTCAGTCTCTCCATTTCTCAGCATCCTTCTCTGTCCACTTTGACCCTGTTCCAGCCCTCCCATCATCAGCTGGTATTTCAGGCCAATGTCACTAATTGTTTTCTCCACTGGCCAGTTTATTGGGAATGAGGGGTCATAAAGGAAGCAAGCAGCACATGCCTCTCATCCAGAAATTTTACTGTTGGCCATAGCAATCTGATGCAGGAAAATAAAATGAATATAAAGCCACTGGGTCGATAGAGAGAAGTATATTTCCAAGTGATTTTACTCTTTACTGCAGAGCAGACAGGATTCCCACACTTGAACAATTCTATTGCAAGCAAGATACAGACATCTTTGGCCCTGATGTGGCATTTGCAATGCAAGACCAGGCAGGTTAGGCCTGGAGAGAACTGGTGAGTCATACCTTCTCTCAGAATTGTAAGGTACCTCAAAGGTCATAGAGTCCAAGTGATCCAGACCCTGTGGGACTCTCCTTTCTAGTATCCCTGAGAAATGGTCCTCTGCTTAAACAGCTTCAGTGACGGGAAGTGGTTTATTTGGGACCCAGAGTCCAGGTCCAGGGGATCAGAGTTTTTACCCCAACACTGACATTTCATAGCTATGTGACAAATCACTTAACTTGCCTGAGCTTTGGTTTCCTCTTCTGTTACATGGAGGTATAAATACTTGCATTATCTTCCTTAAGGGGCTTTTTAGGAGTAAAATCCTTTGTAAGCCTTTAAACATTACAGAAATGTGAATTATTAATATTATTAGCTCATCAGGCAGCCCTTTTTCTTTCATCCTTCCCCTTGTCTCAAATACACTCCTTCATGTCTGAGAATCCCAAACTTTGCTCAAAGTCTAGTTCATATACCACTTTTTCCATGAAACCTTCCCTAATTTCCTCCTCTCCCCCCAGACTCTTCTTGCTCCCCCTTTAATTACCTTGTAATTATACTTATTCATGTACACATTGGATCCTTTTCTCACTCTACTCACCCCATGCTAGTGGAATGTAAGCTCCTCACAAGCAAATAGTTTTTGCTTTTGTCTTTGTACCCCCTAGACCTAGTCCCAGTGCCTTGCAAATAGTAGGCTCTTAATACATATTTGTTGAATTTAATTGAATTTCCATTGTTGGACAACTCTAATTGTTAGAATTTCTCCCCTTCTCAAACTGAAATCTGCATCTCTGTCATTTTGGATCATAGAGTTAGAGCTCAGAGGAATTTTAGAGGTCATCTATTCCAAATTCCCCATTTTACATAAGAGGAAACTGAGGACCAGTGAAGTTAAGCAACTTGACTAAGTTAACACTGGTTATTCTGTTCTCCAGAGCTACACAGAAGTCTCATCATTTGTCCATTTGATGACCCTTTAAGTATTTGAGGACTGCAAACATGTTCCCTGTGCCCCTCAAAATTTCTTATTAATAATAACAATAAATCATATATCAACATATCCCCTTACATTTTACAAAGTGCTTTACTCCGAGCAACCCTTTGGTCAACATTACTCAAACCCAAGCCTTCTAGCTTTGGGCTTGGGGTTCATTCCACCATATTCTGTCACTTTTCTTCCCCAGGTACCTCGACAATAGAACTGGAAAAGACCTCAAGGACCATTTCACACAAACCCTTCATGTGACCAACTGAGACTCCAAAGTCACATAGGAACTCATCATCAGAGATGAGATTTCCAGCTGGGTCTTCTGAATCCAGAGCAAGTGCTCCGGTATCATTCCCCAGACTCACCACTATGCTGGTTACCTTCCATCTCAAAGCCTGGAGGAAAAGAAGGGTCTTCCCCACTGAGTCTCCTGAGACTATCCTCTGGGGCATGGAGCACAGAAAGGAAATGGAGGGGGAGGCGTTAGGAACTTGGAAAGGTAGTAGGGTATAATGGAAAGACTAATGCGGTTAGAGCTAAGCTCAAACATTTACTGTCTTCATGATAATAGAGAAATCACTACCTTTCTGAGCCTCTATAAAGTTAGGACTCCCCGCTGGATTACTGCCTTGTCATGTCAGAGGGTCTTGCCTAGCTCTATGAAACTATGAACCATATATGCTGTGCAAGGTTTCCCAAGATGGGCAGGTCATAGTGGAGCATTCTGACAAAAGGTGGTCCACTGGAGAAGGAAGTGGTGAACCATTCCAGTATCTTTGCCAAGAAAACCCCGTGGACAGTATTAAAATGCTAAAAGTTAAAGCATAAGAAGATGAGCCCCTCGGCTCAGAAGGTGTTCAACATGTTCAATGAACATGAGCTTTGATAGACTTCAGGAGATAGTAGAGGTCAGAAGGGCCTTATGTACTATGGTCCATGGGGTCATAAAGAGTCAGACATGACTGAACAACTGAGCCACAACAACAGCAAAATAAAGACAATATTCATTGTAACACCTTCTTCACAAGGCTATTGTGAAAAAAAAGAGTTGTGCTCTATCAATAGGAGCCATCAGGAAATAGAATGCATTGGTTCTCTTTTTCCCTTTCCAATACAATTTTTGTGACTTCATGTTTATCCTCCCAATAATACTGAGGAAGGAAAAGAAGAGAGAATCCCCAGGGAGAAAAATTCTCCTGACCCTTTTGTGTAGAATCAGATGATTCCTAATCAGATGATTCTAATACTTACTTTAGACTTATTATTACTGTCTCTGTGACCTTGAAATGGTAATTTGCCCTTGAATCTTCACTTGTCTATAAAATGAAAGGATTGGACCAGATGGCCTGTTTGAGTTCCAAATCCTCTGACCCACTCTCCTTGTCTCTCCCCCTGCTTCCAAATCCAGCTCATCATTTCCCTATTTAAGGAGTTCCATCCAGTAAGTGAATCTTACTATTCGTCTCAACCAGATCTAATTTGCACTTTATCAAAGCATCACAAATTTTAAAACTGGAAGGTTCCTCAGAGATTGTTTCTGACCCCCCTCATTATGCAAAGGAAGGAATGGATGTCCAGGGAAAGAAAATAGCTTATCCAAGGTCACAAAGTAAATGAAAGAGTTGGGAGTCAAACCTAAGTTTTCTGATTCTAAAAGCAGTACTTTTTCCTCTTAAACACTTACATCTCTGGGAGGCAGGACTCTAACTTCTTTGAGGACTGCTAAAACATGGGAAGGGGCCATCCACACTGGCTCCCTCTTTATCCCCTCACCAAATACATAACAATCCTACCTTGGGGCAGAGCCAAGTCTTACCCCAATAGCAGGAACCCCAAGGCCACAGACAGCCTGGCAGGTGACATATCTACCAGTCTCATTTCCTGTAGTGAGGAAATAGATCTGAGTCATGGGGAGTCATTGGAATGAAGTCAGCAAGGGTGCCCTGTGGGCAGAACTTTGTTCTGGATAGTGAAGGGAAAGATCCTGGGAAAGAGGAAATAAGAGGTGTCTGCTGGCAGAGTGGAAGGGTGGGGAGAGTAGGGCAACCTAGCCCCCAGGACAATTAGGAGTAACATTAAAACACATGAATGTTGCAAGAGGTAGAGTACTACTGCTTCTATAGAACCAAAGATGAATGTTACATAGAGAGGTACATGGTGAGTGTGAATAGGCTCCCACTAATAGCCAATAAGTAACTTAAAGGAAGAGGGGAGCAAAGGGCATTATCAAAGAATTGTATGACAGGAAGAGAAGATGGGCTAGTTCCAGGCCTCGATTTAGGGTTGACAGGTGAACAGTTAGAATGGTCCACTGGTACCCTCTTGATGTTAAGAGGAAGTAAGGAAGGACTCGAGCACTTTGGATGGTTCCCCAAGTTTATCCTCCCATGGGAGGACATAGACAAGGATCAAACAGTCAGGCATGATGGGTTGTAATGATCTGAGTCATTAGAAAGTACTTCTCAATGGATGAAGTCACAGATTCATTTAAATTTGAAAACCCACTGCAAACATTGACACTGAGCAGTAAGAGTTCACAGACATCTGGGGCATAAATCAGAGGCCAGAGCCATATGCCAAAGAAGGCTTCCTGGAGGAGGAGAGTTGTGAACAGGGTTTAGAAGGAGAGAAGAGGGATGACATAGAGAGGGTTTCCTAGAAGCTAGGCCCCTAGGAACTACTATGGATTGTCCTACTGGAAAGGAAGCATAGGATGCTGTGCCCTTAGAGGGCTATAATAATTTTTGGTCAACTTCCTTGGCCACAGAGATGAACACAGTTCATAGGCACTCTCTGCAGCCCCTCTTTGATGTCCTAAGCAAGCAACTGGATCAAACTACTTCATCAGACTATCAAAGCCTGTCCTTCCATCCAAGCCATTTTACTTTCTCTTTATCCCTTCTCCCATCATACCATCTTTCTTATTACTCTCCTAAACATAATTTTGGTTCCAGTTATCCTGTTCCCTATTCCTGCTATACCTCTAAGCCAATGTATGGGTCATAACCCCACTCACCCATCCATCCATCCATCCATCCATCCATCCACCCATCCATCCATCCAGGGATGCCCTCCAACTTCTCTAAAACCCAATTCTTCTCTTCCTTTCATACTCTACCCTAAACTCAGCTCCTCCAGGAAGCTACCCCTCTCCTCTTTTTCTTGTACTCCTTTACTATTTCAATCAGTCAATAAGCATTTATTAAGTGCTTACTGTATGCCATTTATTAAGTCTCTGTGCTAAGTGCTGGGATACAAAGAAAGACAAAGATATGATCCCTGCCCTAAAGGAGCTGTTACTCAAATAACTGCGCAAAAAGATTTCACTATGGTCTATTTTAGGTTATCTTTATAACCTCAAGACCTAGCACAATGCCTTCTCTATTTTACATAGTCAGACTTTTAACTCTTTTGTTGAATTAAATCTAAGTACAATGGGATTGACAGTGGATGACAAAGGATGACAGTCCTGCTGTCTTCTATTCAGACCAGACTACATCTGGGGTTCTGATTCACATCTGGGTCCTGGACCCACATTTTAGGAAGGATCTGAGAAACCTGATACATGTCCAGAAGAAGATAAATGGAGCAGTGAGGGACCCAGAGACTACTGCCATGTGAAAGGATTAGTCAATAAAGACTGAAGAAATGAGAGTTAAAGGAAAAAGCCTGGGAAAGAGAAGGCTTGAGGGTAATACTACAGATGTCTTAAATTATTTTAGGAGTTGTATTGGGAAAGAGGCAATAGATTGTTCTTCTTTGGCCCCAGAGGTCAAGTTTAGGAGAAATGCATGGAAGTTGCAAAGAGGCAGATTTAGGCTCCATGAAAAGGAAAATTTCTCAACAAACATCAGAACTTTCCAAAAGTAGAATGGTCTGGCCCAGGAAGTAGTGGTCTTCAAGCAGAGACTGACTGGCCACTTGTTTAGAAGGTTGCAGAAATGCCTGCACAGTACACATTGGACTAGATGACCTTGGAGGTTCAATCTAACTCTGAGATTTTTTGACTCTAAGTAAAAAGAGCCCCTCCCTCCAGCCCTCTTGTTAGCTACTAGATTGCCCATGTTCATCTCCTTGTACCTTTCCCATTGCAACCACCAGTCAATGCACACTCAGCGAATGTAAATTCATTTCAATGTCATCCAGAAAACAAACAAATGTAACACTAAAAGGTCAACAAGAAATAATTTTTAGAGGGTGAGGGAGAGGAATATTTTACTTTTAGTATTAATTGTAAATTGTTCCCCCATATATGGACAGGACATTGAGGCCCAATCCTAAATTCATTGTATCTGTTCCTCTGTCACAAGGCAAATCTGTCTACACCTCAGCAATCAGATAGAAAGTTGTAAGTACTAAGGTTCATTACTGGGTATTAAGACATGCTAGAATGCTGCCTGGGAGCCACCAAAACTTGATTCTATCAGTCTCACATCTAGTTCCATTGAAAGGAGGTTAATTTAATCTTTCTAACCTGGGAAAATGTAGGGAGAAGGGAGAGGAAGAAAGAGATGTGCTCTCTGAGGACAAAGGCCATGCATTCTTCTCTCTCTAGATGCTCCCCACCTACCTACCCACAGTGCTCAGGAAGGGTGATGCTGTCTGTCCTCAGCTCATGTCTCTCTATGAAGGAGACAGAGAGGGAGAGACAGAGAGAGACAGAGAGAGAGAGAGAGAGACAGAGAGAGAGACAGAGAGAGAGAGAGACAGAGAGAGACAGAGAGAGAGACAGAGAGAGAGAGACAGAGAGAGAGAGATAGAGAGAGACAGAGAGAGAGACAGAGAGAGACAGAGAGAGACAGAGAGAGAGACAGAGAGAGAAAGAAGAAGAAGAAAAGGAAGGAAGAGAGGAAGAGGAGAGAGACACACAGAGACAGAGAGAGACAGAGAGACAGAGACAAAGAGAGAGAGAGAGAGAGACAGAGAGAGACAGAGAGAGACAGAGAGAGAGACAGAGAGAGAAAGAAGAAGAAGAAAAGGAAGGAAGAGAGGAAGAGGAGAGAGAGACACAGAGACAGAGAGAGACCGAGAGAGAGAGGTTGGCAGAAATGGAGGGATGGGGGGGAGAGCTTCCTGCAGTCCCTGCTGTCAACATCTCAAACATGGTCCTGATTGTATATCAGCAACACAACATCTGGACCTCCCTTCTCTGAGATTCTCACTGCCCGGGGCCCATGTCCCTGGGGAGTTGTTCTGTGCAGGTTTCCTTCCAAAAGAAAAAAGGAACTGACGGATGGGAGGTAATTGATCCCTTGAAAGAGTCAGTAAAGAAGCCTGAGTAGCTGGTTAGAGGGAAGGGGAGGGGGTAAGCTCTTCCTAATTCCGGCTTCCACTTCCATACTCTAGAAATAAGGAGGCAGAGCAGGAAGACAGGAAAAATAACAACAATGAAATATCCTCGCCTAACTGAGGGTCTTGTTAGACATTACACTTAGCACTACAAAGCTCAAATATTGGCCTTCTCCAGTATTCTTTATTTCCCTTGTGAAAGATAAATACTCATATATTTCTAGGCTTCGGGGGGCAATAACACATCCATAGCCTCTAATAACCAGAAAGAAGAGTCCAATCTCAATTTTCCATTTTATGAATGATCTACAGTGTTCCTTGGTCTGTTTAACCTTACCGTCCCATTGCTCAGGTCACTGACAATAGGACAGGGATGGGATGCATTCAGAGAGAGAGAGGAACCAGAAGGGGAGTAAATATATATTTTTTATTACTGCATTCTGAGGCCAAAGGCAAATGGTGCATGGATTCTCTGGCTGGGGATTGGGGATTATCTGTGCCATGGCTTCCCTCTACTGGCAGGGGTTAATAAGCCTCTTATTCTTGGCGCTACTTAGGACCCACTCAGAAGAGTGTTGCAGGGACTGGAATTCCTGAGTGATCCCATTCTCCTCGTTCCCACAGCACTCAGCATCTTGTTAGACCATTTCTTGCACTCACCAGATCTCTCATATTCACTTGTAAGTGTAATTAAACATCGCGTGCATTTCTATAGGGTTTTACATATATTATCTTGTTTTATGCATATCCTCATTTTGAGTGATGGCAAATGGAAGATTCTAGATGCTACCCAACTTGCACAAGGCCACATGTTGTTGTTGTTTGTCCTTCGCTGGACTAGTGATGAGGCGGAACCAACGTTTGAATCCAGATCGTCTGCCTCTGGATCCATCTGGTGCTGTTGGCTGTACTTTGCTACCAGAGTGGGAGCTTCCAAAGCTTAGGGACTGAACTTTTTCCTAGGGCCCACAGGGGGCGCTCAGTACTAGGGGCTGAATGTCAGGCTGTGAGGCTCTGCAAGGAGAAATATTCCATTCCCCACTCCCCCCTCCTCTCCCCTCCCCCTTCCCTTTGTGGCAGGGACATTCTGAGGGCAGCTGATGACTGTGATGACCTCATGGCTGAGCTCCAGGATGGCAGGGGAGAACCTGGTCCCATTTAGAATACTGAACCTCTGAGAGAGAGAGAGAGAGAGGGGTGTGTGTGTGTGTGTGTGTGTGTGTGTGTGTGTGTGTGTGTGTGTGTGTGTGTGTGTGTGTGTGTGTGTGTGTGTGTCTGTGTGTGTGTGTGTGTGTAGGGGCCAAGGAGCAGGCACAGAAAGGGAGGGAGAGAAATATAAGGTGTTTGACACCTGAGAAGATGCACCGAAGCTGAAGGAAACTGCTGCTTATTAGTCTGTATTAGGGAAGACAACCTACTGCTTGTTCCCCATTACTGCCTTCAATTCCCCTCTCATTCAGGGGACCTGAAGCGCAGGGCTGGCTTGTTGATTGGGTCGCGTTTAATTCATCTGTGTAATATCTCTGTTCTGAACGATGTCTAATTAACACTTTTTGTTAAGGGAAGGGGGGGGGAAAGAAAGAAAAGAAAACCCACCCGTAATCATTACTGAATGGGGGTGGGGAAAGGAAGCTTTCTAAAGGAAGCAGACGAGTTCCTACCGTGCATTTTGTAGGCTCTGTCTTACAGATGTCTTAATGAGACATATCTTAATAATGGGATTATCATTCACATCGAGGATGAGGACGAAGCAGATGGGGCTTTGATGGGGTGACGTGATGCTCAGGGCTGTATGAGTCAGCACTTGTGAATCCCTCTCCCACCTAGAGCTGGGGACCTAGAATCCAGGGGACTTAGGAGAGGGTTTGCAGGGAGGAGCAACATCGAACCACGTCCATCCACCAGCAGGCAAATGATATGTCCAATCTATTATATGAAATTTCCAGGGACTCTGCCCATTCCTGCTACCCTGGATCCTCTCCCCTCCTCTCCTCAAGGGTAGTATGTATAAACAGGGCAGGTTATTCCACCCACCTCATAGGTTATCGGCAAATGCCCTTGTGAGTATAAAGTTGGAGGAAGAAGTCCTGTGCTGGGTGGTCATTAACCTTCTGGCCCCAAGACCCTTCTTAAGTACTGAGGGGAGCACTAGAATGCACTCTAGGGAGATGAGAGTAAGAAGCCCTATTTTCAATTCCTGATAGTACAATTAGAGCAAGATGTGGAGCGGGACAGAAGAGTTTGATGGACAGACCTGGTTTCTAATACCAACTCTACCTTTAACAATGTGCTCTTGGGTAAACTGCTTAGACTCTCATCGTGACCATTACCCTGCCTGTCTAACAATCTAGTTTTTCCTCCCCTCTTCCCAGGAATGTTGAAAACCTGCAAAGTATCCATAGATGAAAAGCTTTTGATTTTTGGTCGGGATTGCTCAGTCATTTCATAGCTCAGTTTTCCCCACCTATAAAATGGGCAGAATAAATTCCAATCCCTCCAGAGTAGAGGGTTAAGAGTTTCCTAGCAGCCCACCATTTCTGGGCGTGGGCCTCCCATTCTAATTATAAACCTACCAAGAGTGAGCAATAAGGTATTTTCACATAGTATTTATGGTATGCTTGATTTTGTTTTCACTTTAGGGAAGGATGAAGCCAACAGAAATGTGGTTTTTTGGTTTTGTTTTTGTTTTAAACTGTCTAAAAGCCTGGTATCACAAAATTTCACAAATTCATAGAATTTTTGAGCTGAAAGACATGTTAGAGGTCCTTTAGTCAAACCCTTCCCCCAAGATTTCTTCATCCCATTTTGTAGATGGGGAAATTGAGTTTTGGAAAGGGAAAGTTATTTGCCCAGAGTCAAACAGTAAATGAAAGCGAGAGCTAGGACTATAGTCTTGGTCTCCTGACACCTGTTGTAGCGCTCTTTCCACAACACCACACATCTAATGGCCCTCTCATCGCTGGGACTAAAACCCTGATCTCCTGACACCTATTGTAATGCTCTTTCCACAACACCACATATTGAATGGCCCTATTCACAACTCTGAAATGTTTATCCTGGACCTAACCATGTCTGTGAATGCTCCACGTTTTGTTTTCATCCTGCCCTCTGTACATCTTACAAATGTCATTTCATGTCCAGAGCATTTAGTTTAGACTGTAGCCCCCCTGAGGTAGGACCTAGGTATCGATAGTTCTTTCCTTTATGCAGCATCTGGAATAAAAAGTCATATACAATTATATAATAAAAGTTTGATAATAATGAGGATGAGGAGAATGATTTCCTCTAAGTCTAGCTTAAAGGAAAGTTTTCAGTTAATTCTTTTTCAGTTCAATACTTGTTAGGCACCTACTACGTCACTTCCACCTCTAAATCCATGATTCTACGATCTCATGTGCAAGACAAAACAACAGTCTACCTGCAAGGAGTTTGCAGTCTGGCAGGAAAGATAAGTCCCAGCATACACAGGCAACTAATTCAAATCAAAATACAGGTCACATGACTGTATATTTGGTTATCATGTAGGATATGCTTTCATTTTACAGATAAGTAAACTGAGGATCATAGAGCTTAAGTGACTTGCTTGATGTTTTACAGGTGTTAAATGTCAGAACCATTATCCAAAACTAGGTCCCCTGACTCTGAACTCAGCACTGTCTCTAGGTAGCGAAGTGGACAGACTCTTGGACTTGGAGTCAAGACCACCTGAGTTTGAATCCTGCCTCAGACACAAAGGAGCTGTGTGACCCTAGGAAAGTCATTTAGCCTCTTTCAGGCACAGTTTCTTATCTTTAAAATGGAAATAATAATAGTACCTGGTTCACAGGGCTGTCGTAAGGACCAAACGAAATAATACACGTTAAGTGTTTTGCAAAGAAAGTACTATATCAATGCTAGTTAGTGTTATATCGTTCTGCCTTTTAGGAGACATCTATTTAAGAAGAGAAATTCCAGGGAAGAACAACTACTTCTTCCTGGAAGAGGTGGTATCTGAATTATCGAAGCAAAGGGAACATAGAAGCAGAAGAATATAGTTCCTGGGCAGACTCATCTGTCTGACTGGAGTTTAGAGAAGAACATAGAGGAAAATAACGTGAGATATGACTAGAATGTAAGCAAGTACCAGCTCATGAGGTAGCTAGGTGGCTCTATAGTGCACAGAGTGCTGGTCCTAGAGTCAGGAAGACTCATCTTTCTGAGTTCAAATCCTGCCTCAGAAACTTACTAGCTGTGTGACCCTGGGCAAGTCACTTAACCTTGCTTGCCTCAGTTCCTCATCTATAAAATGAGCTGGAGAAATAAATGGCAGACCACTCCAACACCTTTGCCAAGAAAACCCCAAACGGGGTCATGAAAAGTCAGATACAGATGAACAACAACCAGATTGTAGAGGAATTTGAATGCTAGGTTAAGGAGTTTGAATTTTCCTCCACAAGCAAAAGAGAGGTTTTGATTAGAGGAGTTACATATTTTACCAATAAACTGGCACAAGGGCCATAGAGCTAACCATCATATAAAGGCAAATGGGAAGGGAGAAAAGCATATGGAAAGACATGTTATGAGGATGTTGTAATAGTTAAGACAGGTGGCGATAAGAGCCTGACCTAGGCTGGTAGTAATGAGAATAGAGAGGTGGGGCTAAATCCATGTGATATTGTGAAATCTGAAGGTACATGATTAAATTATTTAACTGAAAGGTGGTAGAGAAGGAAAGTTAAAGATAACTCCAAGGTTTCAAATATGGGAGAAAGGTTAAATAATAATGCAAAGATAGAAAGAGGAAAAGAAAAAGGGAAAAGTTTATAGGGAGAGCTAAAAGGTTCAGTCTTAGGGATGTTGAGCCTGAAGTGCTGATGGGGCATGCAGATAAAATTAGGTATCATAGGATTTTGATCTGTAAGGGTCTTTAGAAGTGATCTAATCCAATCCTCTTTTATAAATAGGAAACTAAGGCTAGAAGAATGGGGATTCAGATCCTTCTGACTCCAAAGACAAGTATTTCTACTTACCCATGATGCCTCTAAAGATGCAAGTGGCACTCAGAAGGATCAGGCTGGTGTTAAAAATGTGTAAGTCATTTGCATGTAGGTGGTAGTTAAAATCTTGGGAGTGAATGAAGTTACAAATGGAGAATATAAGAGACACTTGGGGAATGCCCAGGTTAAGAGATCAGGAAGAAGATGAATTGATAGTGAAGGAGACAGAGGAGGAAGAGTTATAGTGATAGAAAGAAAAATCAGAGAACATCTAAAGTCAAAAGCCAATACATCAGGTAGGAAAGGGTAGGCAGGAAAGGGTAGACAATGATGAATAGAAATAGGAATAACTTTTCTGTGATCAGAAAGGTGGTGTGGCATAATGGATGTGGTACTGGACTTAGAATCAGGAAGACAGATAGAAATCCTGACTCACACATTTACTACCTATGTGGTCCACAGACAAGTCACTTAAACTCTCTGTGCCTCAGTTTCCTCATCCTACAAAATGAGGGGGTTATGATTGATGACCTCTGAGGGGGCCTTCCAGCTCTAAATCTATGAGTCTATGAAAGAAAAGATAATAAGTAATAATGATAAGATGTGCTGAGAAACTAAGGAGGGAAACTGAGGAGCTCAAGTTGGATGGTCTTAAACTTCTCAGGAAAGTGAGGAAAATGGCTTTGGTCATATGGTCTAAGAAGAGGTGTGAACAAGTGAAGTTGGGAGCAAGAAAAGATGATACAAGTCTTGGAACAGCTACTTGGGGAATGAGATAGAAAGTCAATAAATTGGATTGTGAAACAGCAGGGAAGGTCAAGTTGAGGTTATGTGCTATAAATTTGTAGTGGGCAAAAATCAGATCAATTCTATACCTTTTTTTTTCCAGTAATGCTCAGCAATAAAGATGAAGAGAAGGTTTAGTGTGAATGAAGAATGGGAAAGAGATAGAAGGATAAGCAATTGAAAAGTGGAATTTCTGAAGTCTTGGCCATGATGTGATTCCAAAAGATGATGAGTTCTAATACATGATGCTTTTTGGTGTATGGTCAAAATGGGGTGGAAGAAGTGTATTGGCTAAGAAACTGTGCTATCAGGTTGTTAGAGGAGTTGATGACATAAATGTTGAAGTCTGAATAATGACAAGATGTGGCTGAGAGGACAATAGAAGGGTCATTGAGAAAATGGGGGAGATTTCCAGAGGTCAGTAAATAA
Organism: Notamacropus eugenii; assembly: GCF_028372415.1. Classification (NCBI taxonomy): domain Eukaryota; kingdom Metazoa; phylum Chordata; class Mammalia; order Diprotodontia; family Macropodidae; genus Notamacropus; species Notamacropus eugenii. The sequence continues at coordinate 382,348,661 of NC_092873.1, read as the reverse complement.
CAGGGATAGGGACAGGGTGGTATAGACAGTTTACATAGCTCTTGGAGAATGGACAGGTCACTGAGAAATGATTGGAAGAGGAATGTTTGGAAAGTGGCAGTGGGAAATGAGTAGTATTATCCATCCCTCATCTAGGCGTTGTAATGGAGAAGGTGTTAAGGGGTTGCAGGGTGCAGTTGTCTCTATGCCCAGCTCTGATTACATCATGCCACTGCTCAAAAGCCTTCAGTCCTCTTCCTTTGAGTCCAAATTTCTTGGCCTTGCATTCAAATCCCTTCACAATCTGGTTCCAACCTATCTTTCTAGTATTAGCTCACATTACTCCTTTTTCTACTCTCTATGGGCTCGCTGATTTAAACTGTTCACCCTTCCCAGTTCTGTCCTGCTCTCATGGTCTATGGCTGTGTCTTTGCTCAGGTCATCACCAATATCTAGAATCACCTTCCCTCCCTCCCTCTACATTCCATTCTTTCCCCAACCCAAGTATTTAAAATCTTTCTCTTTCTTTAAGGCTCAACTCTTTCTACATCTCTTTCATGAAGCCTTCCTTGCTACCCCTGCTAATTATATATACAATTATCCCTTACACATCTTGAGGCTAGGGGCACAGTGCCCCCACAACCTGGAAAAACCATGTAAAATTTTTTGGCCCTCCCTTTGCACCAAAGAAGAAGTCTGATTTTTTTTTCTTTTTCTTTTATAGGGTATTTGCAGTATATTATTGTACTTATTATTGTGTTAAGTTACATTATTATATGTACTTATCATTGGGTTAAGTATTTGGTCATAGGCTCTGTGTCATCTGTTGTTGTCTTCAACTTTCACAAAACTTTGTGGAAGTTGTGTGTTGCCTGTGACTTTGTGTGTTGTCTGCGACTTCCACAAAACTCCCCCCAAATTCCCATTTAATTTCTTATGCTACCCTGTGATATATCAAAACCAGAAAGTTGAGATGTGGAAAAGATAACTGCATAGAACTTTAACATCCACAAAACACTTTATATACATGCTCTGATAGTCTCTTCACAACAACTCTACCCTGTGAGCAGATGTGAGGAGTAGTGGATAGACAATCGATCTCATTTCAGGGAGACATGTACTGGTCATTTGACTCTGAGTTGCTGAAATTCTCTGTTCCTGAGGCAGCTAAAGAGGCAAGCTGCAGAGAAGAGGTCAACCTGCATTGGTGAAGGGGGTTTCCTCACCTGGGAATTTCCTATATTGAAAAAATCATAGGTCCCTAACAACTTATGATATAAGTGCTAGGGGCATCATCCTCACCAGACTCATTTTGCAAATGGAGAAGCTCAGAACCAGAAAGAATTCATAACTTGCCCTTGGTCACAGTTACCAAGTGTAAGAGACAGGACAGGAATTTCAATATTCCTTTCTTCCCAGCCCAGAATCTAATCCACAGAGCCATGTTGCCTCCATGACTTCACATAGAACTTTGTAACTTTCTAGCATACTTTTTACTTAATATTATGTATTATTATTGTCTATTTTATGTCCCTAACATACTATAAATTCCATGAGAATTGGGACTGTCTTATCTAAAGTCTTGATCTCTCCAGCACCTAGCATAATACCCTGAACATAATAGGTGTTTAATAGAAGTTTGCTGAATGAACCAACGAATGAATAAGGAAAATAAGTCTGGCAGCAATACGTAGGATTGATTAGTGGGTGTATAGAGAGAGACTGAATGCAAAGAGACCAGTGAGGAGGCTAGGATAATAGCCTAGGTAAGAGATAACTAGGGCCTGAAGTATGGCAAAGGCAGTATGGGATTCAACAAATAATACAACAAACATTTATTGATTACCTACTATGTGCATTCTTCCTGCAAAATAATAAGATTATTCTTGCAAAATAACCTGCCCTCAGGTGGAATTCGTTTTGTTCAAGAAGAATTAACAATATTTGGCAAATAGCTGAAATGGAGGGCTGAGAGGAAAGAAACAAAGATGACCAGAGGATCAGACTGTCACTGTTGTCTCTGCCCACGGATAAGTACAAAAGGGAGACTTCCTCTAAATTCACTAGAAAAATCTCTCAATCTCCTCTCTCACCGAGAACATCTCTTCACACCAGTCACCACATCTTCTTTCCCAAGTGCCCGGGTATGAGACTGGATAGAGAGGGAAGAACTAGATTTCCCCCTTATTCTACTGAATCTGAACGAACTTTTTATACTAAAATATTTCTTTCCTACTAACTTAGAGGGTGAGATATAAGCCTTAAAACAACTGAAGAACACTTTTACAAAGTAACTGATCAACATTTACTAATTAACATACCGAAATACAAACTGAGAACGTGAGCGTTATGGGTTTACATGAATCTAGCAGGGAGACATTCCAGGAGGAGTTGATTCTTGAACCGAATTTTGAAGTGAAGGACATAAAGCAATGAAAGGAGGAAGTAGATTGTTCATGAACAACATGAACAAAAGGACGGAGGCAGAAACTGTCAAGTCAATCAATTGATAATCATTTATTAAGTACCTACTATGTATGTGCCATGCTATGCTAAGTACATGTGGAGAAATTAGGGAGCAGATTATCCTGGCTGGAGAGGTGGGTCTGTTTAGGGGGAAAAAATGAGAAAAAAGGGCATGGAAGGGGAAGGCAAAATAGTGGAAGGCCTTAAATATTCATCTATCCCTCCACTCAAAAGAGAAAAAGCAATGGCTTTTGTATATACAAGAGAGTCATATAATAGAGTTGGAAGGGACCTTCGAAGTCAGTTCCAACTGCAACCTCACTGCTTCATTTTCATCTATTCCAATCCTAGACATCCTGTAAGGTATAGTTCAAGTACCACTCGAAGCACAGATCTGGCCAGGTCACCCTATCACTGAATAAACTCCTGTGGCTCCCTCTAGGATCAAATATATTGTCCTCTGTCTGGTGTTCAAACCGCTTCACACTCTGGCCGGTTCACACCTTTCCAGTCTTATATTTTTTCCCCCTTCCTTGTATTCCATTCAGAGAGAACAGTCCACTTGCCACTCCTTGAAAACCACATTCCATTTCTCTAACTAATTTGTGACTTTGCACTGGCTACCCACCCACCATGCCTCCAATACTTTGGCCACTCATCTCTGCCTCTTAGCTGCCCTGGCTTCTTGTTAGACTCCAATCAAAGGTTGCCTTTTTCTGGAAGTCTTTTCTGGTCCAGTCCCTCAACCCTTTGCTAATCCTTTCCAGAAAATATCTCCCATCGATTCTGTATATATTTTGCATGTATCTACTTATTTCTATACTGTCTTTCCCTCCTCCCCTATTAGAATATAAGCTCCCAGAAGGCAAGAATGATTCTTTCCTTTCTTTATATCTCTAGAATTTAGCACAGTGCCTGGCACATAGTAAGAATAAATGCTTGTTGACTTACTGGCTCCATGAAATTTTTGATCACCCTAGCTGAAAGAGAGAGATCTTTTCTCCCAGAACTCTTACACACTTGATATTAAATCTGAGTGCTATGTATAGTTAGCATGGTGTAGTGAAAAGAGTCAGCAGACCTGGGCTGTGACACTTAATAACTCTATGACCACTGCCGGGTCATTTCAGTTCTCTAGTTTTAGTTTCCTCAGATGTAAAATGGGCTAATAATTCTTAAAATGCCTTTTGTCACAGAGGCTTTGTGAGGAATACGTTTGGTAAACTATGAAGGAGCACAGAAATGTGAGCAATTCTTACCTGTATAGCCTTATTCTTTTTTTTGTTTCAAAGAGATCTCTATATTCAGACTATTATTTCATTTTTGCCTCACTGCTCTAACCCTTAATTTACAGGATAATGAGAGTTAGAGCTAGAAGGGACATTAGAGATCATCTGATCCAACCTCCTCATGTATAGATGAGGGAACTGAGGCCCAGAGATGTTAAACAACTTGTCTAAGACCAGACACCAAAGATTTTCACCCATGTCTCCTGACACTTAATCCATTATTGTTGCCACCATATCAGACTCCATTTTTTGCCTTTGCTGTATATGTATCCTATCTAGCCCAGAGCATCACACAGGTGTTCAATTCCTATTTGTTTAATTGAATAAAACTGAATTTGCTATTTAGAGTTAAATTGTGCTTTGCTCTCGCTCCCAGGAATCCAGGTTGACCCTGAGGCTTCTGGAAACCACATGGTTGCTCAGTGGTTGGAAGGGTTAATTCAGCATCACAAAAGAATTCCAGAGTGGACTCCAGGGAGTGGCTCCCACCCCAGGCAGATGCCAGCTCAACATCTGTGAAGCAATTTAAGCTCTCTGGGAGAAAGGTGCTATATAAAATCCAGGGTGTTATTATTATATAATCCAATTCCCAAGTTAGCCCCCAAAAGAAGAGCTAAGAGAGAAAAGGGGCTGGATGCCTGATATTTGAGACTCAGATGCCCCTGGTTCTCTGTGTGACATAGGCACCATCAACCTCTCTGGACTCCCTGTGCCCTCCAGAAGTGATGGAGTCCTTGGTCTTTTGTCAGCTATAACAGCACCCTCAGCTATTTAAATGAGCAGGCGAAGCACCAGTGTTGAGTGGATCTAACAGTGCTGGGGCAGCTGTGATGGAAACAAAAGAATCAGAACTGTGCTCAAATATAGCACTGGCCAAGCCACTTGCTAGCAGGGCAGTGAACCGTTCATTCTCTCAGTTTCCTCATTTGTAAAATGAAGAAGCAGCACACAGAATAGTTTTGTCCTCTGATTCTAGAAGACTTGGATTCAGGTCCTGCTACTGACATACATTGGCTGTGTGACTCAATGCAAATCCCTTCACCTCTCTGTACCATAGACAACTCCCAAGATAATAAATTGCAGAGCAGTTGCTGAGCTGGAGTTTCCTCACCAGGACTTCTCTACACCAATGAAATCACAGGTTGGAATAAAAAAAAAAAAAGAAGTGATAATAATAGCTGCACTGCCTACCCTGTAGGGTAGTTGTGAGCATCAAATGAGATAATATATGTAAAGTGCTTTGGAAAGTCTTATATAAATATCTTTTAGCATCATTATTAGGACAAAGGAATAGAGAAACTCTGGCCCATATGCCTTTTCTCCTTCAGTCCTTTTTTTCCTAATTATAATAGCTTGCTTTAATTTAACTTTCAAGGTAACCAGAAAATATTAGTACCCCCATTTTACAGAGGAGAAGAATACTCAAGGTCTTATATCTCAGAGTAGTAGAACTGGGACTTAGGATCATAGATCTAGAGCTGGAAGGAACGGACCTTAGAGACCATCCAATCTGATTCCCTCATTTTACAGATTGGGGTAACTGAGGCCCAGAGAACTTAAGTGACTTGTCCAAGGCTACGCAGAATAAAGTTGGGATTTAAACATAGGTCTTTGGATTCTCAGTTCAATGAACTGCTGTTTTTTCCAGAGGGTCAATGTCCCAACTAAAACATTCTTATCCTTCCCCTCCCCTCAACCACCAGCCTTTCCCATTTCCCTCATTCTTAAAAAAAAATAGAAGCGGCAATCCTGAGAACGTGCTCAGAGATTCTTGGGAGAGGGCCCCATATGACATCCTGTCCAGTTCAGTGATCTGGGCCCCATCCCCCTTTCCTACTTCACTCCCTTCCTCCAGATTCTGCTCAATGAGGGCATTTCTTCTGACCCTCTGACCTCCTCCTGCCTGGGAGGATGGAGGGATAATTAGCATTGCTTCTCCTGGGGAGTGGGACAGAAGAGTGGCTCATTAAACCAGCCAAGCGTGCCTCCTCTGCTTGCCTCTCCCTCCCTGTTTTTCTCTCCCTCTCTCCCTCTCTCCCTCTCTCTCTCTCTCTCTCTCTCTCTCTCTCTCTCTCTCTCTCTCTCTCTCTCTCTCTCTCTCTCTGTCTCTCTGTCTCTCTCCCCATTCCCATTCACCCTCTTATCTATTTTTATTCTCTTTTCCATTTCCTTTCTTTCTCTCAATCTTCTTTCTTGACTGGCTCCTTCTCCATTATTGTCTCCTCCAGAAACCTGTCCCTTGTCTTCTCCCCTGACTCCATTAAATTTCCCTCCCCCATTTTTATCCTCTTCCTCCTCCATCCTTTCTCTTTGCTGTTTGCTTCCTCCCTTTTGCCATTTTCTCTCCTTCCCTCTCTTCCCATATCCCTTGATTCTTATTCTGTCATGACCTCTCCTCTTTCCTAGTTCATTCTCTTTCTTATCTCTCCACTTGCATTATTTTACCATCCCTCCTTTCTTTTCCTTTTGTACCTTGGTCCTTTTCCCTGTCTCAGTCCTTTTCTCCCCTCCTCATTTTAATTTCCTTCTTTTCTTTTCAGCCTCTTGTTTTCTTTGTTCCTCTTCTTACCATGTTCTCCTTCCTCCCCCACTTTTCCTCCTTCCCTGCCTTTCTCCCTTTCCTTCTCCATCTCATGAGTCCTTTGCCACACTAAAAGAAATATATGTATGTGTGCATATATGTATATACATATATTTAAAGAAATTTCTGCATGTTCCATCCTTTCCTGGATTCCAGTTTTGCAAGGCATGCAGGCTAGGGGCTGGGGGGTGGAGAGAAAGAGGCATGTAGAGAAAAGATAATTCTAAAATTTTCCCTTGGGGCCCGTGCCACCTTCAGACCCATTAGCTGGAAAGTCCCCAGCATGAAACCCATTGACAAGGAATGAAGGGTTGATGGGGACAGTGACACAGAGAAAGAATGTGACTCTGTGAGAGCAAGCAGAAGCAAAGGGGATGCTAGTTGGGTGGGAATCACCCAGCGCAGCAATACAAATTATCCATGGCGACTGAACCTCTGAAAACCCCACCTAGGTTGCCTGAATAGCTCAAGTCTCTATGTTGAGATGTTCTGAGGTAAGAAGTTTGTGTGTGTAGGAGGTGGTGATAGCATGCAGGGCTGTTGATCTAGGGAAATATAAGAAGGAAAGGAAGCGCAGAGCTGTATGATATGGCTAGAAGTCAAGACATCACCATCTTGGTCCTGACTCCCTCACCTGTTGGCACTGATTCCCAGTTTTCTTGAGGTTTTGTCTGTCTGACTTTACTATTTACTATTGTCTCTTATGAAACCGCAGAGCCGTAGAAATCAGAGTACAATTATCCTCACATTCATTTTGCAGATGAGGAAACTGATGGTGGGCATATATTCAAATTAAGGTGAGATGAGCATCTCATTTTCTTCTGAGAGTGTCACAATATCTTTGAGATAACTATGCACATCCTGCTATATGACAAACCCAAGTTTGAGAAGCTCAGTCTTAGATAGAAGTGTGGGACCTTCTATTAATTTCCTCCTTCTGCTGTAAAACAGAATGAATCTGGGCAAAACCCTATCCCTTTGGATTCTAAAGCCCTGCCCCAAATCCTTCTATATCTCCTTCCTAATAAACCTCTTTGCAATGATGTTTTGTCTCTATAGGACAACTCTCATTTCCAAAGCATTTTACAATTTACTAAATGCTTTCTTCCTAACAATCCTCTGACATAGGTAACATGAATATTATTGTAACCACTTTTTAGATGTGGGAACTGAGGCTAAAGAGGATTATTTGACTTGCCAATAGACAGACAATTACATAGTAAGTGCTGAAGTAAGGATTCTTTTGACTCCAGGTTCCTCAGTCTTCCTCCTACACTATGACATTCATCCCTCTCCCACCTTCAAATCAATCAGCTGACTAGAATTTATTAATCTTCTAATCTATGGCAAAGACTGAATAGTCTCCCAGAAACTGAAATACAACAAAACAATTTCTTCCCCTAGGAGTTTACATTCTAATGGGGAAGAAGCACATAAGAGAATATTTATATATTCAGTATTTGAGGACATACAGAGTATGTACTTAAATATAAATACAACGAGAATAATAAATATAAAGATTTATATATAAAATGTATTTATATATTAAAATATAGAAAATGTATATGATATATAAAGTATATGTTTCTATATAAAGTATAAGTCAAATATAAATCCTAAGTACTAACATAAAGACATTAAATACAAGATAGTTTAAGACCGAATGACCCCAACAATTAAAGGGATGGAGAAAGTGTTCATGTGGGGCAGCTGGATGGTGCAGTGGATAGAACACCAGCCCTGGAGTCAGGAGGACCTGAGTTCAAATCCAGCCTCAGACCCTCATGAGCTACATGACCCTGGGTAAGTTACTTGAGAGAGGGGAGGGGGGCTTTGTGTAGAAGGCAGAAAGATTCTAAGAGGCAGAAGTGAGTAGGTAATGCATTTCAAGCATGGGGAACAGACATTGCAAAGACACAGAGAATGGACAATGGAGTATTGTGTTGGAGAAACAGAGAGAAGGTCAGTTTGGCTGGATTGTAGAGTACAGAAGGGAGAACAAAGTACAACGAGGCTGGAAAGATAAAAAGGGGATGTGAAGGGCTTTAAAAGCTAAATAGAGTTTACCCTAGAGACAAAAGGAAATCACTGGTGTTAATTGATTAGTGATCTGATCTGTGTTTAAGGAAATCATTTTGGCAATTGTGCATAGGACGGACAGAAGTGGTGGGAGGTTTAATTAAGGCAGAGAGACCCATCAAGAGGATGTTGCAATGTCCTAGTGATGAGGTCCTGAATGAAGGTGTTCTGTGAGTGGAGAGAAGGGATCAGATGTGAGAGATGGCATGATGATAGAGACAGCAAGATTTGGCAATTGGCTGGATATTTGGGGAGAGGGAAAATTCAAGGATGATGTCAAGAATAGGAACCTGGGAAAACAGAAGGGATGGTGGTGCCTCTAACAGAAATGAGGAAGTTTGGAAGAGGGAAAAATAATGAGCTCAGTTGTGGTTGAGTTGAATTTGAGATGCAGTGTTGTGCCAAGAACACCTGGTCCAGAGTTAGAGAACAAAGGTTCAAATTCTGGTCCTCCTACTTAACTTTGTAACTTTTACCAAATCACTGCATCTCAGCCAAGGTCTTCCACTGCATCCTGGGTCATCCTCAGTTTCTTGACTTCTAACTTGCCATGGATTTCACTGACTCTGGAGGAGAGCCCATTTCATCCAAAACTTAAATCCAATTCACACACACACATATCACCCTTGTTTCACTGGTTCTCTTCAAGAATGAAGGCCAAACAACAACCTGTTCTAGGACTCAGTTCTCTGATTCATAACATGAGACATGAACAAGATCATCTCTAAGTCCTCTTCCAGCTCTAATTCTGTGATCTTAAGTCTTCCTCCAGTTGATCATATCCCATCTACCAAGCTATTTTCCTCTGATCATTCAAAATAGCTCCTAAAATATCCATTTTTTTGCACACAGCTTTCACAGACTGATCACAGAATCTTAGACCCTATGAGCTGAAAGAGATATTAGAGATGAACTAATAATATAACCTCATTCTGCAGATGAGGAAACTGAGAGTCAGAATATAAATGAGTTGCCAAGGTCAAACAGCTGGTTCTAGGAAGAGACCAGCCTAGAATACAAGACTACTTCTAGTACCATACTCTTCCCTGATTGGAAGAGATCATTTCGTGTCTTGATTGATCATGTACTTGCCACAACTACCACAAATGAACATAATTTTATGTGCACCTAATAGGAATGGGGCAGCTAGGTAGCAAGGTAGATTGAGTGCTGAGCACACATCTTCCTGAGTTCAAATCTAGCTATAGACATATATTAGCTGTGTGACCTTGGATAAGTCACTTAACCCAGTTTGCCTCAGTTTCCTCATCTGGAAAATGAGCTGGAGAAGGAAATGGTAAACTACTCTAGTATCTTTGCCAAGAGAACTCCAAATGGGGTCACAAAGAGTTGGATAAAACTGAAAAATGGCTGAACAAAAACATTATAACAGGAATATTCAACTGTCAGCCTATCTTAAAATTTGCTCAATAGGGAATCATGCTCAGAAAGCACCTTGGAGCAGAGGCCAAACATCTTCAACATCTGACTTCTGCCTGAATAGCTGCAGTAACAGTGAACTTAATACCCATCCAGGCAAACTATTCTCCTTTGGGATAGCTTTAATTATGAGAACTTGCCCTCCTAGCCCCATCCCAATCCAAGTATGTCAACCTCAGATTTAGCCCTCTACAATTCCAGCTAATCTTACTTTTCAGTCCCTTTGGCCTTTGTATAACTAAAGCTGTAATGATGATGCCAATCTTTGACACACATTCCCCAGGGACAAGGCCTGAGTGAATCCTGTACAGTCTCCAACAATAATAGGCAGAGTTTAAAGATTTTCTGTTGATGATAAAAGAGATGATACATAACACTGGCCCATTTGGGACTGGGCTCCCCAAGGGGACAATAGGCCTTGGGGGATGACTTGAACTTTGTCCACTTTTCCAAGGCTTAGAAAGGAAGCAGCAGTAGCTTGCCCCTAGAGCCTCAACAAAGCATTTATGGGCAACAGGCTAGGCTAGAAAATTGTATCCCAGTGTGGGGTTACTGTGGACAACGGTCCTTGTCTAGCACATATCACATCACAAAGTAAATACTCATAAGGCATAAAGGAAACTTTATTTAAAAAATAAGTAATATTTTTAAATTTCCTTCACGGGGGTTCCCCTGAAAGTGGAACCCTGAGGAATCTCTAATCTCATTTATTAAACCTGGTCTTATTTTTGCCTAGTCCTTCCCTTCTTCTCCCCAAACTTTGTATTTGGAGTTGGTTTGAGGTGCTTGAGATGATAATGAGAACTCATAGAGGAACCCTAAGATAAGTGACCTTGGGTAAATTTCACAAGCTTTGACAGCCTGAGTTTCCTCATCTATGAAGTGAGGAGGCTGTACACTAAGCCGAAGATTTCTCCCAACATTATAAAATCCTGCAATTCCAGCAGTCCAAATTTTAGCCTGTAAAAGTTCATGATAATTCAGGGTAATCCCACTGTCCCATTCTTCTACAACCTTTGGGAAAACTGAGTGATTCCTCTCTCCCTCCCTTCCTCCCTCCCTCTGCCAAACTGGAGAATGAACAGAAAAGGAAAAAGAAATTCCTGAGAAGAATGGGGCTGTGGACTTAGACACCAGCAGAAGGCTCACAGATGCCCTGACCATATTTAAAGGAATGCAGATGTGGAGGAGGATAAAGAAAAGCTGGAGCCGAGCAGAGCTTGCCAGAACTCTGGGATGCTCTGCCCTTTGGGACGTGGATTGAGCAATCCGCTCTTGAGTTTGTGTGGGAAACAGCACCAGTCCCAGGCCCTGTCATGGCTGGTCAGTAGGTCAGGAAGAGTGAAGGGTAGGGGAGCTGAGGCCAAGGTTTGTATTTGGACATAGGGCAACACATGGACAACAGGAGTCCTAGGACTTGTTAAATCTCCCTAAATTCATTTGATAAATGTACCTCTGACAAGCAGGCAGCTAGAGGATGTAAAGGACAGAGCACCAGGTTTGAATTCAGGGAGATCAAATCTGGCCTCAGACACTTATCAGCTGTGTGACCCTGGGCAAGTCACTTAAGCCTGTTTGCCTCAGTTTCCTCATCCGTAAAATGAGCTAGAGAAAGAATGCAAACCACTCCAGTATCTTTGACAAGAAAATCCTGATTCGGGTCACAAAGAGTCAGACACAACTGAAAAGCGACTAAACAACAGCAAAACCTTTGCTAAACACTAACTCTAGGACATTTACCTACCAAGCTTAGACTGTAATAGAAAGAAGCTCTGTGTGCCAAGATCCCAGTCTAATACTGAGAGCCCCACCTAAAATACTCCTACTGCTGTCCCAATCCAGGACCAGCTTCTCCCTCACTCACTAAACAACTGCATCAGGCCCTCCACATGAATCTTCCAATAGTTAGCCTTTCCACTCCATGTATATCCCATCCCTCCCTCTTCCCTTTTTTTTTGGTCAGAACTTTTTATTTTAATATCACTGAGTGAAAACTTTCTCTACTGTTGCAGCTACAGTACTGGACCCAGAGTTAGGAAGACTTGAGTTCAAATCTAGCCTCAGACTCTTACTCTAATCAAACCACTTCATTTCTGCTTGCTGGACCAGGAGTCAGGAAGATGAGTTCAAATGCTGCCTCAGAATCTTACTAGCTGTATGACCCTGGGCAAACTTAAGCTGTTTGTCTTAGTTTCCCTCATTTACAAAAGGAGATGAGAATAATAGAACCTACTTTCCGCAAATGTTGTAAGGACAAATGAGATGGAATTTGTAAAGAATTTTGCCAACCTTAGAGTGCCATAGAAACGCTAGCTGGTATTATTATTGATACAGATCATAACTAGGCTGTAACTTATACAATTAGAAAGTTACCAGGGACAGTGAGAAGTTAAGTGACTTGCCCATGATCACAATATTGGTATTTATTACCTTTTATCCTTTCCATAGTAATAAGAATTAACTTCCCTCTGACATAATCATGTTATTCTTCCCAAGACTCTGTAGGGGCAGCCTACCCATTCTCAGAGGTGGGAAGTCCATAAATGTCACACGTTGCATGTTTTTGGAAATTTTCAGTGTATCATTAGGCTGTGCTGATTTTTTCCTCCATCTTTATAAAGTCCTAATTGTTATATGGGATGGCTTTCAGGGAAGAATGCTGAGGAAAACTACAGTGATGGAAGAAGAAAGTCGACAATAGAAACATTTTAAAAATAATCTGTTGTGGCCCAATATCTCTAGTGCTTATTATAATACCTACTCCGAACTGCTTTTTTAAAGGCTCTTCCTCCAGTAGTCTTTCCCTCAATGCTCTGACCACTCTCATTTCTCAGTATTCCTCAAAATACACTCTGGATTCCAGCCAGGTAAACCTGCTCATTCAAAACTTTGAACCCTCCCAAAGGTCCCTCCTCCCACTTAGAATATTCTCTTTCTTCCTCTCTACCCATATATTTCCTTTTCCTCCCTCTAAGTATAGTTCAAAGTTTGTCTGCTTTAGGAAACCTACTGAGGCTAGCCCTGCCCAGAACCACTTGACAGCATCCCAAAATGTTTTAACTGCAAGAGACCTTAGAGTCCATTTAGTCTGACCTCTTCATTTTACAGTGGATCACATTGAGGCCTAGAGGGGGAAGTGTTGTCCAATGTCACAAGGTAGTTAGTGGTATTCCCTCCCTTGTCCATATCTCTTCAGTATTTTTGCCCTCAATTTATGTTGTATTTATCTGAGCTTGTTTATACCTTTTTTGAAGGCAATGTCTCCTGAAAACCTCACAAGAGGAGATATATGTGTGTGTGTGTACACATACATACATGCATATACATACATATATATACACACATACACACATATTAGGGCCTTCCTTCAGCACCTAATCATAGCTTTCAAATGGGCAAAATCTTTCTGCCTCCAGGACTCACCTAGGTAAGTTACTCTCCCCATCTTTAGCCCCTCCCCCTAGTTATACAAGAATTAGGCCAGTCAGTTCTATCCCACACCCTGGTTGACTGATTTCATTTTTCACTGAGTTGACCAGCTGTTTGAATGAACAAAAACAACAAGCTGTTTTGACACCAGGCAGACGTACAAGCAAACTCTTCCCCCTCTTTCTGGATAGGGGAGCTGCCCTGAATGGAAGGGAAACACCCAAAGAGAATTCTCATTTCACAAATATTTATTGGTGCCTACTATGTGCAAAGCACTGTGCTGTGTTCTGGGAAACCACAGAGATAAATTAGACAGGAGGGATCAGACTTGCCTGCATACTGTGGTTGTGAGATCCCCAGGAGACATGCTGAATGTAGAAACCACTGAAGATTTTAAGCAATCCCATTCCAAGAAAGGACTTAGTAGAGCCAAAAACAAATCAGGAAGAGAGCCTCTTGGAACATGAATTCTTGAGGTTTCATTTCAGATTATAGCTCCTTGCTTCTTGTCCATTTGCCTTATTTTGAAAGTTGCTGAGACTGCACCAATCTATGCTAAATGACCAGGACAAATGACCATGAGCACCTTGCCACTAGGCTATAGTTGGAGTCAGTCACCTTCAGCTTTTCAAAGTGCAAAAAAGGTAGGTCCAAAGGTTGGACTGCCCTCTAGGGTAGCCACTAAGATGGTTGGAGCTTTCTGACCACTACGCAATTATTATTAAAGCATTCAACTCTCAATTAGCTGAACCAATGGAAGAGAGCAGTAGAGTGGAGAATACAAAAAGCAATTTCTCTTTGGCTTTGGAATACATTATAATGAATTTTTAGCAGCACCTTATTATGTTCTGCTGAAGGTAATATTAAAATGGGTCTGCGTTCCCTGAGAGTACACATTAACTGATGGTGAGAGAAAGATGTCTCTTGGCTACAGGGGGAACTGGGGGGTGAGGGTGGGGGTCCCTGGAGGAACCAGACCTGGAATTAAACATTTTCCTCAGATAATCCACCAAACGGATAAACTACATGCAAGCCAATCAAGAAAAAGAGGTAAATAACTGCCTGAAGCAAGATTCCATTTTCCTCAGTACAAAGTGTGCGTGGTTGTGTGTATGTGTGTGCATGAGGGGGGGTGATGCGAATGCTGGAGAGTCCATACAGAAAAGGGAATGGTGCAAGCTTAGCTTTCTCTTTGGACCCAACAAACTCCTTGAGGCTGAGATACCTTCCATTTTTTGACTCTATATCCCCAATATCTATCACAGTGCCAGGCACACAATAGGTATCCCATAAATGCTTGTTGAATGGAATTAAATGGCTGTAAATCCTCAAGGCCCTTCCAACAAGCTCTCTGAACCACTACAATTCTTTAAACAAGACGGCTCTTGCTGCGGTTCTCATAAAGCAAGTTCCTTTCCACTGATTTACTCCATGGATCTAAAAAGTTCACCCTGGGAAAAATTCCTGTCCCAGCCCACAGCAGTCTATTTTGAACGGTACTCTTCCTTAATTCAGGGCCAAGTTTTCTGAGATTCCCTGAGCTTGAATTTTCATTATGAGGGGGGACTGTTATGTTTGAGACTTTTATTGTGATCTTCATCCCTCTCCCTGCCCTCCTTTTTTTTTAACTTTGCCTGCTGTTTTCAATTGCAAAGGAAAAGATGGAGATGAGGCAGCTATCCCTCGCTCTGCGGTTAAGCTCAGCAATGATCCTACAAGCCTGGAATTTGAGGAATTTCCTGCCCCATGCTCCCTGGAAGAGCAGAGAGAGACCCAGCAATTAGCCCTGAAGTTTCCACTCCTGCCTCCCTCCGCCCAAGTTAAGTGTACAGCCCAGTCTGAGAGGAACTAGAATGGTGGAAGAACTAGGCCTGGGGTCTATTTGTGGACTTGATACCCAGGAGGATTTGCTTCCCCAGATCTCCCCCACCCCTCCCAACTACCTAAGAAGCAAGGGCCTGCCAGCAGTCAATTCCACATGCCTCTCTCTGTTCATCTTAAACTTCAGAAGAAACAATAATCACGCACGCACACACACACACACACACACACACACACACACACACACACACACACACACACAGGCAATGCCTCAGTGAATTCATTTTGCCTTTTTGCTTCTTGGGCTGGAAAGATTCAGTAATGTCATTTCCCCCTCACTGCCTGGGATCAGTTCCATGGAATTAGGTGAATTCTCCAGCCCTCCTTCTTCCATCCCCAAAGGACACCAAAAGAAAGCCCTTGGCTTTGTGTTTCTTTTCTTTTTCATTCTCTCTCTTGCCTCTTTCCCTTGTGTCTCTTCTCCTCCTGGTATTTTATTCATGTCCTTATTCATTCAGCTCCTGTCCTTGTAACATGTCTGTCCTGTGATCTGTGAGTCCTTTCAGGTTTGTCCATGTCAGCATATCTGTCTCAGACTGGAAACCCCTGGACCTCGGGCACTGTCGCTTTTTTTTCCCTCCTTTTGCCTCAATTTGTTTGGTCAACTCTCAGTTACTCTAGCTGGGAGCAGCAGTGTAGATAATCCAAAGTCATTTCTATGTGGCTTTGAAATGTCTTATATAACTTTTTTTGCAGCTGCAGCAGAAGCAGATTTCCTTTCCTAATTATGTTTTGCTCAGGCTAATATTAAAATGGGCTTGTATTCCCAGATCACACACCAACCAATGGTTGGAGGAGGGGGCCCAGGAGTGTGCTGGCTGTCAGGGCAAAGCCAGTCTGGGATTAAACATTTGCCACAGAGAGTCCCCAGTGTATAATCCACAGGCAGATAATTGAGAGCTGACTGCAGAGTGGCCCATGAAGGTAGGCACTTAATATACGATTAATGATTGATTGGTTCCAGTCCCTATTCTTTCTTCTCTTTGCCCAGATTTCCTCTCCTGGGTCTGCCTGTGCAACTATCTCCTACTTGCTATTTCTGCCTTTATCCACTCTCTTTTTTTCTTCCCTCTACCACCAGCTTCTTTATGTACCCAGTCTTTCTTTTCCTCCAGTCCTTCCCCAAGAAGAAAAGATATCCCTCTGCCTTTTTTCCTCCATGGAGTCCATGGGGGAGGAGGAGAGAGCAGGAGGGAGATCAAGCATATAGAAATGAATAGATCTGGGGAGATTGGTAGGTAGGGTATACTGTAAAGAGTGATGTACTGGGAATCAGAACACCTGGCTTTGAGTCCTGGCTTTTTCACTGACTTGTTCACTGGCTCTGGATGCCAGTTCCTTCGGCTTCAGATTTCTCATACATAAAATGATGACACTGGACCGGACAATGCCTGAGAAGTCTCCTTGAGGAGATTCAGAGCATTGGCTTCAGTTCTGGGCATGGTGGTGTAAGAAGGACTCTGGTAAGCTATAGAGAGTCCAGGCAAACATGACAGTAAAGGGTCTTGAGCCCGTGTCATCTGAAGATCTGTTTAAAATCCTGGGAATGTTTAGCCTGGAGAAGAAAAGACTCAGGGGAATGAGAGCTGTGTTCAAGCATTTAAAGGGCTGGCTGGCACACAGAGGGGGCATTAACATTTTTCAGTCTGGCCCCAGAGGGCAGTAGCAGAAGCCATTGGGGAAAGTTTCAAATGCAGGCTGGATGTCAAAAAAAGGCTACCTAATGATATCTGTTGTTCAGTCATTTCAGTCGTGTCTAACTTTTCCTGCCCCTGTTTTGGGGTTTTCTTGGCAAAGATACTGGAGGGGTTTGCCATTTGCTTCTTCAACTCATTTTACGGATGATGAAACTGAGGCAGAGTTAAGTGACACATACAAGAGCACACAACTAATAAGAACCTGAGGCCAGATTCGAACTCAGGAAGATGAGTCTTCTTGACCCCAAGGTCAGCACTCTATCCACACTGCAGCACCTAGCTACCCTCAAAGGGGAAATGGCTTGCCTTCAAAGAGGGATGGGTTCTCTTCTTTTGGAGGCCTCAGTTCAGAGTCTGGAAGATCACTTTTCAGGTTTCTGTAGTGGGGATTCCTTTGGGGCATGGATTAGGTGAGGTAGCTACAGACGTCTAATTCTGTGATTCTGTGTGACCTCGAGGGTCTCCTCCAGCTCGAAGGCTGGGAGTTAGGGGATGTGAAGAAAACCATGCCTAGGCACAACAGGAAATGAAATATGATTTGACTAAGGGTTCTTCTACCTGCATGCCTATTCATCCACCCACGCATACTCTATTCTCTCTCTCCTTTCCTCTCCCTTTCTGCTTCCCTTGGCTTCACCGGTCCCCTTTCAGCCACTCTGTTTCCAAGGCAACACCACCAGGCCGCCTCCCACTTGCCCACAAGTCCCTTCTAAAGTTTCACCAGTTTCACCACCACAAGTTGGTTCCACAAGATGGGCTCCTGTCCTTTTCCCTCCTCAAAGCCACTTTTCTCAACAGAAAACCAAGGTAAGTGATCTGTTGCTAAATGGACTCCAATCTGAGGTTTCCTGGCAGAGTTATCATCTAAATTCACCTCCAACTCTTTTGGCAATGACTGCCCCCCCCCCAAAAAAAACAGGGAAATCAAAACAGTGGCTTCCTGCTCCCCTCCTCTTGCCCCTCAATTTTCCCTCTCAAGACAGTCAGTGAACCTCAGAGAAGATACTCTCAGAATATCCCTGGTAAAAAGAAAATCAAAGTCATCCCAGTCACTTCAATGGGAATTTTCAAAATCTCTAGATTTTCTTCAACTCTCAAGATATTTTTGCTGTTTGAAGTTGAGAGTTGCCAGTCCCCATCCCCCTAGTCCTCCCCCTTCACATTCCCTTCAAACAAAGCTTTTCTGTCAGGTTTTTTACCCTGGTGGAGGATTTTAACTGGAATCTTTTTTAAAAAAAAAAACTTTTTTTCTCCCCTCTTCCTCTCTAATTCTGAAGGATCTTTTGTCTTTGAAAGTGAGAGGCCTAAAGAGATTGGGAAGACTGCCTTTTTTTTTTCCAGAAGGAACTGGGAGAAAAAAAAAGCTAACAACAGAAGAGTAAGAGATACAGAGAGAAAAAGAGAGAGTTGCTACACACACACACACACACACACACACACACACACTCTATCTGTATCTGGAGCCCTAATTTATCCTTATACAACCTTTCAAGGAAAATCGGGGCTTGGCTGGTAGTAGTTTCCCTTCTTTTATAAAAGGTAAGTGAGGGAAAGGGAGACACACACAGAAAGAAACAGAGACAGAGAGAAACCTTGAGAAAACAGACAGAAACCTTGAGGAAAAAAGAGAAAAACCTTGAAAGCAGGAAGAGAAAATGAGAATAACAGGGAGAAAAATGAGGGAGGAGTAAGAGAAAAAGACCTTGAAAGAATGAATGAGAAAACAGAAAGAAAAAAGGATTGTAAAAAAGTGAAAGAAAAAAAGAAAGTCAAACTGGGGAGACATATCATATACACACACATACACACACACACTCAGACACACACACACCCCATTCTGTAACCTCAGAAGGGCATTTCTGACTTAAATCCCTCACATCTGTACAGTGATTTGAAGTTTTCAGATGTATTATCTGATTCAACTTTCAAAACAAGAACACAGATATCACTATCCCCAACTTAAAGATGGGTAAAAATAAGGCTCATTAATAAGTTAAATGACTTGCTAGAATTACACAAGTAAGTAAGAGGAGCAGTAAACCCAGGATTCCTGACTTCCTTTCTTTCCACTACACTACGCTACGGAGAATAAATACGTCAAAGGCAGCAGAAAGGTAGTACACTCAGATTTTGTTCAGAGAACAAATCAAAAGAGGGTTGACGATGAATTAGAAACAAGAACTCAGGCCACAGGAACCAGATTATTCTTTGACAGGGGAGGAGATGGCTTCAGGGACAAAGGAATTTTTTTTTTTAACTTTTTCCTGGCCTACTATCTTCCCCCCTAATCCTACACTTCCCTTTTGTCTGACAAGGTGTCCTCTTGGTCTGACTGAACGCTATTTTGTCACCTCTCAATTATCCCCATATGGATTCTTAATTTTGTGGATCATCCATGGCCAAATTTTAATCCCAGACAGATTGACTTCTCTCTGTTACCCAGCAGGTTCTGGCTGCCAGTCCGGGTGTGCACAGGGAATTACAAACTCATTTAAATATTGGCATAAACCAAACAATCAGCAAGGCAAATCTTACAGTTATTATTCATAATTAATAGTGATAATTATAATTTGTATTATTAATAGTGCATTCCAAAGCCAAGTATGAAGGATTTTCTGCTGAAGAGGTTGAGAAGGATTCTTCCTTTCCCTAAAGAAATGGGAGAGGAAGAAAGGAAGGAGAGAAAAAGTCAAGGAAATGGCATATCAAGAGAAAAGCAGTAAATGAAAGGATTTAGGGTTTTCCATGCCATGGCCTATCTCTAGAAGGGAGGATGAAGGATAAGTGAGAGTTAACTATCTTTACAGATAGCCTTTGACTGAAGGTCTAAAAGCCTTGCCTGGCCTTTGGCAGGAAAATTGAGACTTGGCAGGAGTTAACCTTCCATCTTTTATAAAGGTAAAGCAGTACTGTATGGCAAAAAGATCTTGGATTTCACTGTAGAAGATATGGGATTTGAAAATGCTTGGTTAATTGTAAAGTTAGTAGTGGTGTTATTCCAACTTGCTTACCCTAACTCTCAGTTGAAGGCTATACTCAGAGATGAGAGGAAGAGAGTTATATCACCACCCTCTAGGTCTAGAGAGAGCAAGACTTCTGGGAAGGAATTTAAAGGCTAGAAGAGGCAGAGCCCAAAAGACAGTTTTCCTGAGGAGATAGCAGTTGAGGGAAATATGGGGCATTCTTGGAATGTCCTGAAGGAGACTGGGGCAATTGTCTCTGAGTCTCAGAATAATTTTATTTTTCTGAATTCCAGAGAATACGCCCAACTTCTAAAATCTGGTTTCAACTTCTGGCCATATTTTATATGAGGCTTGGTGAGAGCTAAGTCCCTCAAGGTAAAGGGATATGCCATAGAGAAGTCTGAAATGACAGATCCCTTGGCTAAGCAGAATAGAATCTAGTTGGAAGATATTTTAAAGATTATCTAGCCCAACTCTGTTTTTGCAGATAAAGAAACTGAAGCCCAGGGAAGGGAAAGGACTTTCCCAAGGTCACACAGCTGGTTAGCAGCAGAGGAAAGTCTCTAGCTCCAAAATCCTATCCTTTTATGGGTGTTTTTTTTACGGTCATCATTGTCATCATCATCATCGTCATCAAGGGTCACGTTTCTCCTATTATACCACTCTAAATCTCAGAACTACAATAATTTCCATTTCTAGAGGAAGAGTTTTACCTTTTCCAAGCCTACCTTTACTTCTAAGAAACCTTGGATTTACCCAAACTCAACCAAACATAAAGCTTATCTTTTATTCCTTAATGATGCCTGGGGCAGAGGAAATTTTACCACCTTTTTCAATCTAAAAACTCAGGGTCAGGAAGTTCTTCCTTTTCTCTAACCTAAAAACCTCATGCTGCAAAGTCACACCTTTTATTTATTTAGTTCAATTTTATTTTACCTTCAGTTTCCGAATTTTCACCTCCTACTCCAAAAAACACATCTTTTCTTAAAAGCAAAAGACAAGCAGTGCTAGAAAACCAGACCCCTGCCTGAAGAAATTGGGAGAATGGTCAGTGTTCATTCCCCACTCCTTTAAAGGCCTTCTTAGGAGGTGAAGGCAGGAGGCAAAAGGTAGGAGGGGGGAGAGAGGTAGAAGCAGCAGGCTGGAATCTGGGGGCAGGTCCCCTGACAATCAAAAGGAGTCTAGAACCTGCTGTCTGTTACTTAATTATCTCTGAATGGTTTTTGTTCCTGGCTTTAAACATTTACCGCTATTGGGTTTTCACGGCCTTACACTCTCTCTCTATCTCCTTTTCTTTGCCGTTGCCATGGTAACGACTCCAGGCATACAACTGCTCTCTGATTTTAAATAAAAGTTGAGCTCTCTCTCTCTCTCTCTCTCTCTCTCTCTCTCTCTCTCTCTCTCCCTCCCTCCCTGCCTCTCCCCCCGCTCCATCCCTCCTCTTCCTCCCTCTCTGACTGAGATGTCTCATCCATCCTTATTCCCTTTACCTTCCTCCCCCATCTCTTTTTCTCTCTTCCCTCCCCCTCTTCTTCCCTTTCCTCCTCTTGCATCCCCTTTCTCCTTGCTTTCCTCTTTCCCCTCCCTTCCCCCATCTCTTTATCATTTTCCCGCCCCTCCTTGCTCATTTCCGCCTTCCACCTGCCTCCCTAGCAAACCCCCTCCTCAAATCTTTGGGTTTCCAAGCTGGTCCTAATCCCCTGGTTGCTATGACAGCACCAGCGGGGGGCCACAGTAGGAGGAGTTCACAGAGTGAATGTGTGTATATGTCGGTGTGAGGAGGGGATCTATCTTTATTCCCAAGAACGAGCAGGATTTGGTGGTTATAGCTCCAATATTCTCTATAGGTATTTACCCCTCCAAGGCTCTCATTTCTTCTATCAATAAAACTGAAAGCAAATTCATCATCTATCCCTGCCCCGCCCCCCCCCCCCCCCCCACACACACAGCAGAAAGGAGGAGTGATAAAGGGAGGAGGGAAAGACTGGGGGGCCAACAATGATTTGCAAATAGGATTGGGGTTGGACTCTTGAGTTGAAGTCCTGACTACTATTCACTCTGTGACCTTAGGCAAGTCACTTTCCTTTTCTGAGCCTGTTTCTTCCCTTGTAAGTGATCTCTAAGCCTCTAAGGTCCCTTACAACTTTATCACTGTGTGTTTTTGTTCTGTTAGAATATAAGCTCCTTAAGAGTAAGAATTATTTCATTCTTTGTATTGGCATCCCCAGCACCTAACACAATGTCTGGCACAGTGTAGCTGCTCAACAAATTGCATATTGGTTGACTGATGAATATTCTATGATCCCATGAGGATTTCACCATTCCTCCACTTTCCTCAATTTCCGGGTAGCCAAGAAAGACCCTGACTTTTTTTTTATTTGTCAGTGACACAGAGGGAAGGAAGCAGCATTGGCTAGAACCACTGGAAAAGTTTGTCTCGTGTCCTAGAATGATGGGATAGATAGCAAGGCTCAAGTGCTGAATTTGGAGTAACAACCAGTTCATATCTCAGCTCCCATCTTTATTAGTTATGTGATTGTGAGCTGGTCAGTCAACCTCTTTAAGTCTCAATTTCCTCATCTGTAAAACAGAGATTAAACTGTACTACCTACCTGACATAGGGTTGTTGTAAGGATCAAATGAAATAGTCTCTATAAAGCACTTTGTAAACTTTATCTAAATATCAGCTATTATTACATTCTAGACGAGCAGCACATCCTTCCTAGAATACTGTCATAGAATTAAAATTGTTAGAGCGTCAATAAATGATCTCTCATAACACTCCCCCTCCCCCTCCCAGTTCAAATTACTCACCTCACCCAACTAGAACCCACATTTCCTAGCTTCAGTCTAGTGTTCTTTTCATTATAACATTCACTATCTTCAAGTCTTCCTAATCAAGGATGTTTCCTTCCCCCACATATCTCCATATTGACCCTACCTTCATTGTTTTTATTTGCCCAGATGCTAATTCTCCTCCCTCATCTCCAGAATCAACTTTGAATAGAAAGGATGAGGCAAAGACAGAAACCTTAAAATGTCTAAAATAGGACAAGAAAATATGTTACCACCATATTCTACCTTCTCAGAATCATGAAAATAAAAAAAATAACTTCTTTCCCCCTTCTGGTACGAATAGAAAGAATGAATTAACATGGCAAAAAGAGACAGGTAAGGCTCACAGATTTAGAACTGAAAGGAAACTTGGAGACCACATAGTCCATTAGGGACTAATGGACTATGTCCAAGGAATAACAAAAAAATTAAACTAGGGAAACCGAGGCCCATTAAATAACTTGCCCAGGGTCTCACAGGTAGCAGGCAGTTACAAGATTGTAACTCAGGACACCTAGATTATACTCTTGGCTTTGCCACCAACTGGCCCCACAACTATGGACAAGTCACTTATTCACTCCAAACCCCTTAAAACAAGGGGATTGTTATTATACTGAGCACTAAATGAGTGCTAAAAGAAACTGTGAGACATCATTTAGCGGGTTCCCTTCTTTTGCCTACAAGGTAATTGAAGCTCAGAGATAAAAGGCTTACTGGGACTAGAATCCAAGTCTCCTTTTAGCTCCAAAGCCCTACTCTTCTATGGAGAGTGGGGGTGGGGATGGCAGTGGATTTTGTGAATTGTAACGTTTTGAGAAACATCAGGAAACAGTAAGACGTGTTTTGTAAACTGTAAAATTCGTATAAATGTGAGCTGTTATTAGTATTACTGCTGTAGTTGGTGGTGGTGGTGTTATTTTGGAGGCTGTGGGAAATGGAGGAGCAGCTAGCGGGAGGTCGGGTAAGAGAGAAGGGTTGCAATGCAGATGAGGAGAGCAGAGAGAGAGGTTATGGGTTGGTAAGGAAAGGATGACTAAAAGGCATAAGAGAGAACAGACATAAGCAGTGAAGGAAGGAGAGGAAGGTCAAGGGGAGGGTACCCCTGTGAGGCAAAAGAGGCTTCTGGGGCATGGGTTTTTTTGTGATTGACCTCTCTTCTACCCACCCCCTCCCGCTTCCTTCCTGAGCTCCCTGTGTCTCTTACTTCCTCAGCTAAAGAGTTCTGGGTCTTTCCACTTATCCCCTTATCTCTGCTTAGAAGATTTTCAGGCTCCCTTCCTCACCTCATAACTAAGAAAAGCTGGTCAAGATGAAAACGAGCCAAGAAAAGCTAGGGAGAAAGAGTGGAGGGAAAGAAAGCAAGGCCTCACCCACCTTGGGGTAAAGGAACAGAAAGACTGTTCAGGAAAAAGGACAAACGGTTCAGTGGTTCAGACAATTGCTGGTCTCTAAACCCCTTCTATATCCTTAGGCCTGGGTTAAGTTGGAAGGGTGCCAATTCCCCCAGACTACATGTAAAATACCCCAATATTCCTCGGGGAAATCTTATCACACTCTTTTGGTGTAGTCCTTCAAACAATCTTCAGTTGCGTTAAGGCCCAACTCAGACCTACCACTAACACAAAGTCTTTCCTCTTTGAACTACTCCAACCCTTACTAATCTCTCTCCCTCCTCCCAACCCTCTCAAACTCATTTTTAATATATTTATCTTCCTAATTCATAATCACGATCATGTTGTTCCCCCACTCAAAAGCCCCTCACCTCAAAAGGGTAACCCCTCCCTACTGGGCATATAAAATAGACATTTCTTACCCTGGCATTTAAGGGTTCTGTAACCTAATACTAAACTTTTCAGATCTGATGACAGGAGCACAGGATTTAGAGCTGGAAAGGACTTTATCTCATCCAACTTTATTTTACCAATAAGAAAGCTGGAACCAAGAGAAGTTAAGTGAATTTACCAAAGAAACAAAGCAGCAGCAGCAGTGGCAGTAGTTGTAACTGAGCAAGGATTTCTCTTTTGTATACTATGCACTTCAGCCAAATTAGTTCATTTCCTTTTTTCTCAAACTTTGCTCCACATCCAAAATTAATCTCATCAACTTGAAACCAAGGGTTCTCCCCCTAGTACAGACACCTATCCATCAGCCCTAGGAAATGGTTACTCTAGCCATCGATTCTATCCAGTAGTGACCCAGTGCTTTTTGTTAAAAAAAAAAAAAATCCTATTTCTCTTTCAAGACCCAGCTTGAAGAGATTCTGCTTTTCTTTCAACTCCACTCCCAATTTATGTTTCCTTCTATCCCCATGGTTCCATATTCAACTTTTGTTGATCAGTCACTTTTCAGTGGCATCCAACTCTTTGTGATCCCATTTGGCAAAGATCCTGGAGTGATTTGTCATTTCCTTCTCCAGCTCATTTTACCGATGAGGAAACTGTGGCAAACAGGGATAAGAGACTTGCCCAGGGTCACACAGTTAGGAATTGTCTGAGATTGGATTTGAACTCAGGAAGATGCGTCTTCCTGTTCCAGGCCTGGAGTTTTATCATAGTTACCCATATTCAACTTTATTTTGTATTTATTTGTCTATATGTCTTATTCTCCTTCACTAGACTGGAAGCTCCCTGGGGGCAGAATATTTGTATCATTCGACTTTGTATTCCTCATAGAATCCAATTCAGTACCTTGGTTATAGATACTATTGAATAAATGATACTGAATCTCCCTCTCCAACAACCCTTACAATCAAATCAAGCTGAGAAGCCTTTATTAAGTACCTATTATGTGTCAGGCTATGTGCTAAATACTGGGGATACAAATAAAGGCAGAAAATATCCCATACTTTCAAGAAGCTCACAATCTAATGGTAGAGACAACATGGAAACAATTACGTACAAACA
Organism: Notamacropus eugenii; assembly: GCF_028372415.1. Classification (NCBI taxonomy): domain Eukaryota; kingdom Metazoa; phylum Chordata; class Mammalia; order Diprotodontia; family Macropodidae; genus Notamacropus; species Notamacropus eugenii. The sequence goes on along the minus strand of NC_092873.1, from coordinate 382,323,119 downwards.
GACTATTTTTGCTGTTGTGTTGTTGTTGTTAGGATAAACTGGAGATAATGTGAGAGGGAAAGAACCAACGTTAAAGGGCAGCTAGATGCTGCAGTGGATAGAGCACCTGGTCTGGAGTCAGGAAGACCCATTTTCCTATATTCAAATCTGCCCTCAGACACATTAGCTGTGTGACTCTGAGCAAGTCACTTCACCCTGTTGGCCTCAGTTTCCTCATCTATAAAATGACCTGGAGAATCTGGAAATGGCTAACCACTCCAGTATCTTTGCCAAGAAAACCCCATATAGGGTCATGGAGAATCAAAAGGCTCAGTGACCAGAAGGTAGAAATTAGGTGGGAGAGAGTTCCAGCCATGGGGGACAGTCAATGAAAATGAAGAGTCAGAAGATAAAAGTGGCTAGTAGGAGAAATAGCCAGGGGGCCACTGACTGCCAGAGTTATTAGAGGGGAGTAAGAAGACTGAAAAGGTAGGAAGGAGACAGTTTAAGAAGGACTTTAAATGCCAAACAGAGGATTTTATATTTGATCCTGGAGGCAAAAGGGAGCAGTCAAAGCTTACTGAATAGGGGTGAAGGGTTAGGGAGGCTGAGAGTCTATACCACACAGCTTATCGCTTCAAAAATAAAACGAGTACTTATATTACTTTAAGTTTCCAAGTATTTTACATAGATTACCTTATTTGAGACTCAGAGCAATCCTCTGAGGAAAGTGCTACAAGTAATCTCGTTCCCATTTTACAGATGAGGAAGGTAAGGCTCAGCCAGTGGGCACTCCATTAAGTTGGTAAGAGAGGTGGGATGTGACCTCAGATCCTATAGACTCAAGACCTTGCACTCTAACTGCCTTTTGTAAGGATAGCCTCTTATAATTGGTTTCTAATTGTTTTGTGTATCAATCTGTTCTCCCAAACTAGAGTGTAAGCTCCCTGTGAGCAGGGGTCAATCAACCAACAAGCATTTTTAAGGATCTACATAAGCTGAGCTAGGTGATGGATATAAATAGACAAAAATATAATAAAATAGCCTGTGCCCTCCCAGAGCTAAGAAGATATCTTTACTTTCTCCTTTACCTGGTACAGGAATGGGAACATAGTAACACTTATTAACGAAGCAACTGATTGCTAACCAGGAATCTCCTACCTTAGAAACTTAAAATCTGAAGAGACCTGGATCTGAATCCTGTATATGAAAATTGACTAGCTGTATGATCATGAACAATGCAATTAATCTCTCAGGGTCTCTGTTTTCTCATTTGAAAATTGGGATGATAATACCTGAAGTACTGACCTTCAGGGTTTTTGGTAGATCATATTAGTCTGTGCAAAGTGCTTTGCGAACCCCAGAGTATTATGTAAATGTCAGCTATTATTATTTTATTATCATTAGGGAAGCTATAGGTCACATAAAAGAGTTAGAGCTTTGTTTCAGATTACTATAGGAAGTGAGTACGGTGTGGGAACTTAGTACAGGGAAAAGAATACTGGATTTGGAGTTAGGACTGGATTCAAATTCTGTCTTTGCCATTTATAATCAGTCCCTTAACCTCCCTGGGTCTCTATCTCTTTCCTCATTCAGAAAATGAAGGTATTGGACAAGATGAGTTACAAGGCTCCTCTCATGATCTTTGATCCAAAGCTGCCTCAGTTTTTCTAGATTACCTTGGACAAAGTCTTTTATCCTCTCTGGGACCCAAATGACTTGGCCTCTCCCTTTCTACCCCTCTCTACCCCTGTGTTCCTCCACATCCTGAATCTTCCTTCAGAGTGTGCTGGCAAGTTAAGACACTCACATTGCCAGCACCATCCTTAGAGCAACTTTGGGGGTGTTCAAAGAGGGGCAAGAGGGCCAGGTTTAGCAAATAACTCAAAAATAAAGTTCCCAGCCTTGGGAAATTGATTGTCTAATTGGGGAAAATGAACAGACATACCTATGTGAGTACAGCATAAAAGGATCCCATAAACTGGGGTATGAACACTAAAGAAAGGAGAAGTTAGACTCATAAAGGGTTAATCAAGAAATGCTTGGGGGAAGGGAGATTGATGAGTTTGGGAGGAGTGGGGGTGGGGTATGGATTGATACCATATCAGGGAGTTTATATATGATAAACTCTTGGAGCCCTCAGGACAAACAGCGTAGGAGACATGAAGATTGTGATCACAGCTCTTTCTTTTAGGACATGGTACTGGTTTGCATTTCTTCCCTTCCCCCACACTCCTAGTCTGCCTCTGAGATGATTAAAACCAAAAGAATTTTAAATGTCTGGAATTCGCTGTTCACCACTGAAGCCATTTGCTTATTCTCTCTCCCTTGTAATTTCTCCTCTTGGGAGGACTGAACTGTTTGCTTCCCTTTCTACTTATGGCCCAGTTTGCTTTGAGATGATTCCCAGTACACTCCAGTTAGCTTTGTTTTCCTGTTTGAGTCAAGAGAGGTGGATGGGGAGGCCTGACTGTATGAGGGGGCCCTAATCTTACTGGGCAAAGTCTCCCTCACCCACAAAAAAAAAAAAAAATAGAAACAGCTTTCAGGGAAAGAAATCTGCCAAATGTTTATGTTCCCACAAGACTATGCAAAACCTTTTCATAGTCCAAAGCTAAAGTTCAAGGCAAAACCAGAGAGCATGCTTCTTTAGGGAGAAACCTTTATCAAAATATACACACAAATTCCCCCATACCCTTCATGCAGGGTGGGCCAACACAACCACACACACACACACACACACACACACACACACACACACACACACACACACACACACACACACACACACACACCCCCCACAAATTTCCAGGATGCCAGATCACTAAGTAGTCCTTGGAGACCTGGACCCTACTGCCCCCTTCTCCCCCAAACACTCTCCCCCCCATCCCTTCCCCCCATTCCTCCACTCCTTTGAAAAAGTAGAAAATGTATAAATTACCACAAAGGTCATTGATATAAAGCTGCAAAGGACCTACAAGGCTATATAATTCAACTCCTTTATTTTACAGATGAGGAAACTGGAACCCAGAGAGGTTGTCAGGCAGTAAACAAGCATTTATTAAGTGTGTCCTATGGGCCAGGCTCTGTGTTAAGCTCTAGGGACACAAAGAACGGCAGAATACATCTCCTTTTCAAGGAGCTCAGGGTCTAATGGGGAGTCAACATACAAACAACTACATAAAGGCTATATAAATAAGCTATATAGAGAATAAACGGGAAAGAATAGACAGAGAAAAGATACTAGTATGGGAGTAGGAGGGAAATGTTTCCTGTAGAAGGTGGGACTTCATCTAGGGCTTCAAGGAAGACAAGGGGGTAGAGATGGAAATGAAGAGCTTTGCAAGAATGGGTGGCACCAGTCAGTGACAATGCCCTGAGTTGGGAGATGAAGTGTTGTGTGTCAGGAACAAGGAAACCCTAGTTACTGGGCATCGGGTGTGTGTGTGTGTGTGTGTGTGTGTGTGTGTGTGTGTGTGTGTGTGTGTGTGTGTGTGTGTGATGAGTAAAAGGTAATGAAAGTGGAAAATAGAAGGGGGTCAGGTTGTGAAGGGATCTGAATACCAAAAAGTGATCAAATGACTCTGCCTGGGTCACAAAGATAGTAAGCATCAAAGATGGGACTTGAACCCCCCACCTCAGGTTCCACATGATCCGCTCTTTCCATTGTACTGCTGAGCCTGATCTATGTGTTGGGGAAAAGGGGTGCTAAAAGGTGATCTGAAGGGATGAAGCAGCATTACTTTGGCTATTCAGCCAATTAACTCCAGACTGGGTTCATATTTAAATAAATTAGAACTGTCCTCTGGGGAAAATCCAGTCCCCTGAATAATCTCTCCCATATGTCACAGAACTTTAGAGTTAGGAAGCAACATAGGCATCATCTTATCCAAACCCCTCATTTTTTCAGAAGAGGAAATTAAGGAGGCTCCGAGAGAAAGAGACTTGCCCAAGATCACATAGTTACTAGAGGAATCAAAATTCAAATCTAAGCCTCCTACCTGGCAAGTCCAGTAGTCTTTCTACTGTGTCTGACACAGTCAGTGCTTAATAGATGCTAGTTGACTGACCGACCTGTAACTAGTCTGGAAAATGTTTTCTTATTTGTGATGGTTAGGAAATTTAAAAAGGTGGGCTAAAATCATAAACAAAGCTGATCTGGTACAGTTAGCCCTCTTAGTGGTGGACAACCTCAGCAAAACAAAAACAACTCTCAAACAAGAAAAGCAAACTATTCTTTTATTTAAAAAAAAAAATAACACTTCATAGTGAACCACTAATATCAGGGGACTTGGCTCTGCCCGTGACTTGCTGCCCCAAGATGGCATCATCCAGGCAGATTGAGGCCTTGATGTCATCAAAGGAAAGATCAGCTTTGCCCAGGGTTGGATGCCTGCAGGCTCTGAGCTGGAATCACCGGTGGCCTGAGTAGACAACTTATTTGTAGCAGAGAAAAATTACATTGGGGACCGGATGGCCCAGGCATGGGCTCTCTCAACTGCCCCTGCGCTTCTCAATGACACATCCCCAAAAGCACACATATTTGGATGTCCTCTCACAAACCTTGGTGGTAACCTTGTGGCCTCCCCCTGCTAAGGAGAGAGGAGGGAAAGGCTGTTTTTTCCATAGTGCAGACAGAAAAGAATTCAAGAATGGAGACCTGCCTGAGAGAGAAGTAAATTGTAACCTGGCTCTGTAGTAGAAGAAGTATTGGAGAAGCATTATGGTAAAATGGTGGAGGAAGAGGAAGAGAAGACCTGAGTTCTAGTCCAGACTCTAACACAGACTAGCTCTGTGATCTTAGTCATTGAAATGTTGATTAATTGACTGATTGATTCTGCATGGTATGTTACCTCTTTGGAGTGGAGTTTCCTCATGCCTAGAATGACAGGGCACAACTAATGACCTCAGTTAAGCAATCAATTAATATCCATTTATTAAGTTCCTCCAAGGGTAAAAGACAAAAGTGAAATAGGAGGAGACCTCAAGGAGTCTGTCTACTTCCAGTGTAGACATTCTCCATTCTATAATTCCTGTCTGACCTAGTGATTCCAGCTCAGAGGTTGCTGGACTCAAAGTCAGTCTTTGGGTAGGAAAACACATGCTAGAGGTCCCTGTCAGAGAAGCCAGGATCCTGGTTGGACCTGTGGGAACCCCTTTGTCTCCAATTCCTATGTTCCTCTGAAGGGGAGAATATTAGAAACTCTGTATTAGAGGCCTCTAGGGAACTGACTTAGTTCACAACTTTCACCATTCTATCTCCAGGACACTTCTCAAGGAATGACTCAAATCTCTAAGACAGGTCTTTACCTCCTTTCAAACTGAAACTCCTCCAAAGCAGGGCCTACATCATTGCCATCTTTGTGTCCCTAGGGCCCATCTCTGAATGAACACAGAGCCTTCCATAGAGTGGATTCCATTAGACTATGGGCTCCTCAAAGGCATGGACTGTCTTTTGCCTTTCTTTGTATACCCAGTGCTTAGCATAGTATTTGACACATGGAGGTACTTAATGAATATATCTTAATAATTAATTTAAATTAAATAAATGATTGACTTAATGTGTGTATTGAATAAATAAATTTTATTGAATCAAATGAATAAGGCAATTATCCTTTGGGAGGAAAGAGAAAGCAAAAATCATGGTACAGGATATCCCTTCCCCATATGACTACCCTGACTAAAAAACATTAAGGTACAGTATATATAGTAACCCATCTCCAAGGACAGTTGGGAAGAGAAAATACATACATTAAAGAATAACACTGCAAGGAAGGATATATACTAAGGTCCTTATAACTAACGTTGTTGTTTAAGGTTTACAAAGGTTTTTACTGACATTTTCTCAGTTAAACCTCATAACTCAATGTGACAGGTACTATAGATATTATTACTCCCATTTCATTGGTGAGGAAACCAAGGCTCAGAGAGGCTGACTTGTCCAGGGTCACGGCTAGTTTGTGTCAGAGACAGGATTCACACCCAGGTCTTCCCAACTTCATATTCCCAGGAATTTATCCAGAAGACCTCAATCCCAATAAGTGATATATACAATAAATGCTATAAGAGTTCTGAGCGTTTGATGTAGTTAAGAATCACATGAACACGGTTAATGGTTCTCATATGGCATTCAGAAGAGAGCTAGGCAAGTCCTCTGCTATTGAGACAAGGCAGTACTTAAAGTTTACCTGGTCCATTCCCCAGCCTCCTACTAAAACCTAACTCTAGATGATGGGAAGCTCTCCCCTTCTCCTAGGGAAATGAGATAGAGTCAGCCTATTTGACCATCCAGTAAAGAAGTTTTTACTATCAGATAACTATATTCACTCCCACTGCAGTTTAAATACAGAGTATTCCAAAACTCCTAGCTACTAAAACTTAAAACTTCACTAATACTTTTGGAACACCAGGTATATTTCAATTCAACATTAAACATTTATTAAGTACCTACTATGTGCAATTTCCTTACAATCTATTATGTGGGAATCAAGAACTCTGACAGTGCCCCACAGACTGGCATGCCATTCTAAGATCATCCATAAATGACCTTCATCTCATTAATTCTACCTTATGTGTCCTATTGTTCAACCTTTCACCCTTCCTACCACTTGTTGAGCCATCATGAGACATTGTGTTGAAAATATGTTGGAAGATCCACTGTTATCACGATGCCAACTACCATCAGGTTGGCTTTGTCAGGGATGGACTTGGGTTGGTCAACTTCTAACTGTAGGAATACAAGGTCAGAGATGTTAGATGGGGGATGGGAGCAAAGAGAAGTGGTCCTGAGGGAGCTGGGCCCAGATTATATAGGCTCACAGAGTTTTGAATTGGAAGGAAGGTTAAAGGTGACTTAGCTCAATCTTCCCATTTTACAGATAAAGAGATTAAAGCTGAAATGGCAGAAATTAGAGCTGGAAGATACCTTAGAAATCAGCTAATCCAATTATATCATTTTCCAGGGGAAGTAGAGCCAGGATCTGAACTCAGGTATTCTGACTCTTAAATTCGGTTTGCTTTCCACCACCCCACAGACCACCAAGCTGCTGTGATCACCACCCCTTAGCGGTCACCAATAGCCGTGGGCTAACAATAATTTTAAAGGAGGGTATTTGCTTTTGGAAATCTCCAGAGGATTTTAGATTCCATGTGAATCATCCCCTATTGCACTCCAGATTTACAAGGTTAAGTGACCCTCCTCGATCCAGGCAAATTCTCTGGGTGAGAAAGAAGAGACCCTAATTTCTCATTTCAACTTCACCTCTTTCCCAGTTCTAGGGAAAGGAAGAATGAATAGACTAGTGGGAATAAAGCAAACAGGATAGGATGGGCCTGGGTAGGAGTATGAAGGAATGAGTTTTCTGTGACCTTTGAGGGGTTTTTTTTTTTTTGCTTTTGGGATATTATCTATAAGACGTTTGATGCTCATATGTTGTGTGATATTCCCGTGGTGCAGCAATGATGAGCTATGAAGCACTGATGTGAGCCAGAGACCACAGGTGGTTGTGGGTGGAGGAAAAATAAGGTATCCTAAGGTCTTATTGATTGACTGAGGCTGTGATGAGGATTTTTAAGCTGACAACCTACAGAAAGGCTAGAGCCAGAACAGTGAGTGGTGCCAAGGCCCGAACAGGATGTGAGGAGGAAGAGGTGAGAAAGGCAGGAGATAGACTAAGATGTATATGATTCTAAGTACCAATACACATGGCATGCCATCAAGCCTGATCATGGTTCTAAGCAGAGGAGGTGAATGGGGGTAGCCAGGGAGAGATTTCACTTTGAGACTGTTCTAGGAATGATGAGGATGATGATGATGATTGATAATAATCACAGATGTTTATATTAAGGAAATAAGGTTAACAAACCAGCTTACACATATTCATTTATATTTGATATAATATCAATTTATATTTATACATACTCATTTATATTTGATCTATTATCCATGACAAAATGGTCCTTGCCCATAAGTATCTTACATTCTGTGGGGAAGGAGTTGGGGAGGGACAAACCACATGAATACAGATGAAGTACCAAGTGATTTCCAGAGCTAGGCAAGCTAGGGGCAGCTAGGTAGCTTGGTGAATAAAGTGTTGGGTCCAGAGACAGAAAGACTCATCTTCCTGAGTTCAAATCCAACCTCAGACATTCACTATCTGGGTGACCCCAGGCAGGTCACTTAACCCTGTTTGCCTCAGTTTCTTCATCTGTAAAATGAGCTAGAGAAAGAAATGGTAAACTACTCCAGTATCTCTGACAGGAAACCCCAAATGGGGTCACAAAGAGTTGGAACTGCCTGAACAAAAGATTGCATTAATAACTGGGGGAATCACTAAGGGACTCATGTGGGCACCTGAACTGATCTTTGAAGGAAAGTAGGCATTCTAAGATGTGAAGGGGAGGAGGAGGAAGGGAGCTTTGGTGATGGGGGAAATTTAAGGTCATATAAGGGGAGGCACTGGGAGGCCAGTGTAGAACAGAGGGCATATGAAGGGTAGCAATGTGAAATAGTACCAGAAAGTTAGGGAGGTAGATTATGGGGGAGGGGTCTTTAAATGACAGGTTGATGGCTTTGTGTTTTATTCAGGAGGAAATACAGAGCCATTAAAGATTTTTAAGCAGGGTAGTAACATGGTGAGACGATCAGTGGGCCAATCTAATCCCTTTTTCACAGGACAGTCATTCTAATACTTGAAGACAGCTATCATGTGCCCCTGAAGTTTTCTCTTCTGCAGGCTAAATATCCCCAATTTCCTTCAAAGAATCTCCTCTCTCTTTGAAGCCCCTCAGCACATCATCCTGCCAATCCAATGCAACAGCCCAGGGCACAGTGTTGTGGCTTGGCCAGGTGGCATTGAGGCCTGTGCCTGGTGGCCCTTCGGGTGGGCAATCAGAACTTTTTCCTAGAGACTGAGAGGAAGCCACAGTGTTAACCTTTGGCCATGCTGTCTCGACCATCTCCTGGCATTCTGGGCATTTCCCCCTCTACTCTCTGAACAAGTCACTTCACCCAGAACCCTGGCAAGCATCCTAAGTTCGCTGTTCAGGGTTTGACGCTACAACTGTCCCCATTCTGCTCTCGCTCAAGTTTTCTTCCCTCTCTTCTGTCCCCCATCCTGATTCCTCCCTCCCCCCTTCCCCCCTCTTTCATTTCCCCCTCCCCCATCCTCACCCCCCTCAGCTGCCTACTTGGAGCAGGAGGTTATGAAAATGAGCTGCGTGCCCAGGAGACTGTAATTATCTGCTAAGTGTGAAAGCCAGAGTGATTAATTAAGAGATAATAAAAAGAAAAGGAGGGCGAGAGGGGGGCCTAACGGCTTTGCTTTGATGATAGAACCTGAGGTGAGCCAAGCAATTAGGGGAATCTTTATCGAGAGTTAGCTATAATCCACAAATTATCAAGCGCCGAATGCTCCTGGAGCAGGCAACGTTTTACTCCTGCCGAGTGACAGACCGACAGACAGGGGAAGGACAGCGGGAGGGGAAAGGGCCTAGGGAGCCTGGCAGCTGGGAGGGAGGGGCAGGGGCCAGCAGGAGCCAGGAGCACTGGCGAGGCCGGGGATTTCCAGGGTGGAAGAGGGGTGACCTCAGCCAAGCAGGCTGGGAGAGGCTCCCGGTGCCAGGGCACCAGGCAGAGGCCTCCAGCCACTCGACGCTGCTCCCTCTGCCCAGCTTTGGACAATGCCCTGGCTTGGGAGCCAGGAAATCTGGATCCTAGGCCCACCTCTGCTATGAGCTGGCTGGGTAACCTTGGGCAGGTGAGCGGCTTTGCCTCTCAGGGCCTCAGTTTCCTCATCTGCAAAAAAAAGGGGGTTAAGCTAGATGACTCCTCCCCATCCTCCCTTTTCAACTTCCTTTTATAAGTGTTGTCTTTCCTAATTTCATTGGAAACTATCTGAGGGCAGGGACTGTCCTTACTCGTATTTATATCCCTAGTGCTTAGCACTGTGCCTGGCATATAGCTGGTGCCTAATAGATGTTTGCTGACTGACTGATTTCCTGATTGACATTCTAATTGATATCCTGATTGATATTCATATTGATATTCCAGCTCTGATATTCTGTGAATCTAGGCATGGTGTAGTGGAAAGATCACCCGGTTGGGAACTTCCAACTCTGACTGACATTAATTCCCTGTGTTATCATAGCCAAGTCTCATCATCTGTAAAATAAAAAGAGTGGGCTAGCTCTAAGACAGAGTTTCTTGTGTGTGTGTGTGTGTGTGTGTGTGTGTGTGTGTGTGTATATGTGTGTGTGTGTATGTGTGTGATGACAAATTTGGCAGTCTGGGGAAGCCCACGGAACCCCTTTTCAGATTAATGTCTTTTAAATCCACAAAATAAAATACATAAGATTACAAAGAAAACCATTATACTGAAATAATTATATATACCTATAGGTATATATATGTATGTGTGTATATGTATATAAGTGCGTGTATGAATATGTACATATATACGTATATATATAATATATATATGTACACACACATATTTAGGTTTATGGAATCTAGATTAAGATCCTTGGCATCTAAATCCTATGGATAAGTGTGGGAGAGGAGGAAGAGGAAGGATGCTAACTTCCTTGTTTCTATCTGAATAACCATGCCTAAAGGGCAAGATCACAAAAGGTCATCTCATCCCTTCCCCAGCCTCTCGGTTCAGGATAGCACCTAGTTTAGACTTAGAAACCAGGAACCATTTTATTCTTAAGATCTTTATGAATAAAGATTTCATCACCTTCCCAACCAAATATAACCATGATTCTCTATCAGGAAAAGCCAGTCACTGACTCAGCTTCAGTTTCCTCATCTGTAAAATGGGAATAATAGCAATATCTACTTCACAGGGTCGTTGAGAGGACCAGATGAGATAATATGAGAAATTCTTTCCAAACCTTAAAGCCCTACATAAGTGATACCTAGTTTGTTGTTATCATTTATTATTACTAGTATGATTATTAAATGCATTCTGCTGTCTAACTTTATTTTCTATGCATTCTGTCCTCAAGTCTGGGGAAGAAACCTTCCAGAGGGCAAAACAGCAGGGCCACTCCTACCTAACCACTTCCCCACTATGGACAAGGGATTTATGTCCTTGGGTCATTGTGAAATCAAAGGCTCACCCCTAATAAGGCATAGATATAACTCACTTATGAGCTGTATGACCCTGTCTGCCTCAGTTTCCTCATCTGTATAATGAGCTAGAAAAGGAAATGGCAACCTACTCCAGTATCTTTGCCAAGAAAACCCCAAATGGGGTTACAAAGAGTCGGATACTGTCTAAAATGACTGAACAACAAGAAATAGCTCCTTTCCCCAGACCACTCAAGCTGAACTCTGCCCCAACAAAGCAAATCTGATTCTTTGTCCCACAATCCCTCCCACCTCTAAGTCTTTATATTGAAGAATTGTCTTCCATTTGAAATACCACTTCTACTTTTTGCCATCCAGGCTTGTCCCTACTCTCTTTTCCAATTCTGGTCCCCATTTTTGTCCTCTAGCTAGCCTCCCCAGGCAGACTCCTGATTCTACTTCCTCGGCTCTCAACAATCTCCCTTTCCCTGATGCCTCAAATTCAGAATTTGTAATTAATAATACATCCCCTTGTCTATGTTTGTGTTGTCCTAGAGGGAGAAGATGTCCTGCCTCAATAGAATGGGAGCTCTCCAAGAGCAGGAACTCTATTTCTTCCTTTGTCTGTATTCTCCTTTCACCCAGAGTGACTGAGTCGGTTCTGCCCTCCAACGAACGTTTGGCTGTGATGTTACATCGCTCGGTGGCTTGTGGTAAAACAGCTGCCTGATCCCAAAGGGCAATGCTGGACAGAGGGCATGATTAGATGACCTCAAGGGGAGGGAATATGTATAATCAGTGATACTCAGGCAAGCCCTTTCTACTTGGTACCACTCTTCTGGCCATCTCTTCCTTGCCTAAATTCCATCCCTGGAGGGATTTGTGTTTTAATTCCAGTTCCCTGTGAGTTTTCTTTCCAGTGTTGCCCAACCCACAGGAGGGACAGAGATGAATGAAGTTGACATATACAATGTCAAATGAGAATGAATAGGGGTCCTTCAGCTGGTCTGGGCAGGATAACCTCATGAGTAAGTACTATGAGTAAGTACCTTGTAGTAAATAAAGGGACACTGGATTGGTGGGGAAAGACCTTGTCTGCTTAAAGCCAAACCAGATTCCTGTTGTTACTTTCTCATTGTAATCCTGAGCTGGAACTTCACCATAAGATCCAAAAAGGGGTTAAATTCTTCCCTCCCTCCATCCCAACACACACACACACACACACACACACACACACACACACACACACACACACACACAGACAGACACACACACACACACATTAGAAATCCTCAGCCATGGCTTTACTATACATAAGGCAATGAAAAAGACCTTGAAGGAGAGCGGATTATTTAATCTAAAAGAGAGAAGGATGAACCAATGACAGTCTTTAAGTCCCTAGAGAGGTTATCAGAAAGAAGAGGGAAAACCCATTGTTCCCTAGGTGGATATTCAAGAAGAATTTTCTGAATGCTAGGGGTTGTTAGAAGTAATAACGGATGACTGAAGGAGATGATGGAAATCTCCTTTCCAGACCTTCAGAGATAGAAGAGACCTCTCTCTCTCTTTCTTTCAATGGACTGAGATATACCTTCAGCCTCAACAGAAAATTCTAGAAAGCTTTAGCACTGGAAAAGAAAAACCATTCTGCTTTTCCTTCCCCCAACCAAGACTCTAGGCTGCCTGACCTTTTCTGCAACCTTTCAGAACGTCTTGGTTAGCATTTCCAATTGCAGACACCTGGACTTATCAATGGAAGTCATGAGATTTAGAGCTAGAAGAGATTTTAGAGATAATCTAGTCCAATCCCTCCAATTTATAGATAAAACCTACGGCAAGAGAAGGAAGTGACTTGTCCAAAGTTATACCTTTAGGAAGTGACAGAGACTACTAATTAAATAACTTTTAGTAAGGGTGTGTTCATCCTTCATTGCTGAAGAAGACCATACCATCAGAGAAATAATGACATGACTTGCACTTGACTGTGTTTTGAGTGAGGGAGGGCTGTGCAGGTCATCAGCCTCACTTCTCCTCCAGGGCCATCTGAATCCAGTGACCAGATATTCATCAGGATGACTGAAGATGACCCAGGACGAGGCAATTGGGGTTGTGACTTGCCTAAGGTCACACAGCTAGTGAGTGTCAAGTGTCTGAGGTGAGATTTGAACTCAGGTCCTCCTGACTCCTACACTGGTGCTCTATCCACTGCACCACCTAGCTACCTGTTTTAGTTAGGGTAGTCAGATGGGAAAGGGGTAGCTTGTTTCTCTTATGTTGCTGAGGGCAATGGAAATGTCTTCATCATTCTGTGATTCCACTGTGCCCTATGGTGGTCTGGGCTTTGCCAGTGGAGCACACCACGCCTCCACTACTGACTGACTTACCAAGAGGCTAAAGTGAAGGACTCATCCATTCCCTGAACTCAGACCCCCTGCCCCCAAACCACTGCTCTTTATTGCACATAAACTCAATAAACAATCTCTCCAAACTTTCTGAAGCTACAATTCCACTCCCACCCCACCCCCATTTTGGCTATATTCTCCCTTCATTTTCTTCATTCCAAGTGTCATGGCCCTGGTATGCAGCTGACAAAGTGTTTTTCCTTAAACCTCCCATAAAGCACTGAATTCTGGGGGCTTTTAAAAATTGTAAACAAACAAATTCCAGTGAAAATCATTAACACAGGTCCCAGCTGGGAGTAAGGGGAGGCATGAAGGAGGAGAAAGGAGAACAACTATTGAGAATAAGCCATGTCCAAGGGGTGACTGGAGGCACAAGAAAGGGGTGGCTGAGAAAGGTTACCCGGACCAGTCCTGTGACTAGATCTAGAGAAGAAAATAAAGAATTTCTTCTGGCGAGCAGATGCCCTCTCTTGGCACTTGGGGTGTGGTACTGTGGAAATAACACTGGACCTAGGAGTTAGGAGATTTGGGTTAATGTCCTAGTGCTACAGCTTACTGGCCTCATTATCAATAAACAGGTTGCTCTGCTTCAGTTTCCTCATCTGTAAAATGAGGCTGGCATATTTTCACTGGATAGCTCAAAAGAGAGAGTGAGGTTGATACGTTCATGCAGCTCTGCCTCATCTCCAGTTCGTGGGCAAGTCAAGCATCACCATGGTCATATCATCAGTCCTCTTCGAGAACCAAGTACCAGTGACAACAACAAAGTACAATGTTTTGGAAACCTTAAATTTTTATGTGAATGATATGTTATTAACTTTGTATTCTCAGGTCTCCCTCCATATCTCAAAACACATAGAACCCTAACCCTGGGTATACATTGTCAAAATATATTCATCGGTTTATGGCATAGTCCATATGGAATACAACCAAGTTAGCTGAAAAGTGAATTCAATGTTTCCTTTTGACTTTCATTATAAAATTGGAGATATATTTCCCCAGGGAAAAAATCCTCTGATATTCTAAGTTGAAAATTGGGGAGAAAAAATGGCCAGTCCTAGAACCTGCTGGATACTGGAGTTTTTATATCATGTTCCCTCTACCATCCCTTTGCCTGCCCTTCTCTAGAACACAGAAATGATTTCTCCAGTTCTTGACTCTGCACTTAAAACTAACATGGTTATTCTCCTTGTATCTTGTTAAACTAACTCATCGAGCTGGGCTACAGTATCATACTTCTCCAGTGGAGGTGGGGGAGGTTGCCATTAAACATGACCAAAAAGCTCAATGTTTTGAGCAAGAAGTTCCATACTCTTTCAATTCTTTATACTCCAAGTTCAAACAGGGAAGTCAGATCTTGATTATCTGTAGAGGACTTATGTAATTTTCAAATTGTACACAGAATGTTTTGGTCTTTGACAGACTTCTTCCTGCCACCTGCTACCTGCCACTTCCTCCCATCATGAGTCTCTGTGTGCTCAGGAATGAAACAAATACATTTTCATACTGGACTGAGACAAGCATAACTGGGAAGGTAAATCTTCTGATAAAATCAACAATAACAACCAAAAAAGCCTGCACATACTCTATTGCATTGTAAATAACCATTTGGCTTTCCATCCTCAACCACCACCACCATCATCATCATCATCATCATAGCCCTTTAAGGTTTGCGAACCACTTTACATACATAATCTCATTTGATCCTCACAGGAACTCTGTGAAATAGATGCTATTATTACCTCCATTTTGCACATGTGTAAAATGAACTTAAGACTGGTTAAGTGACTTATCCAGGACCAAACAGCTATTAAGGGTCTGAGACTGAATTGGAACTCAGGTCTTCCTGACTCTAGGATGGACACTCTAATCTCTAACACTTAGAGAGCCTTCCCTGATTTTCTCCCTAATCTATAACCCCCAAGATGATTCTGAGAACATCCAGATTATCAGATGCCTTCATTGGCATGGATAATAGAGAATTTGTTATTCTATTTCAACTTTTTTCTGCTGCCTGGCTTTCTACATCTCCACCAACATTAGCTTGTCTCATTTCGACTTCAGGCTTTCAGAGCAGGGACAATGTCTTCAGAACTTGCTTTCCATAGCGTTCAGCAGGTATGAGAATGAAGACAGTCATTACCACTTAATGACTATAGCTCATAATAATAAGCCTTTACATAGTACTTTAGGTATTACAAAGGGTTTTATGAATATTATATTTTATCCTCAAAACAACTTTGGAAAATAGGTATTAATATCTCCATTTTACAAATGAGCAAACTGAGGCATAGAGAGGTTAAAGTGACTTGCCCAGGGTCATACAACTAGTAAGCATCTAAAACTGAATTTGTCCCAGCTGGAGGACAAGTGCTCTATCTACTATGCCACCGATTGATTATAAGTTTAGAACTTTTTTCTCTGAACCATTCTGACCAATTGAGGAATATCCCTGAGATCAGTCAGGAGAGCCCAAGGGGAAGGTCAGTCTTGGTTGTAGACCACAGGATCATAGATCAAGAGGCAGATGGGATCTCAGAGGCTATGAGTTCTAACCCCATAATGCTGCAAATGAGAAAACAGGCCCCAGGGAGGTCACACAGGTAGAAAGGCACAGAGGGGGGACGTCAACTCAGGTCTCCTGGGTCCAAAGCCAGTGCTCTTTCCACAGTATATAACATGGTATTTTCCAAGCATTCATTTTCTAGATTCCATCAGAGGATCCTGTGGTCTGGATGAACTAAATATCATCTTGGGCAGCTAGGTGGTGCAGTGGATAGAGTGCCCTAGACTGATATAAGGAAGATCTGAGTTCAAATATGGCCTCAGACACTTACTAGCTGTAAGGCCCTGGGCAAATCACTTAACCCTATTTGTCTCAGTTTCTCAGACACGCCTGAAATGACTGAACAACAGAAAATCATCTTGGGGGCTGTAGAGCAAAGAGAATACCAAGAATGTCTCCATAGGCGGCTTAGTGATTAAAGTACTCAACTTGGGAGTCAGGAAGATCTGAGTTCCAATTAAGCCTCAGACACTTACTAGCTGGGTTACCACGACAAGTCACTAGGCTCAATCAGCATTGCTCCCCAGAAAATAAGCAAGTTAATTGACATGGCAGAGTGGGAAGAGTACTGGATTTGGAATCAGAGAAGATGGGTTCTGATCCTTACTCTATTACTAGTACCTGTGTGACCTTGGAGAAGTCACTTCCACTCTTAGGATCTCTGTTGTTTCTTCATGTGGAAAATGAGAAGGGTTTAGACTTGATGGTGGTGTTGGTGGTGATGGTGATAATGACAGAGAAAGAGAAAGGGGAGAGGGAAACTGAGACAGAAAGAGACAAAGAGAGAAATAATCTCTCTTTCATAGGATCTACTGTGCCTGTCTGTGTCTTCTGGCTTTTTGGAGTACATCCTCCCCTGAAGGCCCCTGCTCCTCTACCCTTCCCAGCCCTTTTACTGTTAATAACCTCCCAGTTAAGGGAGAAATGGGAAGACGCAGTTAAAAGCATCTTGTGGCTTGACAATGCTGGGTAATGGAGTGAAGAGAGCCCCAGGCCCTTCCTGGGAGAATTCAGGAAGGAGGCAGAGAGAGGGGAAAAAATCCCAGCTAAGCTGATTACAAGGACAAAGTTAATTTAGAAATTGGAGTCATTGGCACTCCATGGGTGAAGTCAGAGAATTTGTCAGGGATGGGTGTGTGTGTGTAGAGACTGGACATAGGGGCTAGGAGACATGGCAGGGAGAAGCTTTACTGGACCTTCCTTTGTCTCTAGAAAATCAAATCTTTTGGATCCTGACTCCCTCAGTCCTTCATCCAGAGCATGTGGAGGGCCAAAACTGGGTATTATCAGAAGGGGCCATTCATAAATAGGACTGCACTTCTGAGCCCTCAGTCTTTGAGAATCTTGCCCCTAGAAAGACATAGTCACTCCATTCCCCAAACTTAGTTCCCTGACCCAGCATTTAGCCTCTTCCCCTGTGGCATTTAGTACCTCCATCCCTAGAAACGAGTTCAAAAATCTCTTGTACCTGGTCTCCCAATTCCTGGTACTTAGTTCCACCCCTCCCCCATATTTAATCCTTTTTCTCCTTTGTACTTAGTCCCTGGCATCCCTTGGATTCCCTCCCTCCTGTACTAACATTTAGTACCCCTCCTCTCCCTGACTTTAATCCCTTCATCGCAGGCACCACCTCCTTCTCCCCACCCGATGGCTGGCAGTTAGTGTTTCCAGCCAGGACATTCTCCTGTGCCTTGTATTTAATCCTTTCTTTCACTTATATGAAATGCAGTATGGTATAGTGGATCTAGAGAGATGGTCTCAAAACCAGGAAGGTCTGAGTTCAAATTCTGCTTCTGATACATACATACCACTCATTAGATTATAAACTCACAGGGCCCACGGCATGGACAGCTAGGTGGCACGATGGATAGAGAGTGTAGGACCTAGAGTCAGGAAGGCTCATCTTCCTGAATTCAAATCTGGACTCAGACACTTACTAGCTGTGTGACCCTGGGCAAGTCACTTCACCCTGATTGCCTCAGTTTCTCCATCTGTAAAATGAGCTGGAGAAGGAAATACCAAACCACTGTATTTTTTTTAAATTTAATTAATTTACTTGTTTTCAGTTTTCAACAATCACTTTCACGTCTTAAATTTTCTCCCCTTCTCTCTCCCCTCCCTCTCCAAAACGGCTTGCAACCTTATGTGGGTTCTACACATACATTCTCATAAAACACATTTTCACATTAGTCATGTTGCATAGAAGAATTAAAATGAATAGGAGAAACCATGAGAAAAAACAAAACAAAACATAACAGAAGAGAAAATAGTCTGCTTCATTCTACGTTCCGATTGCATAGTTCTTTCTTTGGATGTGGATGGCATTTTGCCTCAAGAGTCTTTTGGGAATGTTTTAGGTCCTTCACTCCAGTATTTCTGCCAAGGAGACCCCAAATGGTGTCACAAGGGGTCAGACACGACTGAAAAACAACAGAGGGTGGGGAACTGTCTTTTTTTCTCTTTTTGTATCTTTAACACTTAACACAGTGCCTGGCACATAGTAGCTTAATAAATGTTGATTGATTGGTTGATACTAGCTGCATGACTCTGGGCAAGTTTCTTAACTTCTCAATTCTCTCTGACATTTAGTAACTGTGTGAGCACTGAGATGTCTCTGAGTAGTCGCAGGACTGTTTTGAGGATCAAAAGAGATCACTTTGAACTTTGTGGTATATACTAATAATAACAACAATAATAAACAAGAATAGCTAGCATTTACACAGCACTTTGAGGTCTGGAAAGCACATTACAAGTATTATTTCATTAGATTCTCACAATAACCCAGGGGTGAAGAGGGGGGCAGGGTAGGTGCTATTATGATCTCCTTTTTACTGATGGGGAAATGGAGAAAAACAGATTAAGTGACTTGTCCAGGTTCTCCCAGCTAGGATATGAGTTCAGATCTGAACTCAGATCTTCCTGATCTCAGGCCAGCACTCAATCTACTCCACCACTAGATGTATATATAAATGCCAGTTATTCTTAATCTTGCCCAGTGTCACACATCCAGTTTAATCCTTTCTCTCCCTTACACTTAGTTGATGGCAAGACCAGAGACCAGATTCTTTTGATTTCCCTTCCTAACTGCTTCCCACTCCATCAAACCCTGGGCATCTCTTAACCTTAGTCATTTTCTGAGCTTACTGGCAGGTGAAAGTTTTATAGTGGGGTGGGGAAAGGAATAAATCTTATCAAGAGCTTTCATTATGTCACACCCTTTGTCAAAAACTAGCCATGGGTTCCCACTGCCTACAGGATAAAGTCCAAACTCCTTAATAAGTTATTCAAGGCTTTCCACTATCTGGGTCCCACAGATCTTCCAAACTAATCTCTTATTGGTGATATGTTTACTCTCTTATTCAGACTCTTTGCTCCAGACAGATTGATCTATTCATTGTTCCCCAAGCATGCCAGAAATTATATGTATGTGTGTGTACACACGTGCATACACACACATATTCCTGCCTCCTTAGCCTTATCAGTTCCCCCTTCAGGAATGCTCTTCCCTTTTCCTCATTCAAGTCATCCTTCAAAGTGCAGAATCAATTAACCAACCAACCAACCAATCAATCAGTCAATCAACAAGCATTTATTAAGCACTTACCCCATACCAGGCACTGTGCTAAATGCTGAGGATACAAACTAAGGCAAAAAACCCTAAATTCTTCCTCCAGGAAGTCTTCCAATAATTCTAAGACAGCAGGGAATATCTTCTTCCTCTCAACTGCTGATTGGTGTTGACAGTAAGTGCTACTTCCTGTCTATAATAAGACATTTATAAAAAGGCATCACAGTGTGATGAAAAGAACATTGGGTTTGAATTCAGAAGTGACAGGTTTGAGTCCCAGTTCCTTTACTTACTATCTTATGTGTCCTGTGGGCCTTAGTTTCCTCATCTGTAAAATGGAAGGGTTGGACTAGATGAGCTTTAATGTTCCTTAAAGCTCTAAAATCCTATGAATTGTCATTTATATACACTGTCTTACATGATTGCCTATTTTTTTTTGCTTATTTTTTGTTTATGCCATTGCCTTAATATGATTGTAAGCTCCTTGAGGGTAAGGACCCTGTTATATGCCATATTATTTCCTGATACTATCCTGATGTAGTGCCTAGAACAATTCTAAGGTAAAGAGTAAAAAGTCCACTAATATCATTTGCTTCCTATGCCCTTTTCTCTTTACAGAAAAAGAGACTAAGGCTATTGAAGGCACCACAATCCTCCAGTTCATACTCAACTTCTCATTCTCACTTCAAGTGGCCCCAAAGTTGCCAGATTTCATCGCAGTTTCCGCAACATGTCTCACACAGATCCTCTTCTCTCCACTCACATAGCCAGTGCTCTGGTTCAGGTCCTCATCATATCTCTTACCTGAACAATTGCAATAACATCTTATTCGGTCCCTCTACCTCAAGACCATCCCCACCCTAATCAGTCCTTAACAGAACTGCAAAAACCAGACTTGAATTGAAGATCAGACCATGTCACTGCCCCCACCTCTTTTCAATAAATTCTGCTGGCCCCCTGTTATCTCTAGGATTAAATATAAACTCCTCTGCTTGGCGTTTCCAGCCCTTTATAACCTGGTCCCTTCCTACCTTTCCAGTTTTCTTACCCACTCTTCTCCTTCATGAATTTTATAATCCATCATTAACAGTCATTCACAAAGGGCATCTCATCTTACATCCCTGTGTCTTTTCAGTGGCTATCCCCCATGCTTTGAATGTACCCCTTCCTCTAAAACCCAAATGCATTGCTACCTTCTACATAAAGCCTTTCCCAATACCACTAAATGATCATGCTCTCCCTTCCAAAACCACTTTTTATTAATTGTGTGCATTCTGTATTTACTTGTTTACATGTAATCTCTTCCATTGGAATGTATACTTTTCAAGGACTTCATCTTTTTCCTCCCCAGTACTTGACAACGTGACTAGAATATAATAGATTCTGTTTGTTGATTGACTGATTTGTCCCTAAATCATACATCAGTTCAAGAACAGGGACTGAAATTGAGTCATAAGGCCATAGAATGACAGTCCAAAAGCCTGGTTTTAAAAGTAAAGAAATGGAAGGCCAGAGAGATGATATCATTAGTTCAAGAAAAAATAACTAGCATTTATGTATTTCTTTAAGGAAGTCCTTTACATATGTTATGTTATTTGATCCCCACAACAATCCTGGGAAGTAGATGAGACTTTCATCTTCATTTTGCAGATGAAGAAACTGAAGCACTGAGAAGTAAAGTGACTTTCCCAAGGCCACACAGCTAATATATGTCTGGGACCAGGTTTGATCTGAGGTCTTCCTGACTGCAAGTCGAATACTCCATGGACAGTTGTACCTTGTTGACTCACAGTGGCAGAGGCAAAGAATAGCTCAGGAATCTTTCCACCAGACTACACTGCCTATTATCCCACCAGTGGCCAATGACCCTCCCATTTTGCATCCTCCCTGGGCTTCTGCTCTCTCATACTGGGGGAGAGAAATGAAAAAGCTTAGAAGAAAAAAACCTCAAGAATCACTGACTATAAAAAGAATCCTGGCATTCTCTCTTTGAGTAGGGTGGAACAACTTCTCAGGAGCAACTAGGGCAAATGCCCTTAGGACTCGGTCACTGGGCTCAGCATCCAGAAGCTATCACTTCTACACCTTGCCACCTACTTTTCAAAGTTAACATAGTTTTCTGTATGAGCATTTAAGCAAATGCCCTATTGCCTTCTGGAGAATGCTTTACACCTGCCTATCTCTAAAGGGCTCTCCTAACCCACTGTTTTTTCCCAAGGCTACTCCCACCCGAACCTAACTTCCCATCTTTGCCCAAGAAGAATGAAGAAGCAGCAGTAGCTTCTACAGAGAAACTAACTGAATTTGCCAGGAATAGCTAGAGATTTCCACCCCTGGATTTAAGGCCTTTAATCCCAGAGAGGCTGGCTGGCTGGAAGACACATTTATTTCAATACCATCACAATTTTGTTAAATGGGCTTGAAGAGAGCAGAGAGGGATGAAGCTCTAGCCCCTGGAGATGACAGAGGTTAATAAAAGTCGTTGGAGAAATTAAATGTGGAGGAAGGGAAAAAATCGGGAGGTTGGAGGGTTGGGGGCCAGGAGAGAGAAGAAAAATGTGATCTTCAGCCCCATCTGGCACAGATAGAGCAATCTTCCTCCCAAGAGCTCAAAGCGCTTACTGATAGCTCACTGTCTTGTGTATCTGGGGTGGGAAGCTATCACAGCTGGAAAACAGAGGCATCCAGCTGAAAAGGGACCGGTCACACAGTGGGAGATCTGAACGCAACCCAGGAATGGTATCATGCTTAGATGGGAAGGGCCCCTAAAAGGGAGTCAGGAACCCTAGGTTCTCGTCTCAGTTCTGCTGCTGAATCACTTTGGGTAAATCACATAGCCTTCTCTAGGGTCTCAGTTTCTTCCTTTTTCAAATAAGAGGGTTAGGCCAGAAAGATGCAAGGACTTCTACAGTTCTGACATGCCATAGTGCTACAGTTCTGAATCACCCCTTGAACCCCAAGACTAGTCTAACAGGCCCTCACTATGGTTTATTATGTAACATACTCCATATGCTTCTGTTATATTGTTGGATTGTGTTGAGTATCCATTGTATGGCCTATAACCTGTGATCTCTATGGTCATCCCCTGAGAATGGTTCTGTCCTCCCACTGTATTCACAGTCCCTTTCTGTGTGTGATGACCATGCAGACAGACTGAGAAAGACAAAGGCTGGTCCCTCAAAGAGTTTCGAATGCCCACTAATGCCAAAAGAGAAACATGTAGGCTTCTATAGGTGCACGGGTAGATAAACCATGAATGTGGCATGTCCACACATGTAGACACTGGAGTACACAAGTCTATAATAGGATATGTAATGAGCTTCTAGTAAGGATGACATGTGCATGTGTACATGAGTGGGCCTGGATGCATTGCTGACATAGCACACACACACACACACACACACACACACACACACACACAAGCATTGGCCCTAGGTGTCCTTCTCTCCACTCACACAACTGCTACCCAACTCTGTCCAACTCTGAACAAGGAC
The DNA here is from genome assembly GCF_028372415.1 of Notamacropus eugenii. Classification (NCBI taxonomy): domain Eukaryota; kingdom Metazoa; phylum Chordata; class Mammalia; order Diprotodontia; family Macropodidae; genus Notamacropus; species Notamacropus eugenii. Next base: position 382,300,036 of record NC_092873.1, on the reverse strand, counting down.
AGGTCTCTGGAATTCTGGATGGCTAAGTTGTCATCATCAGAAGAACTGCATTCACATCTCAGTTCTTGTATTTACTAGTGGTGCAAACTTTGATAAATTCACCTCTCTGACCTCAAGTTCCTTATCTGTAAAAAGGAGAACATGACTTCCAAAGTACCTCCCAGTTCTAATATTCTGTGATTCTTTGATGCTATACATGCTCATGTTGACGTGTGTGTGCATGTATGTGTGTATGTACATACCTGTGTAGGTTTGGCTCAAATATGTGTTAAGGGATAGGGATAACAGTCTTAATGACTTCTATCTGGGGCTCCTTAGAGTTCCCGAATTAGAGAATGGGGGAAAAATAGCTAACATTAGTATGGTACCTACTATGGACCAGGCACTGTGCTCAGATCTTGATAAAATTTACCTCAACTGATCCTCACAGAAACCCTGGGAGGTAGGTGCTATTATTTTCCTCATTTTGCATATGAGGAAACTGAGGCAAACAGATGTGACTTGCTCAAAGTCACATAGCTAGTGTCTGAGGAAGGATTTGAACTCAGGTCTTCTTGACTCTAGACACCCAAGTCTATCTACTGTATCACCTGGTTGCCCCAGAAGCAGCACCTCAGGAGGCTCTGTACACTGAAGGGATCCCTTTGTTTTGGGATTCCTGGCAGACTGGATAGGCATAAGGGAAGGAGGCCCTTGGGCAATGAAGGGATACAAGATCGGGGAAATGAGAAGTTTTTGTTTTGGTCTCTGCACTCTGAGTTCCTTCTCTCTCATTTACCCCTAGATGCCCCATTTCCCTTTCCCCTGCCAGATCTTAGGGCAAAGGAGACGGGCTTTCTTTCTTCCTACCATAACTTTTCCTTCTCCTCTTACTCCCTGCCCCCATCCAACTTCAAGATCCATAAAGATATCCTTTATCAAACCCTGATTTACAGCTGGGGAATTCTTGGGGGAGGGTAAAGCCCTTTCTCCTCAGGGACTTATATCATAGGATACCGTCAGGAAGAGAAGTATTTGGGAAGAAATCTACCCCATGGCTCTTAGTTGGGACTGGGATAGCAGGACCTAGAAGAGGAGCCCATAAGGGGAGCACAATTTCACTCTGCTCTAGATGGAATTGATGAGAACTGTGCATCCCAGTCCACTGGCTGCAGCAAGAAGTAGGCCTTGGAAAAAAATGCTCCTATGATAGGCAACCGAAAAACTTGAAAGGTTAAAGTTCTCACCCCCACCCTGACTGCCCAAAGGTTGTTTTCAGGTGTTTTGTATCTCAAAGCAATTTAACACCCAGGAGAGAAAGGCAATGGCACCAGACAGGGGACTGAGGTGACATGGGGAAAAAGAGCTGGGGCATGCTGGGAAAAAAGAGGTAAGGACTGGGGAAGAGTAGGGACAAAGGGGAAACTGGCCTGGGGTTGGGACAGAGTCTGGGGAGCAGGGCAGGGTCTGGGAGGGATCCTGTAGGAGGACAGGACTGAAAGGTGGAGGGACACTAACAGAAATAGCCATTGGCTTGGGAAAGTCCAAACCAGATCGCCCTCCATTCCAGTCGTGGAGTGTGTAAGGCAAAGAAGAGGAGACCCTTGGCCCCCCTCATTCCCCTACTACAGATAGCACAATAACTTCAAATTCAGCAGTGATATTTTATGTGAGGTACAGGAGTCAGTCTTCTGTAAATATAATTTCCGGTCTTCACCTAGCCAAGGCCAGGCTAGCTTAGAAGCTGATCATGAGATGGGGTGAGTTAAGGAGGAGATAGGAGTCCTCCCAGATGCTCAGGAATTTATATGAGGGCAGACAGTGGGTTATGTGGTCTCTACCTCTGCCAGTATCTAGACTTCTACCCAGACACTGAAATGCAAACATTTGTAAAGCACTTTGTAAACCTTAAAGCACTATATAATTGCTATTATAATTATTATAAAACCAATAGATGAAAAGAAACAAGTTCCAGCTTTCCCTGCAGCCTTGGCCTCTTTCACTTTGTCATTCTTAAGCCTCTTTCTGGAGGTCCCTTCAAGTTCAAAATCCACGATCCTTTGACCTTTCAAGAACCATTTTCTAAGAGGTCATCCCCTTTCCTTTCTGTGTCTGTCCCTCCTACTTATATAGCGCCTGGAACATAGCAGGTACTAAATAAATGGCCGCAAACCTTTGGTGACTGACTGGTCATCCCCAGTGGTAAGAGGATGGGAAGGGTATTTTGGCACAAAACTGAGGAAATGACAGGGGGAGGTGGGAGACAGAACTGAACCATACAGAGGAACTGTAGAAGAATCCAGTCACCTCAATGCCCAGTTATTATCTCCAGGTGTTTTAATGGAAAGGCAAGACAACTCTGTTACCAAAAAAGGACAGTGATACCAATGATCAAATTAATTATCAGCTCACAAGTATTGTGGTATGCCCACTTGGGGGCTGGAGGCTGCAAGGATACCCAACGAATAAAAGGCATGGTCCCTACCTGCAGTGAGCACTCAATTCAGTCACCTACAAATGAAGCCCAGGGTGAGAATCTGAGGAGAGAATTGGAGGATTGAGGGGCCCCCACCTCCAATAAGAACAGGCCTCAGAGTAATGGGGGATGTTCATCGAAAAGGAAGGGAGAGAAGAGATTTCCCTCACTCCCCCCAACAAAAAACAAAAATAGCCCTCCAGGAGAACAGAAATCCAAAGCTTTCTATGCCAAGCTGAAAAAAATATGCCTACCAGGGTTGGGAGTTGGGGGAAGGGTCACATCTTCTCCTGCTTCCTTGCTTACATATGCCTAGGACCAATGCAATGAAGGACCTAAAGATTAGCTTCTAAAAGCCTCATCAGCACAGGGTGGAAGGGAAGAGGTGCAGAATAAGATCAGGAAAAGAAGCCAGGAGAGTCTTCATTATCAAGTGTCTCTTCCGTGCTCCTATCTCCCCCCAACCCCATCTCAAAGGCAGGGATTGTCAGGGTGGGCTGTGTTGCCCTCTTGCCTTTCACCCTGTGTATGTTATGGATGCTACAGCATACATGGAAAGGGTTGGATGCTGGGATTCCAGAATGGCCTCAGGCCTGCCCCCCTCCTATTCCCCACAGCCAGCACCCTAAAGCATCAGTCCAAGGAGCCCTGGGAGGCCTGGGGGGCTACCTTTGGAGGCAGCTCCCGGCCCCCAGCGGGCCTGTCATCCCACGTTGCTCTGATTAGCTCTAATCTTTCTTTTTCAATTTCTCCTCCCTGAGACCGTGGAGTGAGAAAATCTCCCAGAAAATGAATAAATATTTCAATTTTCAGCGCAATCAGTCTGAGGAGCCAGCACATGATGGAAACGGGGGAAGGATAATGGTTTTCATTTAGATAAGATACAGAAAATTATTTAGTGAAAAATGAAGATTGATGAAGCCCATTGACATTTTTTAAATGTGAATTTTATTTCTCCCCCAGTTGTGCGCCCCCTTCTCTTCTCCCCTCTCCTCTTATACCCTTCTCCTACAGTGTCCTCTTCTCTCCCTATCCCTCTTACCCCCACCATGGTGACCCCCCGTGGCAATCCACCGTTCCTTTTCCCTCTCACTGCCCAACCCCCCACACCAGAGACAGAGGAATAGGAAGACTGCTCTGAATTCTAAACCCACCCAAGGTATCCCAGTCACCCCACCACCTCCTTCCCTTCCTGATGTCCTATCACCCTTTACAAACACATACACACACTCCAACAACTCCCCAGCAATCCACAGCCCTCCCTCCTCATACTTCTTCCTTAATTGTATTTGGCTTTCCCCCCTCACCAAAAAAGAACTCACCTTCCCAATACCACAATAAAGCATAACACATTTATATGGTGTTGTCTTTGCCTCCTGTTTGGGGGTAGTAGTGGGGGAGGCCACACACACAGAAACACACACACACACACCTTCCAGGGAGGTGGGGAGAGAGAGAGAGAGAGCGGGAGAGGGGAAGAGAGAGAGAGAGGGAGGGGGGAGAGAGGGAGAGAGAGAGAGAGAAAGAGAGAGAGAGAGGAGAGAGAGGGAGAGAGAGAAAGGGGGGGGGAGAGAGAGAGAGAGAGAGAGAGGGAGGGGGGAGAGAGGGAGAGAGAGAAAGAGAGAGGGAGAGGGGGAGAGACAGAGACAGAGAGAGAGAGGGAGAGGGAGAGGGAGAGGGAGAGAGAGAGAGAGAGAGAGAGACAGAGAGAGAGAGGGAGAGGGAGAGGGGGCGAGAGACAGAGACAGAGGGAGAGAGGGAGAGGGAGAGGGAGAGGGAGAGGGAGAGAGAGAGAGAGAGAGAGAGAGAGAGAGAGAGAGAGAGAGAGAGAGAGAGAGAGCGGGAGAGGGGAAGAGAGAGAGAGAGAGGGAGGGGGGAGAGAGGGAGAGAGAGAGAGAGAAAGAGAGAGAGAGAGAGGGAGAGAGAGAGAGAGAGAGAGAATGTGCTTTTTCTTTTTCTGACCATTTCCGTCCTCGATGCAATCCACATGTCTCTCCTATTTGCAAGCTGTGCTTTTGTTCCTAGAGGCTCAGGCACATCCATATTGCTAGTATGTGTTGGGGGTGGGGGGGTCGGGAAGAGGGGGATGGACATGGTACATAAACCCCTCCCCCACAACCCCTATGCACAGACCCAAGCAGCCATTCCTCCCCCAATCTGTCCCCTCCCTCTTCAGCAGCCTGGCTGAGCAAAGTCAGAACTTAAGTCATCTTTCCAACTTTTTGCTAACTGGCCAGGCTGGGTCCTGGCTCTGGCCTCGGTCCCCCTCTCCTCCTCAGAACCAGCCCCACCCCCACCCATGTGCTCCCTCTCCCCTCTAGGGGAGTGGGGTGGGGAAAGAGGAACCAAAGCCCTTTGGAAGGAGAACCAGGAATCAGGCCTCCCCCAGCCCAACCCTAGCCAATTTTTGTTTTCAGAATTAGGAAGGAGGAACGCTCAGCTCCACAAACATATAAATGCTCGTATAAGCAACTCAGTGGGCAGAGCAAACCCCCAATCCAGCATCCTAGCCTAGAGACTACCTTCACCTCCTCCCCCAACTCCATCACCAGAAATAAATAAATAAATAAAAGATCATCCCCTCCATTTTGCACTGTGAGTATTACATGTCTCTTGTAGGTTATATGCATGTATGTCTATAGGTCTGAATCTCTTTGTCTCTCTCTCTCTCTCTTAAGGGGGTATCCATAGATGCCTCTCCGTATATATGTGTAAGCCTGTATCTGTTGATGTGTTTATTTGTATCTATTTCATGGAGTATATGTGGCTTGGGAGGGAGAATCAGAATGTGACTATGTATTGGTATGGATGAGTTAGTGCGTGGGTATCTGTGTATACGTGTAGCTGTGTGTCTATGTGTATCTCACAATGTGTCTATGCCACTCTATGTAGGTCTATGTCTTAAGTTCATGTGTCATTCTTTATTGCAGTCTAGCCTGGTGGATCTATTTATCTTGGTAGGACTCTGTATCTGTTTCTTAGTGCATGTGTCTGTCTGCTCGACTGAGTATGTGTCTCAGTGTCTATGTGTGTGACTCATTGTCTGTCTCAGTGTGTCCAAATCTGTGTGTCTGTTTTGTCCCCTACAACCAGATCCATCAGGCCAGGTCCCCTACTCCACAGGTCTTTGTCCCAGTTACTGATTCTACCTGAAGAAGGGTCACTATGACACCCTTCCCCTCTTCCTACATCCAACCCTTATGACCAGAGAATCGACAGAAGTCAGAAGCATCTTCCTCTGCCCTCTAGTGAGGACCACAGACTCCAGGGTAACCCCCGTAAGCTCTCACTCATTTTCTAAGTCAGGTTTAAGCAAACTGAAGCCACCAACACACCCTGGAACCCCAAAATTGGGGGGGGGGGAATGCTGGCAACCCCTTCCCACCAAAATAAATAAATACCCAATTTCTGTGCCAGAGATATTAACCAGAGTTTCTTCAACAACTCGCCCCACCATGTTGAAGCCAGCTCTGGGGCTGTGGCTACGGATTCTCCTTACCTCCATTCTTATCCTCACCCCCAGGGCCCCAGCTGGAGTAGGGAGAGGGCAGCTCTACATTTAAGGGGGTTTTCAGAGTTAATTACCCCCACAAAGGGCAAGACCCCTCCCATACTCTAATATCCCAGGCATCAGAAAATCCTAGCGCCTTTAGCAAGGACCCAGGCATCCAAGATTTTGGCCATATTCAGGACCAGTTTCCAGGTTGTTAGAGTGTAAGTCCCCCGACCCTGGGGGATGTAGGGATCACTTTGTCCTACTGCTCTTTACTCCCACCCATCATCCCCAAACCCTCTGGTCCTCCGGGCCCCATCGCTCTGCATAGGCACAGAAAGCAACTTGGAGAAATCAAAAGGAAAACTCATCCCTTCCCTCTGCACTCCGCTCGCCCCCTCCCCGGATTCTCCACGACCTCCACCTCCTTGCCCACCTCGTGGCCTCCCCTTTCCCACCGCCACCTCCATCCCCAAGCTGGGCAAAGTGGGGAGAGTGTAACCCGACTACTTCCCCATCGTTCCCGCGAACCCCTTCTTGTGTTCAGCCCCTAGCCCCCAGCAGGAGGATCTGGTCAGGGGGTTCGGAGGCGTAGGGCCAGGGGACTAGGGATCGAGTGTGGTGGGGAATCGGGGGTCCTTACCTTGGGAGAAAGTGTCGGAGAGAGTGAGGAGCCAGACAAGGAGGCTCAGCATGCTGTCCGTCCGCCGTCTGCCCGCCCGCCCGCCCGCGGCTGGGGCCCGGAGTTGGCGAGTGAGAGAGGGACAGAGAGAGGAGAGGGCTGGGGGGAGGAGGGGGAGCCCTGGGGCCCGCCCCCCGCCCGCCCCCCGCCCCCTCCACACACACACACACACACACACACACACACACACACACACACACACACACACACTTCCCTCTCAGTCTTCTCTCTCTCTCTCTCTCTCTCTCTCTCTCTCTCTCTCTCTCTCTCTCTCTCTCTCTCTCTCTCTCTCTCTCTCTCTCTCTCTCTCCCTTCTCCTCTCTAATCTCCCTTTCTGTCTGACTTTGTCTCTTGATATCTCTGTCTCGCTGAGTCTCTTTCTCTTTCCCTCTCTTTCCTCTTCCCCTCCCTCCTTCCCTCTTCCTGACGTCTACTTTTCCTCCGACGGTACCTCCCACATTACCCTCCTTCTTCCCTCCCCTTCAAAAAGAAAAAAAAAACCACCAAAACCCTACAACCTCGCAGAAACAGGGATTGAGGGAGAGAGAGCGCGCGAGAGAAAAAGGGAGCGAAAGAAGGAGAAAGAAAAGGAGAAGGTGGAACCATTGCAGGCGCTGGGCGGGGGTAGGGTGGGGTGCGGACCCTTCCCCCTAGGCACTCCGGGTATCTTGGGGCTCCTAGGAGGGGGTTGAGAGGGTTCCAGAGAAGGCATCTGGATTGCCAGTTCTTCCTGGAGTGGGGCAGGGAGAGTCTAGACTGTGAATGTGATAAGAGGAAGAAAATTCTTTAAAGGAGTTGGGAAGCTTGGGAATACTTTCCCACCCCATCCCTGCTCGAAACCTCTGGGGAAAAGAAGAACCCTGGAGGCCAGATTTCCATTTCCAAATAAATGCTCTTGAAAGCTAGGGCGTATGCGTCCCCTCTCCCTAATTCCCATACCCAAAGATAACGGGGCTCAGATCCGAATACAAGCGTCTTCCTGTCCCAAGCTCAAGGGGCTGCTTCACCCCGGTCAGCTGCATTGCAGAGCAAGTTAAATGTTGTTGGTGCCACCAGGACGAGGAAAAGTGGCACCCAGTTAAGAGGTGACCCTTACCTTCGGACACCCTTTCCTTTCTTCTGCTGATCTCTTACTCCAGCCTTTCCCTAAGAGAAGCAAACTAGAACATTTTTTTAAAAAGCCGAGCATGAATGGCCTTTTATGATGAATACGAGAGAATGCTCGGATCTCTAAGCACCCATGAATCTGGGACGCCTTCAGAGCTGAGATACAGAAACTGGGAAGGGAGGGGATTCCCAGAAAGAGAGGGAGCTGCGCTCCAGGACCCAGGCACCCAGTGCCCTCTTTCTATCACGAACCATGTGACACTATCCGCCTTTCTCTCCCCATCCCCCTGCTCAACTCACAGCCCCGTGCGCTAGCAGAGAGAGAGGCTCCCGGGCACCCCGGACGCCTGAGTTCCAAGGATCTCCAGACGGAGAAGGGCAGAAGCGAAGTGGGGGAGGCGGGAGGACGGAGGGGAGAAGTCTCAGAGATTGCATAACTTTGCAAATGCTGATGTGATCCAGAGAGGCGTAGGCCTCCTTTCTTCCCCTGTTTCCAGCACTCCAAGCCCCCAACCCCTACCCTGGCCTCATCTTTTCAATCCAAGTGCTTTTAGGAATGGCAGTCCGCTTTTCCGTTCATACGAGTGGCTATCGGCTGCCCTCTGCTGATCGATGGTCGCCACTGCCTCTGGTTCACCTCCAGGCCCATCACTATCCCCTGGGCCTCATGTTCATTTCCCCACAGAACCAGAATCGTGCCTTCTTCCTCCCAGCCCAGAAAAGGAGCATTGAGGTGGAGGTGGGGGCCGAGAGGAGTCACATTATTTTCAGTAAGTTATGAAAGTGTCCAGGAGAGGATTGGGCAGAAGTCCCCCAGTTAAGGTCCACTAACTTGGTTTATGGTTTTAATATTAGCCCCAAATTCATTCATTCCTTATGAGAGATCTAAGGATGGTACATGTCACACATTTCCCACCCTGAAAACAAATTAGGGAGATTTCTCTAGCTTGCTACTAATAGCTAAAGCAGTTTACCTCTTCTCTTGCACACCCCACCATCAACCCCTGCCCCTTTCCTCCAGTGTCCTCCCACCCTAACCACTCTCTTACAGCACCACTCTAGATCCAGTGTCATTCTCCTTGATTTCAACACTTCTTTGCTTTCTCTCACAGTATGCATTTATCCTCACTCTCTCTAGCCAACCGGGCTGAAGACATGATAAGTAAGCAAATCCAGTTTTCCATCCCTCATGAACACCTAGTGGTTGAACCATTGGGGTTCCCTTCCTTCCTTTCTCCACTTCAAGCTTTCTTCCCTGGTTCTTCTCAAATCTTACCTATACTTTCCTCTCTTACTAATCTTTCCCTACCCCTTGGGAAAAAACAAACCCCTATCCACTCTTGAAGTACTGGTGTTTTTTTTAGAGTTCTGGCTTACTGAATTATCTGTCCTGTCCCTAAGCCCTAGGACTACATCCTGTGTTCCCCATCACATTGAGAGCTTCCTAGGGGGTAGGGTCATATCTTCCTCCTGAATGTCCTTCTCCAACACCCAGAACAGAAGTATATTGAATAGTGGAATATGGTATTGATAGAGACTGGATAAGTGAATTCTAAGGACCCACTCACTACTCCTGCATAAAAAGAGAGGCAGCAGCATGGTGTATAGAGTCAAGACAAATATTAAGACATTTTTTTGAGTACAAAAGGAACAAGAGGTCAGGGAGGAACCTGGCTGGGCAATTTATGACCATCAGTGGGAGAAGTCATTGCAAGAGATGGGAATGAATTCTTTTTCTTGATGTAGGCTGATGTGGGCAAAACAATCCTATAAATTGTCCTCTTTCCTCCACAAAGACACCAGAGGATCATGTCCCTGCTGACTGTGGAAGAGGGAGGAGGGAAAGATGGGATGCAATCTAGATTTTCAGCTCAGGAGGGAGTCAGGGATACAAGGACTTTAGGTCCTGGAGATTGACAGTGTACATTTTATCCATCCTCCTCCCTCTGGGCAAGGCTTCCAGGGACTCCAGTCTAGAGTAGAGAGGGATTCACCTGCATTATCTTTGGGAAAGGGACATCCCTGTTCCCCCCTCTGTCATTTTCGCATCTCACAGCTCTGACTGCTCAGAAGTCCTTACTACTCTCCCATATCAGTCCTCCCTAATGCAATGCTAATAATGTATTTCTCTTGAAACTGCCCTTTCCAAAGAGCCTAGCATTTGACATGCCCCAGGAGGAAGATAGAGATTAGGAGACACCTCTCAATGGTGTCAAAGTCCCATAGGACTTTCAAGGAACTAGCAATGAATGTACTTTTATAGGGAGAAGGGAAAGGAACAGTAGGCTGACCCTACCACATCCCCACCTCCCTGGATACTCCACCTAATACATTGGCCTAACTTGCTTGGTGGAGAGGTGCCCTGCTTTTCAAAGGAAGGAAAGAGAGATGGTTCTGATCTGGGGAAAGTTCCACCTGGCAAGGCTGCAAGTTGAGTGTCACCCTACTTTCTCCTCCAGCCTGAAAAGTGAAGGCTCTCCTAGCTATGCTCAAAATCTCACTGAAGGGTCAGCTGCCCCAGTGATAACACCCAGAACAACATCCATCCAGCTCCTTGCGTCTTCAAGGTTGAAAGGAACAATCCCAAGGAAGTCTTAGCTCCTTTAACCTTAAGGTCTGGATAAAGATTTCAATACATGCCAGTTATTGTCACCCCAGAACTGGGAACCACTACTGTTCTCTGCCTTCCATAGATGAAGAGGTCTGGGAACAAGAAGGGATGGGAGCTAGACTGGGAATACTGGGATAAGGCTGTTATTGACAGAGGGCAGGGATCTTTTTTTGCAGCAGAATTTTTGCAGAAGGTTAGAACTTAGAGGGGGAGGTCTTACTACTGGGCAGAAGATTCTAGATAAGAAGAGCAAAGGAGTCCTGGAGATCTAGAAAGTAGTATTTGACTTGGCCGAGATGAGGAGGAAGGCTGTAGTGGAGTGGTATGAGCCTTGGAGTGAAAGGACCTCTGTGACCCCTGGCTGGCTCCACCTTTCTGAGCCTGAGGTTCTCATCTGGGAAATGAGGAGGTCGAATCAAGTGCCCTCTGAGCTCCACCTCTGGCTTTCCAAGACTCAGATGATCTACCTCCTACAGATGATCTGCCAGGAGTCTGGTGTGTTTAGTAGCAAGGGACTGAAGGCACTTTAGAGATAAGTTCACCTGGGGAATTGAGAACTCATATTACTACCTCCCTGGAATGAGTGAACTCCAGTACTGTCCATTTATGGCACTTCCTCTTTACTGCTTTGTATTACGACTGCAACGTGGGGAGACAATTTGCACTAAATGGGCCAGTTACCGCTTATTAAGCTTAATTAGGATTTCATTGCTTGAGCACACAGGGATGGGAAGTTCTCTGCTCTGAACTAACTACCCAGCCAAGGAGGTACACTCTGGGGAGGAGAGGAGGATGCAGAGCTGGGGTATCAGGGTAAATAATAAAGAGGGGACATGGGGAAAACTTCAGCAAGGGATACAGTCAAGGAATCAGAGAAAGGGGGAAGAGGACGGTACGAACACACAACGAGTCAAGCATTTTGCTTTATTCTCTTATTTCCATCTCCCCTGCCCCCCTCTATGTATCCCTCACTTAACAAATGTGGCGGATGCTAATACCATGAAATATATGTTACGTGCTCTCCAGCCTTAGTCTTCAATTCAGCAAGTATTTGTAAAGTAGCTAACATGTGCAAGATACTGGTTCTGGGCTCTGAGGACCTTGGTGCAAATGATTAAAACTATGTTCCTCCTATGTCATTGGAGAAATCCTCTGATTTTTCTGAGCCTCGGTCTTCTCTTCTGTAAAATGGATCTCATGGTTCTTTCTAGCTCTAGAGTTATGACTCTTTGTAAAGAATTATCAATGATAGCTGGAGGCAAGGAAAGTTCATAGGTGCGACCCCACTATCAAACAATTGGGGGCTTACTACTTTGTAGCTTCAGTTTCTTGGAAACTTTAGAAATAATTTCCAAGTTCCTTAAAGGTAGCAACTACACCAGCATAAGAATCATTGGGTAACAGGGACAAGATCAACCTCTTGTTTAAGTTAGAAGTTAGGATTGGAGTTCAGAGCTAGATTAGAGTCAGAAAGAGTTAAGTGACTAGGGTACATGGCTAGATTAGTAGGAAGATTCCTCTAAATAGTAACGTTAGGGTTATTTGGTTCAAATTAGGACTCATCATTAAGCATCACTTTTTAACAATACAAACGCTAATGTTTAATGCCCTAGCAAAGGCACGCCCTCAACTCTCAACATTACCCTTCTGCGTCAGGGTTTAAGTGTTAGAAGTAGGACAAAAGACCCTTTCTTGGTCATTCCCTAAAGAAATATGTTCTTAAAGAGTTGAATTTATACTGTATATAATTTGAACAACAAAAATTTAGATAGTTGTTTAAAGAATAGGTAGTGTGACCCAGTAGAAAGCGCTGGACAGGAAGACTAGAATTCATATCCCACTTCTGACATTTACTAGCTGTGTAATCCTGGACAAACAGGTTAACTATGTGCTTTAGGCATCCCTAGGGTTTTCTGTGATGGTGAAGGGACTTTCCTAAAACAACAATTCTTTATTCTGACAAAATTGTAGATTCTTGTATATTCTCATTAAATATGTATAAAGTGTTTTTCTCACAACAAACTTGTCTGGTTATGAAAGTATTACAAGTATCATTTTACAGATAAGGAAACTGAGGCTCATAGAGTTCATCCCTTATATACTGAATATCATTGGTTCATTCCAGAGAGATTTTACACTAACTTCATCTGTACTAGTTTATAAAATTTACTCTATCATTCTTCTACCATTTTATTTATAGCAGATAATACAATAAAATTGTCCAACCAATACTTATTGTTGTTAGAAGACCCTTATCATAATGCATATACGTGGCATGGGAACTGAAGAGGTCATTAGAGGCTCATATAACCTTTTCCATTTGGCACATTAGTTCAGTGAGTTTAGCAGAGTAGCTAATTGTCCCCATTAGATGATGAGGAGAACCTGGTCCTGAGGGGATAAGATAGAGGATAGGAAGGAATCATAAGATCAGCAACTGAAAGAAACCTTAGAGATTATCCAGTTTCATTTTAGAGATTATCCCTTTCATCTTACAGGCCAATAAACTTTGTCTCAGAGGAATTAAATGACTAGGCCCAAGTTCATTCATGTAGTCAGTGGCAGAGCCTAGATTTGAACCTGAGCCTTCTGACTACAAATCCAGTGGTCTTTCCACCATAATGAATGAATGTCAAGGGAGAGAAGAATTGCTCAGCATTGGATGAGGAACCTGCTACCTTGAGTCCTCAAGTGTGGTCCTTTGAATGAATCACAATGTCATAGAACAATGCAAAACTTGGACTCGATCAAAAGGCCACACCCAAGGACCTAGAAGGCCACAGGTTTCCTACCCAATAGAAGCAAGAAGAAATAAATGAAGGTGTAAATGGGACCCCCCATTGTAGGCTCAGTTTTAGGTAATGAGGGCTGGAAAGAGGGAAAGAACCCCAAACCTGAGCTCTATTCATTGCCAAGTGAGTAATCAGTGCATAGTACACTGTTCATAGCACCTAAGGTTTTTGCTGGTTAATGAGATGATTCAACACACAGGTACAGACACATTCCTTTATTTTGGCTAAAGGGGCCATAAAATATGCATTTAAAGAGCACCAGGCTGCTGCAGAACCTGTGGGCTAGGATAACCAGCCTGACAGAGATGAGCCACACTGGGCGGGTGGCTGGGGGTGTCTGTGAGTGTCTGTGTTCTGTCTGACTGGGACAACGAAGGTGGGGACCATTTCCTGTAAAGCCCTACTGTGATAATAATTATTGTTAAAATGTGATGATGAAAATGAAACATAATAACAAGAAGAAGTAGTAAGGGAAGCACTTTGTAAACCTTAAACTGCCATATAAATGTGACTTCTTATTATTTAAACACTTTATGGATTCCTAGTTGTATGTATTCTTTTAACAAACATGCGCTGTGCAGCCACTGTATGTGGTTCACCTTGCTAGTCACTGGGAAAGATATGGAGCCTCGATGAGACACTGCTTCTGCCTTCATGGAGTTTATAATTTAACAGCAACAAAAATACTTATTTATAAACTTCTCCCTTTCATATGCAGGACAGAAAAATCTCTGACTTGGCGGTTGGAAGACCGACTTTCAGATCCTGCTTCTGACATTAGTGATGTGACCCAGGGCAAGTCTCTTTACTTCTTTCTGCGTATCTCACACAATTTCCTGTGCTATTATTGCTACTTAGTTGTATCTGACTCTCTCTGACTGACCCCATTTGGGATCTTTTTAGCAAAGATACTAGAGTGGTTTGCCATTTCCTTCTCCAGTTCATTTTACGGATGAAGAAACTGAGGCAAAAGGGTTAAGTGACTTGCCCAGGGTCACACAGCTAGCAAGTATTTGAAGATGGATTTGAACTCAGGAAGACGAGTATTCCTGGCTTCAAGCCCTGCACTCTATAGACTGTGTCATCTAACAGCCCCACAGAAAAATAGTTAGGAGGCTATTCTCACCTTCCTTCCATTGATGCACATAACAGTTCCTCTGTGCCTGAGGAGAACATCTTCATGAATTACTGTGACTTGTTCTCGTGACTGGACTTCAAGTCATTCTACTAAAGTAGATAGGACCTGTCATTCTGTGTTTTACCAGCATAGTCTCCTTCCCAGCTCCACCCCTCTCACCAAAAAAAGAAATTAGTGTTTATTTTGTACACTTATTTATTATTTTGTACGTATATTTTATATACCTACACACATCCCTGTTGTTTTCTCCCATAGATTATAAGCACCTTGAGGGCACAGACTGTTTGTTTTTATTTTTCAATCCTCAGCACCTAGCACAATGCCGGATGTATAATATTGACTTAATTGATGCTTGTTAATTGATCAACTCTCTCAGAGTGTGTGTTCTAAGGGCACAGCCTTCCAGAACACAGGTATAGTGGGGCTATCATGACACATGTTCATATAACACCTTTCTGATACAGAGTGCTTTCTGCTACAGTCTCCCTGAAGTCTCTGCCACTGTCTCTACCCTGTGAAGTAGAGAAGAGTAGGTGTCACCACCCCCATTTATACAGAGCAGGGACTGGTACAAACACCTACAGCCTCTGACTGCATCTCCTCACCTGATGGTGGCTACTAGAGAAGAAGCCTGCCTCTGGGAAGGCTGTGATGGTGAGTAATGGAAGTGATGCTCCAGATGACCCACAGACATTCTGCAGCTGGTTCTGGGCTGCTCACCTTGTGGCTAGGAGATACCTTTATTTGGAACTTAGGCTACCTGTATAAATTTTTAAAATACAATAAATTTTTTAAAAAGAAAAAAAGGCACAATTGACCAGTGCCTTGGCCATTCTCTTTGAATGCTTGATCTTGGTCAATCTCTTTGACTCCTTTGCTGACAGTGTCTAATAAGAGACAAGGTCGATGCCTGGAGCCTTCTCCTCTCCAAAGTCATATAGCTCCATGAAATGGGTGTCAATCTTTGGTTTTCATGCTTATTTTTTCTGTTCTAAGTGAAAGGATGAGAGACTCTGATTTTATGAGTTTCAAAAGGTCAGGAGAGTGAGCCTTGGGTGTCCCAGCATCCTAGAGTCTATTTTGCAGCTAACTTATCATGGATAGTCTGAGGATCAAGGAACGACCTTTAGGAAGTAGCCCAGTGGTGTCTCAGATGAGGACTCATGAAGCAATCATGCTGCATCTGGATGTGAATGTAGTGAGACCAATGCCACGTGGAAAATCTGTCGTATAGAAAAGTTGGAGCCCACTATCTCCAGAAACGGAGGCAACACAGGGGAGAGAGTGCCCTAAGGACTTGGAAAGAAGGGAAACACTTCTACTTTTATAATTGCTTACTTTTTAAGTAATATGCCTTGATGGAAGCCAACTGATATTAAGTGGTTAAAAGGCACGATCTAGTCCCTGCAACCAAACAGCAGGGAGAACGCAACCATGAGGACTTCAGTCAATAGCGTTAGGGAAGTCCTCAGCATAACCCTAGAACCCAGAGGGACAGATTTATCCAGTCTCACTTTGGGAGAGGGAGGTCAGACTATAGTTTCTATTTAGAGAAACCTGAGGAGCAAAGAGGCTGAAGATCACAGAGTTAGTAAGCTAAGACTAGAACCTGGGTTCTGATCATGACAGTGTAGGCCATTCTCCACGAAGTCCTGCTGCTCCAGGGATGATCAAGGCCATCCTGGTATAGATACAATATTTTCTCTGTCTGTGTTTAATGGATGAATATTTAAATATAGCATTAAATACATTTCAATAACAATATATGTTACATATTTCAATAATATTCAATAATAAATATATTTCAGTAATAACAACACAGCACTTATTATGTGCCAGGCACTGTGTTAATCACTTTACAAATAATATTATCTCATTTGGTTCTTACAACAGCCCTTGGAGGGATATTATTATCCCCATTTTACAGTTGAAGAAACTGAAACAAACAGAGTTTAAGTGACTTGCTCTGGGTCACATAGCTAGCAAGCATAAAGCCAGGTTGGAACTCAAGTCCTCGTGAATCCAGGTACACTATCCACTGTGCCACTCAGCTGCCTCAGAAATGAATAAAAGCTGTAACCCTGCCAGTAAGGATTTTACAGTCTAACAGGGTGGGGTAGTGTATAATATAATTGAAGATAAATATAATATGACACAGGGTATGGTGAAGACATGTAGGAAGCACTGTAGGAAAATCTGAGGAAGCAGATGTCATTTTCAACTGAAGGAATTCTACAAGGGCCTTTTTAGAGCCCATCCTCAGTTTCTTCCCCAGGGCTGAGAGGCAGAGACCCACGTTTTCCTGCCTCCTTGTCCTTGTTCTTTGTCACAGCTGACCACAGCCACCTAAAACTACCAGATGCCCTGTGCCAGGGGCACCGGATGACTGCTGTGCATCCCATCCCCACCAGCTGCCTAACCTTATGCCAGGGGATATATCCGGCAATGCTGGCAAGATCCAGCTGATGGTCATGGTGGTATCTTCAATATGGACAGATGGGAGAGACTGGCTTAATATCCCTCTGGGACCCCCATCCATCAGTGGCTCAATCAAGGCCAATCTCTAAGGCATGGCCAGAGATTAGCCGCTGGCACTGACCTACCACTTTCAGTCCATTGGCATTCTCCCTCCCCCTCCAGCACTGAAAGCCAGTCTCCCTTCCTCTCCAACTCTGGCAAACTCCATCCTAGTAGGAGCAGAAACAAATGGAGGAAGACCAAGTTTTAGTCTTCTTTCACCCACCTTCCACAGTACCTCTTAGCATAGTGATGGGACCAGAGTAGAAGTACAACTAGGTCTGAAGACCTAGGGTCAAGTCCTGAACTCAAGGACAGACAGACCCAGCTAGGTGACCTTGGGAAGTTATCTCATATTTCAAATTATATGATAAGCATTATCAAGTGTGTAATATGCTAGGCACCAAGCTAGGTACTAGGGATACAGAGACAAGAACAAAGCAGTCCCTGTCCTCCAGGAGCTTACGATGTAATGGAGAGAACATTGATGCTGATGGTGAATAGAAAATATTCACAAAGTAAATACATAGTCACTGGTGGGGGTGAGGTGCTAACAACTGGGAGAACTAGGAAAGGCCTTTTGTAGAAGGTAGGACTGGAGCTGAGCCCTGAGAGGAGCTGAGGCACCCTTCACGTGGGGAAATAGCTGAAGCCTATACGGGATGGGGCTAATAATATCTGCCCTGCTTTCTTCACAGAAGTGTTGTGAAGAATAAATATTTCAAACTTTAAAGCATTTGGTGTGATCTATTTCCTTATAGATTGTTAAAAATCAAATGAGCCAATTCATGTCACAGTGCTTTGTGAGCCTAAAACACAATACAGATACAAGCAGTTATTATCAGCGTTTACTTTTTTGATGTTGGTGTTGTTATTGGATGAATGAATGATATGGTTAGTACATATTGTTAGTAGGTCATTCAGAGAGTGCCTAGTCTGATGAAAGAGATAGGACACCTGTCTTTTCTTCTCTCATCTATAATCATCCCAGGGTTATAAGCTGGAAATAGAAATACATGTTTATATAGTGAGAAAGTGTGGAGGACTTTGGGTAGAGAAGATAAGAGTGATGACTGGAAGAGAGAACAGTAAGGTTCTGAAGGAGAACTAGCTTTGACATTAGAGAAGCTGGGTTCAGATCCAGCTTTGCTAGGTATTAGCTATGTGACCTTTCTGAGTGTCACTTTCCTCATCTTTAAAATGGAACAGCTGAACTGGAGAGTGTCTAAGATCCCTTCCAGATTGAAAGCCTAGGAAGAAACAGGGAAAGTTTGTTTTGCTTATGTCGAATGAAGAACAGAAGTACTGAGATGCTGGAAGCTAAGGAAGTGACTGGATCCAGGTGGGTTTTATCCTGTAAGTTTTCCTAGAGAAGGTCATTGTGAACCAAGATTAACCAGGAACAGGGAAAAGGACAGGCCTTGGGGGAAATGATGGTAGAAGGGACAATGCAGATGGGAGCTGGTATTCAGACTTCTCCATCTGGAACATCCTAGCCTTTGCGACACAGTTTTGAGGGTAAGGAGTGTTCCAGAAAATGAAATACTTATATAGGCGTAAGGGATGAGGGAATTAGGGAAGGAGCAGTAGGCAGAAGGGTCTCCAAACAGGAATACTGTTTGGAGAAAAGAACCTTTTACTGAGAAAGGGTACTATCAACTAGGAAGGCAAGTCAATCACTCTGTAGGACAGGATAGACAACAGGAGAGCATCAGCCTGTCTCATTTGCTGAGGCTGCCTATAGCTTGCTCAGGCATCTGGGTCTGTGTTCTTTTATTGGCCCATCCATTGAATTTTTGTTGTTGTTTTCAGTCATGTCTGACTCTTCGTGGCCCATTTGGGTTTTCTTGGCAAAGATACTGGAGTGGTTTGCCATTTCTTTCTCCAACTCATTTTACAGATAAGGAAACTGAGGCAAACAGGATTATTTTGGGTTTTCTTGGCAAATATACTGGAGTGTTTGCTTGATTTTAATGCATGTTCCCTGAGGTCTGAGGATACAGTGAACACCAAGAGGTTGAGCTGTGATGACTGTGTCCCAAGGTTAGCAACAGCTGTGATCTTGACAGTCCTGAGTTCTTCCCTAGTCCATCAGGACAGGGGACCCTTGAAACAGAGGTTGTGGGACCCTGACATACCACTCACTTGCTTTATGACGTTAGGTAAGTCATTTTCCTTTTCTGAGCCTTAACTTTCTCCATCTATAAAGTTGGCATTAGTATTTAATAGAGAAACATGTAATATGCATTTTAAAAAATCAGTTTCAGATATACAAAAGGATGAGGCTTGGCTATGCAACATTTTGTCCGAGAAAGACCTAGGACAATTAATTGTATTATATGGCAGCTATCACTGAAAGAGTGTTAGACTTGGGAGTGGGAAGAGAAGGGAATAGGCATTTATAGAGCACCTGCTATGTGCACATGTGAAGATTTTTTTTTTTTTTTTTACAAATATCATCTCATTTGATCCTTACCATGACACTGTGAGGTGGGAATTTATGGCTTCTGAGATCCCTGGTGCTCTAAAGCTATGATCTAAATATGAGATGAAAAAGTCTGAAGAGAGGTGACCTGGGATTGAAGGCTCTGAAGGGGGATTCTTCCGGGCTCCATCTCAATGCTGTAACAAACAAGAAAGGCTGGATAGCAGGAGGGATTGAGGGGTTGGAGGAGCTCATGAATTCACCCTTCTAGGAGAGCTTGAGGAAGAGAAGAAATAGGAGAGGAAAGAAGCGGTGACTGAAGAGTTTATCATCCATTGTTCAGGGAGTTGGGGGCGGCGGGGGGACAGGACACACACATATTATCTTGAATGTGGAAAAAAAAATCCTGGGGAACAGTGAACAAAGCTATAAATACAGGCCCGCGTCGAGTGACATCACCTGAGCACAGCCAGAGATTTACGATCGAGTCACACGGCCCTAAAGTGTATTTATAACGGTGTAACTCACTGGTACTTCTCGCCTGCCTGCCTGCCCTCTCTCCTCCCCTCTTCATTGCTACGCTCCTAGCTTTCCTGGGGAAACATCACAGCTGGGCTGAGGTGGCCTGGTTTGAATCTCTTTGGTGAAGTGGGAGAGCCTAGAACCTGTGAATACATGACAATCAGTGATACCTAAGTCCTATCCATCACCAAGCTGGCGCAGGGCTCCTTATCCCTTGAGTCTTTGTATCAGAAGCTGGGGTCCAGGGCCAGTTCTTCTCCCAGACATCCCTTGGCCTTGGAAGCTTTGGGATCATCAAAAACAAGCCCATGTGGAAGCTTCTGGAGGAAATTCAACTCTGAAAGCGGAAGTCCTAGGGTCTGTGTGTGTTCTGGGTCCTACCAGTCCCAGGCCTCATATGCATGGGAAAAGCAGATGCCCAGCTAGCCAGCGAGAAAGGATAGAGAGAGGTTGCCTCACAGGAATTCCAGCCCAGATAGGGCAAAGGTGGTGTTCTATCTTTCTCACATCTTTTGCTTCCTTATCACCTCTGTGGATAATGTCTCCACTTTTGACAGCCCAGTAGGAGACAGAAGGAAAGAATTAAAGTTTCCTCTACTGAGAGCAAAATATTTAATCTCTTCTTTAGCACCGTAGTCTCAAAAGGAGATAATAATAATAGCTGGAATGTGTGCAACACTTTAAGGTTAGCAAAGCATTTTGCATAAATTGTCGAGTCTGATCCTTACAGCAAACCTGTTAGAGAAGGACAAATGTTACTAAGGGCTGTGCTTTGCACATCAGCCAAGGGAAGCTCAGAGTGGGGATGACTTGTCCGCAGACACACAGTGAGGAGACGTCAGAAACAGGGTTTGAAAAGTGGTCTCAGCCAGAGAAGTTATGAACCAGAAAGAAAAGCAGAAGGAGAGGGGCAGGTCTGCCTATACTGGGGTTGTAGATCCACTCGGGAAAGTTACTCCATTTATCTCCTATGTAGACTAGGGAATGGGGACCAGAAAGGAGGAGACAGCAGTTTTGGGTAAAATGAATAGCTTGCCATGTGCCAGCTCTTCACCCTGAAACTTTCCTGTTGGCCCTCTGCAGTCACAATTTCTGTGAACCTCAGTTTTCTCACCTGTAAAAGGAGGACAATGACGCCTATATTACTTACCTTACAGGATGTTTGTATCAAGTGAAATGCACTTTGTAATCATAAAGTGCTTAATAATTGCCTCAACTATTTTTATGAGATCCCAGCATTCCTCCATTTGGGTGTTAAGGGGGAAAGACACACTCCAAAGACAAAGAGAAATGATTGCTTTTTGTTTTTTTAATCTCCTTTCCCTTCTCATCTCTATTAGTGCAGAAAATTGAGAATTGATTGCAAGATTATGCACAGAATCATAGGATTTAGGCTTGGAAGAATAATAGATTTAGAGCTGGAAAAGGCCTTAGAAGTCATCAGGGTTAAGGACTTCGTCTCACAGATGAGCTAAATCAGTCCCACAAAGGGACTGTGCCCTGCCCAAGGTCATCCGGATGGTAAGTGGCAGTGCCAGGCCTGGGACCCATTCCTAATCCATGCTCTTTTCACTCCCCTTCTGACAGGGACAGTCAAAGGCCATCTAGTCCAAGCTTTATGGGAAGCAGGAAATCTTTTATGATGCAGCCTCTGGACAAATGACCAACCTCCTCTGGTGGATCAATATTCCAGTGAACAGAGGGCTCAGACTAGAATCAAGAAGGATCTGAGTGCAAATCTCACCTTGGACACTAACAAATTAATTTAGCCTCAGTTTCTTCATCTGTAAAGTGAGGAGGATAATAATAATAGTAAAAATATGATAATATTCTAGTAATTATAGTGATAATAATAACAATATAATGAGGACAGTAGTAACCTTCTAGGATTGTTGTGAAGATAAAAAGAGATGATATTTGTAAGCTGCAAACCACAAAACACCATGTCAGTGCTAGCTGTTATTGTTATTAATGTCTAGGATCAGCACTCAGATCACACAGAGATGCATTTCATAAGCATTTTCTGAGATCTCAGTGCACATTGGTTTCTGTGGCCAAAACTAGGTTCAAAAATTTAATTTGTTATGGAAATACGTTTTACATGATTGCACATATATAGCCTATTTAAAATTCTTACCTTTTTCGGGAAGTGGGAAGGGAGAGAAGGAGGAAGAATATTCAAAACTCAAAAATTTTTAAATGAATGTAAAAAATTTTCTTTATGTGTAATTGAAAAAATAAAATATCATTAAAAAACTTAATTTGTCTTCTGCTTTCCCCATCTTCAAACCAATATTCTGCCCTTCCCTCACTTTTAGCTTCCTATGCCTTAGAATGAGAGAGGTCTTGTGCTGTTGATTTCCTTCTCTCTTCCTGGAGCCCTAGTCCTGGCTCACTGACCCATGCTTTTCAGTACTCTTGTAGGAGAGGTTAGAGGTAAGGGAATATTGGGAGAGAAGGGTAGGGATGGGAGGGGATGGAAAAACATCATGGGAGAGGGGAGGTAACTGAGAGGATACTAGGGGAAAGATCAAAGGAACAGGGAAGAGGGATGAGAGATAGAGGCACTGGGGAAGAAGAGTAGAGGTCTATAAGACACTGAAGGCAATATAGTAGAAAGCATACTAGATTTGGCATCAGAGGGTCCGAGTTTGAATACCACCAGAGTGGCACAGGGCTGAATGACTTTACACGCAGGATATGATGTCCAAGTAGGGATATGCCTATTCCCTAGGGCCCTTTCCATGTCTGTGGGATATCCATCACATTGTAGAGCAATACCTGCCCCAGGTCATTCCCCTTTATCTCTTCAGTGTCCCACTTCTGGGGTTATCCCCTCAACCTTCATGAGAGTGAAAGCTGGACCTCCTCTTCTCTCAATGCAGCTGGACCTCTGGTTTAACTGCCTTCCTGTCCATGCCTTCATCTCCACCTCTGCCTTGACTTCCCCCCATCCCTGTTGCTCCTGGGCTCAGTTTTCTCATAACCCTTTCTAGTTCCCTGTCCTTTTTCTTTCTTAAACTTATGTCTGATTTCTCATTTTGATGTGGAGGTTGCTGCAAAGCCTCTAAATTGAAAAGGACTTCAGAAGCCATCTAGTTCAACTCCTACTTGAATAATAATCCCCTCTGAAACAGCTTTTCCTTGAAGACCCTCCAGTGGGCAGAAGCACTCTACCTTCTGATGCAAACCATTCCACTTTGAAGCATCTCTTAAATGTTAGGAAGTTCTTCACATCAAACCTAAAGCTCTTTCTCTTTATAAAGTCCACCCATTGCTTGTAGGCCAAGTAGGGACAGAGATAAGAACTGAACCTATGACTTCATTAGTATAGGGAACTCTCAAGTGAGGAAACTCCCTCCCTGATACAGTTTGCCACCTTCTCTGAATTTTATAAACTTAGGGAATTGCCTGGAACAATGAGAGGTAAAGTAATTTTCTCAGGGTCCCAGAACCAGTGTGTCAGAGGCATGCCTTGAACCCAGGTCTTCCAGACTCTAAAGTCAGCTCTCCTTACATTACACCACTGCATCAAGTAGAGTAAGCCTATTCCCTCTTCCACAGGCCAGCTCTTCAAATATAGGAAGGCAGCTGTCATACTGGCATTGTCACTTACTAGCTATATATTTGTCCCTGGGCAAATTGCTTCATTTTTCTGAGGTTTACTTTTAGCTACTGTAAATAAAGCAATATGGTAAAGTTAAAAATCAAAGGAGCTGGGTTCAGATCTCAGCTCTGACACTGTGTGACCTTCAGCAAGTCACACTTCATCCCTCAAAAAAAAAAACAACCTCAAAATAACCCAGTTGTTTGCTAAAGGAGAAAATATGTTTCAACTTGGGGACTTTGAATAACAGTTTTGTTACTGCTCATTGTAGTCTTGGGTAAACCATTTACCCCACCTTGGGGCCTCAGTTTCTTCATCTGTAAAATAAGTGGGTTTAAGGTCCCTTTCAGTTTTAAAACCTCTGGTCAACCAGTCCAAGGGTAACGGGTGGATACACTGGGAAAGAAGAGGGGAGAATGGGGAGGGATGGGGAGCCCCGGAGGAGAGTGGTAGCTGCTTGGTGTATCAGAATGATAATCTTTAGAGTGGCGTATGTGGTAAGTGGACAAAAAGAGGAAAGAAGGAGAATGGAGCAACGGGGAAAGGAGGCCATCAGGAGCGACGTGTTTCTCAAGGCAATGCAATGATTCCACCCCTCCCCATTTTATTAACTGGAAAATAAACTGGAGCCAAAAAAGGGGAGAGGAGGGGCCAGCCCAGCTGCTGCCCCTGAGGGAGTGGGGGTTGGGAGGGGAAGAGGTGACCAGCTGCGCCGAGTGATAAATCTATTGGCCAAGGACAGGCTGCAGCTCAGAAATTGGGTCTCCACTCCCCTCCAGAGTCTCCTCCCCCTGATCCCATCATTACCTCAGTGCAACTGAGAAGCCAGGACACTGAGGGAGGCAAGGGGGGGAGGTTCCTTCCCCTTGGAATCACCCCACAAAGGTCGAAACCACAATGGGGCTGTCAGATGGCAGGGAGGAGAGGAAGGGAAGGGGAGGGGAGATCGCCACACAATCCTCTCCTCAGAGCCAAACCTTCTGCTCCCAGAACAGAACAGAGAGACATTGAAAATGTAGCCCTGGGGTAGGGTGAGCCCAGGAGAAATGGAATTTTGAGAGAGAGGAGTTAAAGGATCAGCTGCTTCTCCTTTCTAGTTCCTCACCAGACTCTCCCTAGCTCTAGACCCCCCTCACCTACTGTCCCTTCAGACTCTACCAGTATGCCAGTCATTTAACAAATCTATTTCCTTCAGCCTCTGCCCCCATCTGATAGCTCTTTCCTTTCCCTACCCCCATCCTATTTATTACTAAACTTTTTTGGGGGGTTCTCACCACAATATTCCCTGGACCTATCCCAAACTCTCATTTTCCTTTGGATTTCCCAAATGAGGCAAAGGAGCTTTAGATTGGAAAGGGTATTCAAAAAGAGTAGAGGGAGGAAAAAAAAAGTCTTAGGAGACAGTACAGTGGACCCGAGAGTGTGGAGTCTAAGCATCAGGTTTCAAATCCTCACTGCTATTTACTTCTTGTGTGATCTAAAGTGTCTACATAGCTTCTTTGTGCCTTGATTTCCTTTTTGTAAAATGAGAGGATGCAATTAACTGACCTGTAAGGTCACTTTTATCTCTAAATCCTAAGGTCCTAGGTCATCAAATGATGGTGAAGGGACCAGAAAGTAAGCCATAACTGGAAACATTGTGCCTGGAAAAGAGATTTAGGGGATGATAAGATAGTTACCTTCAAATATCGGAAGGGATGTCACTTGGAAGATGGATTAGATGTTTTCTGCTTGCCCCCAGAAGCAGTAGCAAGAAACAATAGGTGGAAGTTTAGAAGAGCAGAATTCAGTTCAACATAGAAAAACTTCCAAACAGTTAGAACTATTGCAAAACAGAATGGACTACCTTGGGGGGTAGGGAGCTCCCCACCATTTGAAATCCTCAAGTAGAAGCTGGATGACTGGTTGTTGGCTATTTTGTAGACAGGATTCCTTAATGGGAAAGGGGTCAGATTAAATTACTTCTGAGGTCTCTTTTAGATTCAAGATTCTATGGTTCTCATACATACAGAATATCTTCATATTCTGTAACTAGGGAGGAAGGAGTTGGAACTTTCTCCCAGGACATAAGGCACTTACTGCTTCTTTTGCACTGTTGTCTGAAGACTGTTCACAACACCTAGTACCTCACAGTCCTCTCCCATCTGTGTCAGGGGTAGGGGAGGCAGCCTCAAGGGAGGGAAAGGGAGTGATGTCATTGACTGTAGAAATTAAGAGAGAGGGGAGAGGCCACCAGCTCCACCTGCCTAGACTGCACCCAAGCTCAGACTCAAGATCAAACTTTTCTCTCCTGCCTACCTGCCTCCACCATACCCTGAATCTCTTTCCTCTGCCCTTTCCACACACTCATCTCTCTCTGTTCATCTCAGATTTACCTCTCCCTTGTTCCTGTCCTACTCTGCTAAACCTTTTCATTGTGCCCTCTGAAATAATTTTTGATTAACAAATTACTTCACACAAGGAATTCCTTTAGCATTTTTCCATCTTCTCGTATTCACTGAAAACTAGCTTTTCTCCTGAAGATAACACATACATTTAAAGCTTGCCAAAGGATGGATACTCCTCTTCCCACTTCCACAAAACACACACACACTCACACACACACACACACACACACACACACAGACACAGGGGGAGAGAGAGACAGAGAGAGAGAGACAGACAGAGAGAGACAGACAGAAAGAGACAGACAGAGAGAGAGAGAGAGAGACAGACAGACAGACAGAAAGAGACAGACAGAGAGAGAGAGAGAACCAGGAGGAGTTGACGATTACATTCATTGTTCCTCCATCAAAGTTTACTATATCCTGTTTAGACAATTGTTGCTGTCCTCTCTGGATCTACAGATTACTCTTCCTCCTCTTAAATAACTCAGTGCCTAATAGTCTTCTCTACCCAATCCCTTGCCTGCTTTGAACCCACTCCACAACTCCTGTGAGCTCTGCCTCCAGTCTCCCTCAACCATACTCAGAAGTTATTATACCTTAGACATCCTTGCCTCAGCTCTCCACTCCTCTAACACACACTGCCAGTTAAAGTTCTGAGACTCCTTTTTACTTGAGGGCAAAGCCAACTGCACAAGGATTGGATAAGGAGATGAAAAAAGAAATTAGAATTTTAACCGACTGCAAACTCAATGTGAGACAACAGTGTGAAGTGGCAGCCAACTCCACTCCCCCAAACTCCCTAAACTTTATTCATTCTTGAACTAAATTAATTGAAGCAAAGTGTCCATCAGTCAGTAACTACAGTAGGTCATCAAATACCTGCTATATGCTAAACACTAGTTTGGGTGCTGGAGATCCAAGACAAACTGGAGACGATCCCTGCTGCAGAGAAACATATAGTCAATTGAAGGAGACAATATATATATATAATATGTAATATATAATACATATGTGCACACATGTATGTATATATGTCTGTGTGTATATAGACACATATATACACACATATGTATGTATGTATATATATACATATCCACACACAAGTACATATAAATGGATAGGGGCAGGATCACCCTCTACCAATGCAGGCGGCTACCTTCTCTGCAACTTATAAATGTATGCAAATTAAATACAAGGCAGTTGTGGGGGCACCATCCCATGGTGGGACAAGAGGGGTTTCATGTAGGAGGTAACCTTTGCACTTTTTGAAGTCAGCTAGGGATTTTAAGAAGCAGCAGTTCAGGAGTGTCTTCTCAGCACAGGAAGAGCCAGTGATGAAAAGACAGAGACAGAGACTAGAGTGACATGTGTGTGCAATAGAAAGAAGGCCAATTTGGCTGGATTGTAGAATGTGTGAGGGAGGAATATACAATAAGACTGGAAGGTAGGTTGGAGCTAAGTTGTAAAGGGTTTTAATGCAATGCAGAGGAGTTTACATTTGAATGCAGAGGTAATAAGAAGTCACTGCATAGTCAAGCTCAAGCTTTAGGAATATCACTTTGGCAGCTGTGTGCAGGACAGGCTGAGGGACCAATTAGGGGGCTATTGTAATAGACTAGGCAAGAAGTGATGAGGGCCTGAATTAGTGCGGTGGCTTTGTGAGTAGAAAAAAGTAGTTGGATAAGAAAGATTCATAAGACTTGTCAGTTGATTGTATATGTGGGATGAGGGAGAGGAGGAGGAGTCAAGGACAATGCTGAAGTTGCAAACCCAGGTCACTAGAAGGAGAGTGATTTCTTCAACAGAAATAAGAAAATCCAGAAGATAGATGGGTTTGTGGAGGGGAGGAACATAGTGTCTCTGGGGCATATAGTTCCAAATTTGATTCAGGTCTTGGAAGCATCTTCATAGAGATGCTAATTTAATGCATAGAAGTAAATGAAGTCACTGAGAGATAGTGGGTTTGTCCTTCCTTGGCAAAAAGACCATGCCATCAGAGAAATGATGACATGACTTGTGCTTGACTTTGTTTGGAGTGAGGGAGGGCTGTGCAGGTCACCAGCCTCACTTCTCCTCCACAGTCATCTGAATCCAGTGACCAGATAGATATTCACCAGAATGACAGGAGATGACCCAGGATGAGGCAATTGGGGTTAAGTGACTTGCCCAAGGTCACACAGCTAGTGAGTGTCAAGTGTCTGAGGTGAGATTTGACCTCAGGTCCTCCTGACTCCTGCACTGGTACTCTATCCACCAACTAGCTGCCCTGAGAGATAGTGTAGAAAGAGAAGAAGGCCTAGGATACATCTTTGGGGCACATCTACAATTAGAAGGTAGGATATGGGTAATTATCCAACAAAGAAAACTGAAAAGGAGCAGTCAGACTGAGGAAGGGAGAACTAAGACAGAGCAACGTACAAAAGCCCAGAGAGGAGAGAAAATCCAAGAGGAGAGAATGATCAACAATGTTAAATACTGCAGGGTAATCAAGGAGGAGGATTCCAAAAAGGCCGACAGATCTGGCCATTGAGAGGTCGTTGGTAACTTTGGAGAGAGCAGTTTCATTCCAGTGCTGAGGTCCAAAGGCAAATTGCAAAGTGAATTGCAAATTGAGAAGTGAATAAGAGAGAGTATTGTAGATGGTAGGATTGGATAGCTTTTTTTTCTAGGAGCTTGGTTGGGAAATGGAGGGGGGCTTTTAGATAATAGCTTTAGGAGATGTTGAGGGTAAGTGAGGGGTTTTTGTTATTGTTGTTTTGAAAGAATAAGGGAGGACCTGGGCATGTTTGTAGCCAGTCAGTAAGGAACCAGTAGAAGGAAAGAGATTGAAGATTTGACAGAGGGAGGATGATGTTGGGGGGGCAGTCTGTTGGAGTATATGGGAAGGGATGGGATCTAAAGGGGCTGGCCTTACTGAGGAAAAGGACCAGGAAAATGTAAGTTCCTTAGGGCAGGGACTGTTTCGTTTTTGTCTTTATATCTCCTGGGCCTTCAATAGTGCATCCTTGGACAAGTATGTTACACTTAGCCTTTTAACAGCCAAGTTAATGTTTTGTTACAGGGTCCTTGAGCAGGCTTGGATTTGCTTCTTGGTAGTTGTACAGAGCATGCATAGATAAGTATTACCTTCTTTCAATGGGAGCAGGTTGGGGGAAAATTTGTGGAAGCGTTGGCAGGGGTGATGGGGTGCTTACTTCCAACCCTTTATGGCTCACTACTGAGTGATTTGTACGGTGTAATGATGAAGAATCTCCAAATGCCTGCTGATCCATAATTCAGTGGATATCCAAAAGGTGCAACCTACTCAATTGCCTCTCTCTGTCTCTCTAACTCTCTCTCTCCTCTTCTCTCTCTCTCTGTCTTTGTCTCTCTGTCTTTCTCTCTGTTTCAGTCTCTCTCCCCCCTTCCCTGAGAGTTGTGTGGGGAGAAAGATGGACTCCCTATGAGGTCATGAACACATGTCCTGCCTAGGTAAGTTTATGCCTAAGTTTGTGTATCCTTACCTCTTTTGTGTCTATTTCCATGAATAGGTGACCTTATAAATTCTGAAAGGTTTGGAAATCTGCCATTGTGGAACAACACTGACAATCTGGCAAGGAGGGGCAGTGGTGTCCACCATAGGGGCAGTAGCTGATAGCAAGGAAAGCACCTATATCTTTTAGAATGGCCACCAGAAGACAAGGACTTGCCCACTGGGGTCAATTCACAAGTCATTATCATTGCTTTATGTGTAGAGAAAATATACTCAATATCCAATAGCCTATACCCAATACATATTGTACATTTTGTTCCTCTTTTTTCCTACTCCCCTTTCTGAGGGGGCCCTAGAGTCAAGACAAAGAGCAACACTGTACCCAGGATTGAGGTTTAATGTACCTCAAAGGAAGCCTAATCTCTCTAATTAGAGGTAGGATCTTTCTGCAATGAACAGAGACAAACAGTAGTGACCAGGTACAGAGGAGAATGGTGTGGGTTGTTACCCAGATGTGATTCTTAATACCCTCTCCATTGCAACCATCAATGTAGAAGTGGAAGGGGGATACAACATGTAGCAAATAAGGAACTATGAAGAACGGGAGTAAAGGAAGTCACTAAAGAAACGTATGGTTGAAAAAAATAGGCTGGTCAAGTGGCAAGAGAACAGTTAGCCAATGGATAGCTTATATGTTCTGCTACTGTCTTCTCCATGCCAAGAGAATTTGAGGAAGGGCTGTAGCAGCATGGGGGAAACTCTTTGTGGCAAACATGGGAGTCTACAGATAAGAGTAGGATAAGGATGAGCTGCTATCAGCACTGTGAGAGGGAATACCTACATCAGCGACATCACAGATCCATTTCAATATCTGATTATCTCTAGTGTCTAACAAAGTACCTCAACATATAGTATTGGCTTTTTAAATATTTACTGAATTTTAAAATTTGTTGACCAAAAGAGTTAAGAATCATACTATCCTTTGCTTTGGACAAACTATATTTGGGGTGTTTTGTTTAGTTCTGAGTGCCACATTTTAGGAAGGACATTAACAGTATGTACCATGTTCCCAAGAGAGTGACAATCCTGAGTGTGAGAGACTTGAAACCATGCTACATAAGGTTCTTTTATTATTAACAGGCAACTAGGTGGTGCAGTGGATAGGGTGCCAAGCCTGGAGTCAGGAAGAAGACCTGAGCTCAAATCTATATTCAGACGCTTACTAGTTGTGTGACCCAAGCAAGTGACTCACTTATCTTGTTTGCCTCAGTTTTCTCATCTGTAAAATGAGCTGGAGAAGGAAATGACAAAATATCTTTGCAAGGTCACAAAGAGTTGTACATGACTGAAAGTGACTAAACAACAATTATTTCTACATATATCATAATCATAATAATATTCAGCCCAGTAGGTCCTTTGCACATGAATTGCTATCCAGCCATGAGTTGCTCTCTCAGCCCTCCCTTCTTCATCTATAAAATGGGAATAAGAATATTTCTATCTAACTCATAGGATTATTGTAAGGAAAATGCTTCCTAAATACTAAAGTGCTATGGAAATAATAATAAAATAACTGACATTTATACAGCACTTGAAAATTTGCAAACTTGATTACATGTTCTCATTGAAGGTTCAACACAGCCCTACAATGTAGGTAATACAAGTTATTCTCATTTTACCAACAAGAAAATTGAGACCCTAAGAAGCTAACTGACTTGCCTGTAGTCACACAACTCGTTACTTTCAAAGGAGGTATTTGAACTCTTCTTCTTGAATCCAAGCATATCATTGTATCCACTACTCCAAAATGTAACAATGACTAGTAACTGTTGCTGATAAGCAGAGACTTTTTTTTATTTTTTGTATCTCTAGAGCTTAGCACAATGCCTGGCACATAGTAGGTGCTTAATGCTTACTGATCACTAATTGTTGATCATCAAAGTCTCCTTATAAGTTTAGTTTAAGGACTCTCTTCTACGTTAAACCTTTTCCTGATCCCTCAAGCAGCTAGCATCCCTCTCATTTGCCAAGCATTTATATGTATGTATATACTTATATATACAAGTATCTATATACTTATACAGGGTATCCCAAAAGGCTTGGTGCAGTTTCATAATTGAAAAGAATGTAAATTCCTCAGTGAAAGAAACTATTCTATTTCATCTCTGCATCTCTAGCACCTGGCACATGGTAAGCACTAATAAATACCTGTTGATTGACTAATAATTATTAATAATAATTGCTAATAATAAGACCCCAGTCATAAGGAGGTATGCTGTGTGGCCCACTGCTGCATAGCTGGGGCACATCAAGCAGAGAAGGTGTTTGTGGTTGTGTGTGGATGTGTGTATTTGTGTGCATATTTGTCCAAGTGCATTTGTCACAATGCTGAGGGGAACTGGGAGAGGAGAAGCCAACTCAACTCAAGAGGGCAGACCGTGGAGCCAATAGTTGAGTTGCCAAGGTGACAAATGACTGAACCCAGCAACCCTATCTTGTGACCTCACACCTGGACCCTGATTTAAGCCAGATTGTTTGATGCCAGAAGATCTAACTGCCTCCTAGATTGATTTGTCAGTGCTTTTGACTTACTCCCACCCTTCCTTTTACACACCCTAAGGTCAACCCCACCATGAAGGGGCAGTGAACATCCCCTCCCCCAATGTCCATACCTCATTCCCCTTACATACATATCTCACTCCCCCTTACCCCTTAGTGGGGAACAGGTGAGACAAGACAGGAGCCCGCATAGCCATAGAATTCAATTTAACTAGGCTTCTCAACAAAACAGGCAAGAGCAAATCAGAACCTTTTCCTAAAGGACTGTACATTATATTTGAGATGCAGTACAATGGAGAATGACACACCCCACCACATCTAGG
Source organism: Notamacropus eugenii (assembly GCF_028372415.1). Classification (NCBI taxonomy): domain Eukaryota; kingdom Metazoa; phylum Chordata; class Mammalia; order Diprotodontia; family Macropodidae; genus Notamacropus; species Notamacropus eugenii. The sequence continues at coordinate 382,267,946 of NC_092873.1, read as the reverse complement.
CTAGTTCCAGTCATGCTTTATTTCTGTCCTCAACCATCTTCTTGCCAGCTGCCTTCTTGCCCTCATGCTTACCCTCTGTCCCATTCCCTCCCTCTGACCACGATGCAGTTCTAGTCAAAATCAATACAGCCATTGCTCCTGTAAAGGGTGAGTCAATCTACTCCCTTATGGCTTCACCCGCCATCCTGGTAATGAAATGAAATGAAAATACTCCACTCTCCTGTATATTATAGTTTCCTCTCCACCTCTTATTAAGATGTAAGTACCTTGTGTGATTTTTGTATTCCTAGTGCTTAGCACAATGCTTGGCACATGGCACTTAATAAATGTGTTTTTCATTCATTTCTAGTAGAAAGGGAACCTGTCCCGATTGTAAGATTGTACTGAGGTGAGGAGGAAGATGGGGAAGGTGATATGGAGGAGAGGGCTCTCAAGATGATCTTTGAAGATTTTAACTAGTTGAGATGTAGAAGGAGGCACTGTAGAAGGTCAATGTGAAGAAAGACACAGAGGGCTATATTATCCATTTTTTTTAGAGAAGTTGCCCATGCCCACTCATCAGAGAACCTGGAGACAAACTCTGGTTCTACTACTTAGTATATCAAGTTATTTAACCTCTCTGGATCTCAATTTACTCTTTTGTAAAATAAAAGGATTAGATTAGACGCCTTCTGAAGTCCCTGGTAAGCTCTAAATCTTCAATCCCAAGAACCTAGGATAAATTAGCCTAGACAGCAGTTACCTCTCTACTCTTTATAAAAGTGTATCTGCCTTGGGTTATGCCTTCAGTTACTGTCAAAGTTGTGGAGGATCCTATGGGACTCTCTCTGCCACCCCAATACCCACAGTGCCAGGCAGATTGGACTCAGCAGCCAAGTTAGGTCTAAATAGCACTTTCCTGCTAAGCTTTCCATGGGGAGGTGTGATGGGTTTCCATTTAAAATTAATTTTTCAAAATTGGAAACACTGCTCCAAATGGCATTGTTCCATTCCTCTGTTGGCTCCTGGCGATGTGAGAGAGTCATAAGTTTGGGGAGAAACATAATAAACCAATGATTTCCCCCCAGGGAGCAAGAAACTGGCTCTTCTTCCTCCTTCTACCCGAAACCCTTTTTCCAGGCCTTGGCTCAGCTAAATGGCAATTTTCAAGTCATTTTTTCCTACTTATGGGTGAAATACAGTTCAGTTAACTTTCCATTCTTCATGCCAATTGAGAGGAGAGAAAGAACAGATGAATAAAAAAATGAAAAAGAAAACATTTTTCTTTGTCTTGGGAATCAATTTCCTTACCTGTAAAAATGGAGGCTTCCATGTTTGGGGAATTCATAGAATTTCAAAAATAATGAAGCTCCAGTGTGGAGACCCTACTTAGAAGAAGGAAGGCCATGCAACTTCTTTATACTAGTAGGAATGGCAGCTGACATTTTTATAATGCTTTACAAAGGTGCTTGCATGTACATCATTTCATTTGATCTTCATAACAACCCTATAAGTTAGGAAATACAGGTATCATTATCACCTAAGGGACGTATTCAAGGTGAAAGGGATGGGTAGTGAACATTTAGAAAAGGAAGTGACAATAATAAAAAGCTAGCATGGTTTCATTATGAATCCTTCATGCCAAACTAGCTTCATTTTCTCTTTTAAGAGAAAAAAATGATAGAGAGGTATCACAGAGAGTAAGAATTATGGTCTTAGAGTCAGAAAGACTGGAATTCAAACCCTGCTTCATTGATTTACTATCTGTGTGACCTTGGGCAAGTTACTTAATCTTTGTCTGCCTCAGTTTCCTCATTTGTAAAACAGAGATAATAACACCCATCTCCCAGGCTTATTGTGAGGATCAAATAAGATGACATATGTAATGGCACTCTGCGTACATACTCTTATCATCATCATTATTATTTTGATAGTGTTATTAAATAGTAACTCTACTTTGCCCTAGATTTCAGGAAAGCACTGGACAAAACCTGCCAACCTGTTCTTGTGGAGAATCTGGAGAGATGTGGGCTACATTACAGCTACAGTTAGGTGAATTTGGGCCTGAATGAATGGCCAGACCCAAAGAGTAGTCATTATTTGTTTCATGTAAACTTGGAAGGAAGTCTCCACTGGGTTGCCCTCCTGCCATACTGTGGGAATGCATTGGTCCTATGCTGTTTAACTTTTTAAAAAAATTACTTGAATAAAGGCAATTTATGGCCACTAGATGACAGAGTCAGCATTCTAAAAGGTTTTGACATTCTTGGATATTGGACCAAATCTAACTAGATGAAATTTAATAGAGATACACTTAAAATCTTACATTTAGGTTCCAAAAATCAATTTTACAAATATAAGATGAAGGGAAGTATAGCTAGATACCATTTCTTTTGAAAAAAGTCCAGAAATTTTAGTGGCTGCAAGTTAAATATGAGTCAATAGTGTGATATGGCAGCCAAAAATGGTAATGCAATCTTAGCTATGTTAAAAGAGGCATGGCATCCAGGATTAAGGTGACAGAACACTGTGCTCTACCCTTGTAAGGCCACCTGCCTCTGGAATATTGAATTCGGTTCTCCAAGTCATAGTTTAAGAATCACAGTTCAGCTGGGCATGGTGGTGTATGCCCATAATCTCTACTGCCACAAAAACTGAGCCTGGTGGATTGCTTGAGTTTAGGAGTTCTGGGCTACAGTAGGGCTAAAGTCAGTTGGGTGTCTGCACTAAGACAACAACAATATATGGTGATCCTCTGACAGCAAGGGACCATCAAGATGCTTAAGAAGGAGAAAACCAGCCTAGATTGGAAATAAAGCAGGTCAAAGGTTCCATACCAATTAGCAGTGGGATGGCCACGATGGGTGGCCACTGCATTTCCAGCCTGAGTGAGATAGAACACACACACACACACACACACACACACACACACACACACACCTCACAATGACAGTGGTTGTCTGGGAAGGGTCCAGAGGGTCTTGAGTCCAGGCATATGAAAATCAACCGAAGAAACCACAGAGGGAAATGATTGTTGTCTTCAAGTATTTGAAAAGTTGTCACTGTGGAATAGGGATTAGGTTTGTTTGGTTTGACCCCCAAAGAAAGGAATAGGAGCAGTACACTGAAGCAGCAAAGAATAAAATGTAATATTGATGTGATTAAAAAAAACTTCCTTGTTAGGAAGCAGTATCTATCCAAAAATGTAGTGAGATCATTACATTGTTTAGAATTATCTTTCTTATATGGGTATGTATATACACACGTGTATAAATACACACATATGTTAATGTGCATATATACATCTATACAACACCTACATATACATACAAATTTTTATGTTTACATATATGTGTGTGTGTGTGTGTGTGTATCATATCACTCCCCTTCTTAAAAAAAACAAAAACACTTTCCATGGCTCCCCATTTCATGTGAATAAAGTTCAAATTCTTTAACCTGGCATCCAAGGCTATCCTCAAGTTAGCTCCCATCTAACTTGCCAGGCTTGCCACCTACTCCTCCCCTTCTCATATTCCTTAATCCTGCCACACTCACCATTCCATATGGTGAGTTCAGTTCCCTCAGTCATAAATATTCTTTCCTTTCTCTCTGCTCTTACTGCCTCACTCAACTCTTCCATACCTCTATCATATCCTATCTGATATCACCACTGTAATAAGACAAGCCAGAGAAGACATTCAGCATTTCTTTACCACATGGGTGCCTCCATCTTAGTTGATCTGGGTATGTGCCAAAACTTTGTTTCATAGTTATTTGTACATTAGGCCTATCTTCTCCACTGAACTGTAAGGTCCTGTAAGAAGTGTAAGAGATCATGTCTTATTAATCTTTGTACCTCCTAAATAATAATAACAGGCACTTAATAGATTCTTATTAAATGGAATTTGTTGGAATTCATTTTTTATTCAACAGGGATTATTGACTATCTACTGGTATCCTCCACCAATATTCTGTTCTGATATCTCATTACGCAGCATCAGATCTTGGGTCTTTGAAGGCCGTTAAACTGGACCATAATCTCTGCCAGATCCTGCAAAGCTAGAAGGCATTTTTTTTTTTCAGTAAAAGCCTGGTGATGGACAATATATCCTGCGTGATGACCAGTCTGCCTCAGTTTGCTCACAGGTTGATGAAACATTGGATCACAGCAACTATCAAAGGCTTACTCAACAAAGAGAGGCTATTGACTAGGTCAGTGGGAACTCCCAGATTGATAATATCTCAGATTTCTGAAGTATATGGTATACTGATAGTGTTCTAGGTGCTGTAGAGGACACACACAGGATCCCTACCTTTTAAGAGCTTAGTCTAATGGTAATAAGAAATAAGTACATTAATGTGTACAATGATTAAATCCTATACAATTTAGAAACATGCAAGTCACTCCAAAGGAGTAGGATAAAGGCTAAATAGAGGCACTAACAATGTGAGTTATGGGAATCCAATTCCATTCAACAAACCTTTACTGTGTGCCAACTAGTTGAATGCATTACACTAGGCCTGGAGATACGGTTTAGGAGGATGCTCATAGTGCTGTGGGAGGTAGGCAAGGTGATCAGGGGAGGTTTTGTGGAAGAGGAGGCCAGAATTCAAGAGTGGAAGATGGGAAAAGTTCACTTCAGACTATCAGACCCAGAATCACACCTTACTCTCCAACACCTACTCTTCCATCCAGTGACACAGCCCTCCTGGATGTTCTACTTCATCTCTTGGCTCTGGGCATTTTCTCTGACTCCATACCTGGAATGGTCTCCCTCCTCCCCTCTAACTACTGACCCACCTGGCTTCCTTAAAGTCCCCTACAGGAAGCCTTCCCCGACCTCTCTTATTCAGCGCCTTCCCTTTATTAATTATTTCCTATTTATCCTGTATATACTTGCTTTGCATACATTTGTTTGAATGCTCTCTCCCCTGTTAGATTACAAACTCCTTGATAACAGGGTATGTCTTTTGCCTCTTTTTACATTCCTTGCACTTAGCAGAATACTTGACACATAGTAGGCGCTTAATAAATATTTATTGATTGATTTATCTAAAACTAGAGAGACCTTAAAAGATCGTCTATTCTGAACGAGCCAAAACACTAAGAAAGGAAAGGCCAGGGTCTATGGTTTGGGGATCCAGCAGTCTGGAAGTGCACAGTCTGGTTTGGTCAGAATGTGGAGTACATTCGGGGAAGTGATATCGCAAGGATCACAGGAACAAATCTAGATTTCAGATCTAGAAGGGGTCTACAAAGGCATCATGCCCAATCTTTTCACTTTACACATGAAGAAATTAAGGTCTGGTGGGATGAAATGTCACACAACTAGTAAGTGCCAAGTCATCAAGTTTGAACTTTACTCACTACTCCACCAAAAACAAGCATGTACCTGGCAATAGGTACCAGGAACACACAGAAAAAAATGAAACAATCCCTGCCCTCAAGAAGTTTATATTCTATCAGGAGAGATGATATGTGTATGAGTTATGTCTATACAGAATAAATACAGAATGCCTGTAGGAATAAGCTATTGGGGGTATCAGGAAAAGTTTGGGGAGAAGGTGGTAGATAAAGCTTCCTGTAGATTTTTGAGCAGAAGAGGAAAATGACCAGCTTGGTGGATTAAAAACAAACAAACAAAGACATAAAACAAAAACCAGCCTACAAGAGTGTGGTATTCAGCTCAGCAGCAGATGAGAGGTGGGTACATTATGGAAGATGGAAAAACATTTCCTCTTTCTTGAGTGAGAGATAAAGCCTCCTGGCTGCTTTAGGGTTGCCTGGGTGGCACAGGCTATGACCTTCCTCTTCTTAATTGTGCCTTCTTCCAGCTATAGAGACAATCAGTTCATTAAGCCCCATAACCCCTGGTGGAAGCAGAGGAAGGAGGGAGGCAGGGAAAAAGGGAGGGAGCTAGCCTCAGGAGTGGGTGGCTGTCCAGGGTCCTCCTCCTGTTACACGGGTGATGACTTTACGAGCACACATAAAATGATGGTACAAAATGAGCCAATTTATATGATTTCCTTTCTCTGTTCCCTCAGAGCAGGTTTAGTGCCCACGTTGTGATGCCCATAAGAACAGATGTCTCCCTGTCCTCAAGGGAGGCAGGAGAGTCCAAATCATATCTGCTTGGCATCTCCTTCTCCTTGGGCTCACTGGCCCATAGCCTTGATAGTGAGAGGGCTACAGGCCCCAAGAAGGGAAAAAAAACAACACGGCAACACCCCAGAGATAGCTCAGAATTTTATCAAAGGAAGACCATGTGGGAGGGGAGGAAAGCGATAGTCAATTGAGAATGGAATCATAGGTCCTAAAGCTAGAAGGGACACCCAGAGACCTCCTGTCATCATGCACCTAAGCAATTATTATTCCCATTTTACAACTGAGGCAAATGAAACCCAGGGAGATGAAGTCTTACTTGCGGGCCTCCAGTTTCCCAGGGCAGCAGCATTCCTTCCACTACAATTATAGGCAGCAGGAAGGATCTGGAGCCTTGAATGCCGGTCTGTATCTTACCTTCCTGGTGATGTCACACAAGATGGCACAATTCCCAGGAAGCCATGCCTCAGGCTGCAGTCTGCTTAGAAGCCTGCCAGACTGGGCATTTGCCAAGCACCCTGGGCAGAAGTTGTCCCACCTGGCTGAAGGCCACAAATCATCCTGGTGTGAGGAATTTACCCCAGAGAGCAATCCCACCCCACCACAGCACGAATGAGTAATTTACAGAGCCCATTAAGGAGGTCTAGAATTACTTATTTATGAGAACTTTTTGACAGATCTGTGGCTTAATCATTTATCCCACTGAACATTTAGCCAGGGTCATTGGTAAATAATTCACTTATTACACACTCTGGAGTGGTTTATGGTGCTGTAACTTATGATCTCACACCAGATCTAGACTGGGACATTAGAAAGTGAAGGCCAGGGAAGGGAGGAAGGTATCAGGGGGGTCCTCTCCTTGGATACAGGCTGGGAAGAGCTAGGAACACTAGGCTTTCTGGAGGTGTGAAAATGTTCCTAAGGTCCTCAAGATGAAGGTATTTTGTCCAAAGAGAAATGAACAAGGTAGGGAGTGGAAAACAAGTAAGGCAATAGCATGGGGAGGTTCTTTTTTTTTTCTGGTCAGTTCTAAACTTTGGCTAAGATGCTTTCATCCATTTGTGGGTCTCACTGTAGAACTGCATTGCTATCCCACTTCTGACTTTATTCCATTGTGAACACATCAGTTTCAAACAATATGACTATTCAGACTGTCATTCAAGGCTCTCTATAGACTAACTCTAACCTCAGCTAGGTGGGACAGTGGATAGAGTTCCAGGCCTGGAGTCAGGAAGACTCATTTTCCTGAGTTCAAATCTGGTCTCAGACACTTACTAGCTGTGTGACCTTGGGCAAGTTACTTAACTCTATTTACCTCAATTCCTCATCTTTAAAATCAAGATGGAGAAGGAAATGGCAAACCACTCCAGGATCTCCATTAAGAAAACTCCAAATGGGATCACTGAAAACAACTGAACAACACCACAACCTACCTCTCCAGTTTTCTCCTTCATTGCTTCCCCTACTTTAAATCATAGTGATTTAGGATTGTAAAGAAAGGACCTCAATACAGCTGAACACTTTGCTCATCTAGTCAGATCTAATCACAAACATGCCATATGCTTTCTCACCTCACCATCGCCCACCTCCTGGAAAATGAATGAGCATTGAAGAGGCCGGTGAAGGGAGAGCTGGGGGAACTGGGAAAGGTTCATTATCTACCCCCAGCTTAGAATAGACTCCCCTTCCACTTCAGACAATCAGTCAACAAGCATTGGTCAAGTGTTTCTATACGCCAGACACTACACTAAATGTTGGAGATATAAAGAAAGGCAAAAACAGACCCTGTCCTCAAGGAACTCATGTTCTAATAAGGACAGAAACTTGCAAATGACTATGCATATATAAGATATTATAGGGTAATGTGAAGGTAATCTCAGGGGAAAGGCATTAGCCTTAAAGGGAACTGGGAAAAGCTTTTAGCGAGGATTTTAGATGAGACATGAAGGAAGCCAGGAGGCAGAGATGAGGGACAAGAGAATTTCAGGTATGGGGGCAACTAGTGAAAATACTCAGATGGAGTAGATGGAGTGTCTTGTGTGAGGAATAGCAAACAGTGGTGTCACTGGATTATAAATTATGTATATGAGACTAAGGTATAAGAAGATTAGAGAGGTAGGAAGGCAGTATGTAACAGAAGACTTTAAAGTCAAAAAGGATTTTATATTTGATCATAGAGGTAAGTTGGAATACATTGAGTATGTGTATATATTTGTGTGTGTGTGTGTGTGTGTGTGTGTGTATGAGAGAGAGAGAGAGAGAGAGATCGAGAGAGAGAGAGAGACATGGCCAGGCTTATGCTACTCTTTCTTTAAAGTCCAATTAAAGTTCATCCATGAAGCCTTCCCTTTCCTATCCACCCCAGCCCACAATGACCTAGTCTGACAATTATTGTCTGTCTGTAACATTCATTTGGCTCTAAACACAAACTATCCCCATGTTGTTAATTGTTATTATCATAATTATTAATTAATTATCTTTTCTAGCCAGGCATCATCATCATCATCCTAAGTAAAACTACTAAGGCCACTGAAAATAGATGTCATCTCTTAGTCCTTGTGTCTTCTACTGTCATAATTCAGTAACTTCTCCTCCTTTGAGTTTCATTTTATTCAAATCTCTCACCCAATCCAGATCTTAGTAGCCCCGAGATATTCTCCCTGTTTTCTAAAGGTATTCAGTACCTGATTCACAGTTTACTTCTCTATTCCAACTTCTATTCTTATACTAAGAGAATTCAATATATAAGTTAGTGTTCCCTCATACTCTCTCACCTCCTAGTTCCTCCATCTACTGACCTGATCTACTGCTCCTCTCAACCTCAGCCACACTCAGGAATCCCTTGATCTATCCTGACATCACACATAAGTGCTTTATTACTATGATCAAGAACTCTGTGATATTTATCTGATCATAAGATCCTATTGTGCCTTGTTCCTTCTAAACTTATTCTTTGTTCTCACCATGACCTCCAATCTCTGAATCCTTTAGCATTTCACCAGACCATCATTCCTTCTTTAGCTATATTTTTCCTTTCCCAATCTCAATGTCCTAGTTAACCATCCTCTTACTAGAATTCAGCCATGCTGGCCTCTTTGTTGTACCTTCCACATGATGCTCTGTCTCCCATTTTCTTTCTTCTACATTGAGTGTCTCTCATGCTTGAAATGCTCTCCATCCCACCTTCCACATTGGACAATCTCTGGCTTCCTTTAAGACTCAGCTCAGATGACAACTCCTTCAGGAGGCCTTCTCTAGTTCTTCCAGCTTCTAATGCCTTCCCTTCTCAGATTGCCTTCTTTCTACTCTGTTTGTATCTTGATTATTTCTATATTTCTGTGGATTTTGTCTCCCGATTCAAATGTAAACTCCTTGAGGGCAGGGATTAGTTTGGCATTTTCCTTGTATCTCCAGTGCTTCCCACAGTAGCTAGTAAAAAGTAATTATTTAATAACTGCTTATTGATTGATTAATTCATTGGTGACTCTCGTCTCAAATTGCACTTCCTCTGAACTATACAGCTTGTATGTTGCTAAACTCCAACCTTGGTTTACTCCTGTCATCTGCCTCCTTTAGTCCTACTCATGTGCTTATGAACACAGATGATGAAAGTCATGCAACTGTTATGACTAGGTTTACTACAAATTGATTTTCTCTAATAACAAGAAGGCCTTTACTACACTAAGGCAATCTTATTACCCACCCCACTGATTCTTTGTCACACTCCAAACAGTAGCTGTTCCAAATTTTTCCTTCTTTAATCTCCTTCTACCCACTCCTATCCTCTCTCTCTCATTTGAGAAACTTGCCTCATGCTTTTGTAATGGTGAGGGTTGAGTCAATCAATCATCCCACCCCACTTAAAGTTATTGTACCTACTGCATCAATCAATCAAAGGCATTTCAAGATGTGTGACAGGAGATATATTTGGATTGGTTGAGGATACTTAATCATGCCTTATAGGACTTATATAAAACTATCAAGCTAGTTCAAATTTGGGGATTTTAATCTCTGGTCAGTGAATGGAGGAAGCAATTTCAGCCAAACCCTTGAGAGGAAATTGCTTAGGGAAAGGGGGAAGGGAGGAAAATACTGCTTTCTCCTCCCCCCTTCCCAATCTGAGGACCTTCTGAATTTCGAAGGTTTGGAAAGTCTGTATTTCCCATCAGTACCCTACCAGTGACCCCAGAGTGGCAGTGACTGGGGCAGCATCTTTGTCAAGAGCTTAGGACAAATTAGATACACTCAGGAAAAGCAGCTTCAGGTCTCTACAAGAAGCTTAGTATAAAAATGTTTTCACTTAAGAGGAACTTGATGAGGGCTTCATGAAAGGCAAAAGAGGAGTACCAGGAGCTATGAGATACTCCTTTATCACACTTGTTCTCTAATCTTGGGGTCTCTTTCCCTTGGACTCTATATGTACTGATGGGTTGTATCACAGAATTACAGGGGGAATATTTTGTACCAATTCTTACCAAAGCACCTTAGTAAATTCCCATATCTAAAAGCTAATTCATTTGGTTGGCTGACTGATATTATTTGATAATAGGACTGACTTATTTCTCTATATATTTTAGAAATGAGGCCTTTGTCAGAGACATTGGCTATAAAAATTGTTTCTCAGCTTTCTGATTCCCTTCTAATCATAGTTGCAATGGTTTTGTCTATGCCAAACTTAATTTAATGTAATCAAAATTATCCATATGCAATCTGTCATTTGAACTTAGCAGTAGACCTCAACTGAAACTTCTCTCCAAATTTCCAGCAATTTCTTAATTGCCAAATCCAATGACCTTTCTCAATCCTAATTTTCCTTGATGAATCTTCCTTGGGGACTTTCCAATCCTCTATCTGCTGTATCATCTTGTACTGCTTTCTCCTTTTTCATAACACTACTCTACCTTGGTTCTCCTATTTGGCTGCCCACTCTTTCTCTGTCTCCTTCACTCAATCACGATCCTTATTGTTACCCCTAATTGTTTGTTTATCCTTTATTTTTGAAGAGGACTGATGACATCATGGGGTGATATCTTAACTCATGAGTGAATTGGATTTATGCAAGGTAGAGTTGTACTTGTACAAAATTGTCAGTCTCCCTCTCTCTTCCAGAGTAATCAAAGTCCAGTGGTAGGACAAAAATCAAGATAACTAGGATCTAGTGGATGACACTGGTGTCTTTGATAACTGACCAAGCTCTAAGTGCTCCATAGTGCCTGTTTAGCTGCCTTCATTACTTTGGAACAAATTGTTCTTCTCCACCCATTCCACTCAGGGAAAGTCTTCACCTGCTTAGACTTGACACCCCTCTAACTCACTGATGAGTTTGAGGCCTGTCAGCTTCCTTCAGCCTGGTTTGGCCTATCTTTGGAGGCAGTTTATCAGGGTGTGGTCACTGCACATGCAACAGCTTCTTGGAGCCACAAGTGAGAGTTGGGTGCCAGGCAGACACCAATGAGCAAATCCTGACTGTAGGTATGGCTCAGGGCTCTGCCCTGGGCCCTTTTCTCTTCTTTCTGTGCTTTCTGATGTTGATCTCTTCAGCTCCCAGTTTTAATTATCATAAAGTTTCTCTTTTCTGAATTCCAGTCCCTCATTACCAAGTGCCTATTATATATTTCAAACTGGGATATTCCCCCAAGGTGCCTCAAATTCAAATCAACAATGTCCAAAATGGAATTCTATTCCAAGAGCCAATTTAGTCAAAATGGAATAATTCCCTCCAAATCTACTCCCACTCCTCTTTAAAACCTCCCTATTTCTGTAGCAGGTACCATCATTCTTCCAGGTACCAAGGCTTTCAAACTCAGAAGTCATCTTCGACCCTTGCCCTCAGTCATCCAACTTATCCAATCAAGTCTTGTCAATTCAATCTCTGAAGTATCTTTTTCATTCTTACTCTTTTCCTTACTCACACAGTCACCACCATAGTTCAGTACTATATAGGTTTTTACTAGGATTACTGTAAGAAGCTCTCCAACTTTTCTGGCCTCCAGGCTCTCCCCTCTACAGTCTATTCTTCACACAGCTGCCAAAGAGTTTTCTAATGTGAAAGTCAGAGTCAATAAGCATTTACTAAGTGCCTGCTATGGCCAGGCACTGTGCTAAACACTGGGGTACAAAGGAAGACATAAGGCAGTCCCTGCCTTCAAGGAGCTCATAATCTAATGAGGGGTGGGGTGGGGAAGATAGCACATGAAAGTAAGCTGAAAAGCCGGGATTTGGGGGCATGTGGTTATTTGACTGTGTCACTCTCCTACTCAATAAGCTCCCATGGTTCCCTATTACTTCTAGGAACAAACACTCCTCTGTTTGTTACTTATAGTCCTTCACAATCTGGCTCTGATTTATGTTTCTGGCATTATTATACATTCTTCCCCTTAGTACATTCTTCAATCCAGCCAAATTAACTTTCTTTCTTTTGCTTGCATAATACATTCCATGTCTGTGCCTTTGCTCAGGCATTCCATGCCTGCAATGCATTCTCTCTTCACCTTACAATACTCTTAGAATTTCCTTCAAAACTCCTCTCAAGAGCCAGTTTAGCATTTTCTCATTCTCCCGAGCTGCTAGTGTCATTCTTCCTATAAATGACCTTGTATTTGTTTTGAATATGCCTATATGTATACATCTCTCTGCATAAAATATGCAAGCTCCTTTAGAGTAAGAACTATTTCTGTTTTGTCTTTGTATTCTCAGGGACTACCACAGTACTTTCAACATGGTACATGATCAAATCTACAAGAGCTTTGAGATCCTAGATGATAGAGGATATAGGGGAAAGAGTGGAAATATTCATGCTGGGACAGGGAAGTAGGGGGTCAGCTCTTGAGATCTTCTTGCTGGAATGAATCTGACTCCAATTTTTTCCCACACAATCACCTCCATACATGGTTTTCTTATTCTAGCTTGAGCTCTTGTCTAAATTCTAACCTTGAGCCCTAATACCAAGATGTCAAACACGTGGACCTGGAAGCCCCTCACTCTCTCAAACGCGGCCCAAACTACATTAAAATGTCATTGAAAAATATTTAACAAAATAGGAAAAATACAATGAAACATAGACAATATTAATATGTAATTTTCTAAGTCAATATATAGCCGTTATAGATCAAATTGCTTGCCTTCTCCATGAGGGGAGAGGAGAGGAAGGAAGGGAGAAAATTTGGAACTCAAAAATTTTTTAAATGAACATTAAAAATTTTTTTCATGTAATTGGAAAAATGTTTTTAAAAACACATTCAACCTGTATGTTCCAGTAACAATATATGTATATATTTGCATGTATGTGTGTGTATACATACATACATACATACATATGCATATATATCCCTTAATATGCAGGAATGCTTATGCATGGTTAAATGGCCACCATTTCTGTATGAGTTTGATACCACTGACCTAGCACACCCACAAAGAACCTAGATAATTCTTAGCAATCTGGTCCTGCTCACAGCTCAGGGCTTGGTTAGCATCTCAGGCATTTACTTTACCTTTCTGAACAGAGGTCCTTTTGCCCTGGATCTCTTCCTTCTGATCAGGAAGATAACTCACATTCCTAGCTTTCTTTATAACCTTTCGAGGTAGATTGTATAAGCATCATTCTATCTTTCTTACTCATCCAGAAACAAATATTTCATAGAAATAGAGGTGACATGAAGTTGTTGTGTTCATCTTTTGTTGTCAAAGAAGACCACGCCATCAGAGAAATGATGACATGACTTGCATTTGACTTAGTTTTGAGTGAGGGAGGGCTGAGCAGGTCACCAGCCTCACTTCTCCTCCAGAGCCATCTCAACCCAGTGACCAGATATTCATCAGAATGACTGGAGATGGTCCAGGATGCAGTGGTAGACCTTGGCCCCTTTAGGCCAAGGTCTATTCAGATACTCACTTATGGTGAGGTAACACCCATTCATTGAATAGGCCTATTTAAGAGGTAATCAGGGGATGGTCCTTTTAATGAAGTAAAGAAAAATAACTATATCAGACTGGGAGGGAAACAGCAATAGTTACTACTGATAATCACTCTTAAGCCAGAAGGGTCTAGAAAACAGCATTTAAGTGAAGCTTGGGCAGGGGTCTAGTGCTGTCCAGTCTATGAACTTCAGAGTGCAGTAGGTTTAAGGTTTTGGGAAAGGGATGGGAAGGGAAAGGAAGAAATCTAGCCAGTTAACTAGCCCAAGTTAACTGGGCATCCTCTGGCCATCCAAATTTACCTTCCTTTGGAAAGGAGAAGGGAGGGGAAGGGGAGGCAGACAGGAGAGGAGGAGCTGAGTTACCCCATTAACTGGGTCCCCATTCAGGCAGCTGCATCTATTCACATATTGTTGTCAAAGAAGACCATGCCATCAGAGAAATGATGAGATGACTTGCACTTGACTTTGTTTTGAGTGAGAGAGGCCTGTGCAAGGTCACCAGCCTCACATTTCCTCCAAGTAAATGGCAGAGGCAGGGTTTGAACCTGGACCTCTCCTCTCCTGATTGCAGGTCCTGCACTCTTCAGGTGACTTGTTGCTGGCTCACTCTAAGAAAGTCAAGAGAATATGTTACAGTGGAGGTAAAGTGGTAGTTTTGATGTCAGAGAAACTGGGTCCTGCTCTTTACTGCTCTGCTAGGAATAGCTTTGCTATTCACTACATCTACGCTTTACCCTTTGAAGCTTGCGTTGCTCATCTGTAAAAAGCAAGGGTTGGACTAAATGGCCTCTAAGGGTCTCTCAGAGCTCTTATCCAGTGGACCATGCTACCACTTCTTGGTTATTCCCCTTCGTAATCCCCCTAGTTATTAGTGTGCTCTCTCTCTCCCTCTCTCTCTCTCTCCTCTCTGCCTCTCTGTCTCCTCTTCCTTTGTTTGTTTGTTTGTGTGTGTGTGTGTGTATCTCCTGTCTCTGTCACACTTTCTCCCTTTCTTCTCTAAGAACTTTCTCTGTCTCTCTTGTTTCTCTCTGTCAATCTCTCTTTCTCCTCTCTTTCTTTTTTTCTCTGTCTCTCCTCTCTCTGTCTCTTTGTCTCTGCCTCCATCTCTGTTTTACACAGTTTCCAAATATTTAGAAATAGGGAAACCTTTTGAATCCACTGATATGATGGTGTCATTATACAATTGAGAATTCTAAGACTCAGGTACAGGAAGTGGTTTGTCAAAGTCCAGGGCTCAAAAGAGCCTAGACTCCCACCTAACTTAGTAAATCCCAAGACCAGTGCTCTTTCTGTTGAACCCTACTGTTTCTTCTCCCTTCTTTCCAGACTTGATCTCTAAACCACTGCCTCCTTCACTCTGTCAAGGCTGCTCCTGCCTTTCTCAGCCATTGTAGCATTTCTGAGTCAGCTTCAGGTTTCAGTGGTTTTGTGCTGCCCTCTGCTGTTAGAGCCTTTTTGACATAAAGATAGCTGGGATATTTCTGGTGAGCCTTGGGACATTTCCCCAACTTCCTCCCAAGCAACCAGCCCCTTCCCCATACTTCATCCCCCTTCTCATCCCAGTACCACTAACATTCTCCTATTGTACAAATGATTAACGTGACAACTTATTGTCCAAATGCTTCCCGGGGTAGAATCATTTCTGATGACCTACCCCAATTGTTCTGTCTTGGATCTGAATGGCTTTGAATAACCCAGCTCCTTCCAGGTCCACCCAGACCCTTAAAAAATGAGTTCCTACCCAATTTGTTTTTCTCACTTTCTCAGTTGGGGTGGGGGGAGGAAGAAGAGGTGGTAGGAAAAGAAAAAAGATTTGGAAATAAAATCTAAATTTATTAAAAAGAAAAGAAAAAAATAGTCCTTACCCCAGTAACCTTTTCTGAATCCTATCCATGGGACTCCATTGAGCAGTGATGATGAGAACTGAAGATGTAGGGTATGCCTCCTGAATGGATCTCAAGAGACAATTATAGTCCTGTAGCTTGTCAAAGAATATCCACTGGCACTGGGCTTCTGTGAACTGAGGGAGAAGAATTATTCCTATCTGGGTTATGTCCAGTGGAGGCATTTGCCTTCAAGATGATTGTTAAATTTTCAGAGTGAGAATTTGTAACTTGCAAATTGGCAAACACTATATTCTGGAATTTGTTTTATTGTTTTGTTGATTGTCTAGACTTCAGAAAGTGATGTAGAGAAGGTCAGTAATGCAATTAAATGTAAAAGTGCATTGTACTTAAATTTATTTTTCTCCAGAGAGATGGTTGTTAAATCTTACCAGCACATCCTTCATTGTATCACAGTATGTTTGCAATTTTTTGGAGTCACCATGGACATCCATGAAAAGATGGGTTCTGCGTCAGTAAAGGGACTCCTCAATACACTGAATCACAGAATATCAAAACTGGAAGAGATCCCAGAAACCATATAGTCCAACTCCTACCCCACTGGAGCCTCACTATAATATACCCCACAAAAACTCACCCTGCCTCTGCTTAAAGACCTCCAAGAAGCAGAAGCCAGCCGTGTGCTCATAAACATTGAACCACCCACTCTCTGAAAAAATGTATATGCACAACACAAGTTTAATTTGCATTCTTACCATTTTCTTTATCACTTAAATCTAAGGAGCTAACAAAACAATAAATCAAGCCTGGATTTATAAGGTTTGCTGATTTTGGAGGTACAAATGATCACATTGAAAATTTAACAATTGACTCTCAACTCAAGCATACCCAGGAATGTTATGGAAGGCTGGGGCTCTATGAAGCACTGGATGTTGCTTGGAAGCATTAGTCCTAGAATTATGGGTTCTGAGTCAAAAGGTACTTCAGAAATTCTCTAGTCCAAGCCATGGGGGCCATCTCCAGTCATCCTGATCCATATCTGGCCACTGAATCCAGATGGCTCTGGAGGAGAAAGTGAGGTTGGTGACTTTGCATAGCCTTCCTCACTTAAATCCAATTCACTTGCAAGTCATGGCATCAGCTTCCTGATGTCACGGTCCTCTTCAAGAATAAAGGACAAACAACACTCCAAGCTATACCTGATCAGGAAATCTCTGTTCATCCCTGACAAATGGTTGAAGAACTGCTTGAAGAACTTTAGTGATGGGCAACTCATTACTCACCAGGGAAGGCCGTCTAACTTATCAATGATTATTAAGGGGTGGAAGTTGGGCATGGCCAGTCCTGTGAGCTCAAAATCAGAATAGAATCCAGTCTTCTATGGCAGGAGGAAATAGAATGTATTTAGACCCTGAGCTGCCAGGGACCAGCTTTGGGGTGGGTCCTGAGGCCAGGACTGCTGAAAGGAAAAGAGTAGGAAACCCCAAAGCATGGTTTGGATTTTTTAATTGATAATTGCTGTTTGATGCGGCAGGTCCATCCCAATGCACAAACTCCCATGAAGGAAGACTGTTAAGCCCAGGGAACTAAAAAAACTTTGCTTTCTGTTTTTGTCAGTTTACTTTTTTATTTTAAAGAGAAAGGAAACTGGGGGCTTTAACTTGAAGAATGAAGCACTAATTTGTCCCTTGTATTTGAAATAAATTTTGTTATCCTTGACTCTTGGCAAAACCAGTTACCAAGCCTTCTACATTGCGGGCTTGGGGTGTGGCTTGTGATCTGGAAAATTTGAATAAAAATTTTGGCCCTCCTTTCATACCAGAGAAGTCTGAATTTTTTCTTTTTTTTTTTTATGGAGTGTTTACAGTACCTTCTTATGAAATTTGAGTTGATATTACACAATACTCTACATATATTTTATGTATTTCTGAGTTTCTAAACTTTTTCTTTGTCTTCTGCTAGCCTTCACATCTGTGGCTTCCACAAAATTCCCCCCAAATCCCATTTAATTTCTCATACTGGCCAGTGATATATCAAAACCATGGTGGGGAAAGTCTCGAGGGGAACGGGATTACTGCAGTTGGTCCCTGTCTCAATTTTCTTCAGGTATGTGTTCCTTAAGACATGTAAGTAGGAGTATTTTGGGGAGGAGTGTGTGGTGGTGTTGCTGGTGGGGGCTAGGGGTTAGAGGATGGAGAAGGGCACTGTCAACATCTGTCAAAGCTTATTAAGGTTTCTTATCCACAATTGTGATCTCTACAGAATTCAGGAAAACCTGACTCTGAACTCATTCCTTCAACCCCTAGACTTTCTAGTTGTTGTTTGGGCTTCCTTCTCAAAGAGGACCATGACATCAGGAAGGTGATGCCATGACTTGCAAAGGAATTGGATATAAATGAGTGACGGCTGTGCAAGGTCACCAGCCTCACTTTCTCCTCCAGAGTCATCTGACCAGATATAGATCAGGGTGACTGGAGATGGTCCCACATGCAGGGGGAGACCTTGGCCTTTTTTCCCCCATAGACTTTAGAGAGCCTTTGAAAGCAGGGCCTTCCTTCTTCGGGAACCTGGCCACCCAAGTAGTAGGACTATAGTCCTTAGAGCTGGAATGGATCTTAGAGATTGCCTGGTCTTACAGCTACTCTTATCCTATCCCCCTCCCCCAAAACACACACACACACACACACACACACACACACACACACACACACACACACACACAAAATCTTGACAGATGAGGAAATTAAGGGCCAGAGAAGTGATTGCCAAAGGTCATGTAGTTAATTAGTAGTTAATTCCAAACCAGGTCCTCTGACTCCAAATGTAATACTCTTTCCATCGCATAGAATTATAGATTTTTTTTTTATTAGAAGGGATCTTAGCGCTAATTTAGTCCAAAGCCCTCATTGAAGCCCAGAAAGGTGAAGCTGACATTTACATAGCATTTTATTATTTACAAAATATTTTAAATACATGATCTCATTTTCCCTTCACAAACAACCCTGTAATATAGACAGTGTGCCTTCTGGATCTAAAAGTCTCTGATACTATTCCTATTTTTTACAGATAAGGACACTGAGGCTTAGTGAATCAGTGCTCTTTGTTATCATACCCTGCAATATTTCTGGTTCCTATGAGGATTATGGCAAGAATTCCAACTGTAAAGTTACCCTGGTCTTGTACCTTGGAAACATGGATGGAGCATATCAAAAGCAAATGGACTGAAAGTAAATTGGAGAAGACTCCACAGTCTAACAGGAGAGCATAGTAGCTGTGTGACCATGGATAAGTCATGACCTCTCTGAACCTCACTTTTCTTATCTGTAAAATGGACATTTTCACCATGTATTTCAGCAGGGTACCATGAAGATCAAAGGAGATGATATGTGTAAAACACTTTACGAACCTCTAAGCCCTGGATAATTGTCAGTTTTTATTGTTGTACGCTTATTGCTATTTATAGAAAGCACTATTATGTATTATTATTAGTAGCACTTAATAGAAATCTTTGTAGATTATAAAGCACTCTACAAATTTAAGCCACTGTTATTATGAGGCTGAATGCAGAATGAACCAGATCCTCTTCCCCTTTGAGAATGTCTAATCTTTTATTTCTCTCTGTCAGCAAGGGCCTCCGTTGCACAGGGACACTCCAGCTGCAAAAGGTCACTCACTGGCAGCTAAGATTTGGGGTTCTCATGGTGTCTCTGCTAGTCCCACAACCCCTTCCTGCCTATTTATGCCTCCTCTTTCTATCTTCTTTTCTCCTCCTTGAAAACATACTTACCTCATCTCCCTTGACCCAAATGAGCAGGGGGCATGGCCAAGCGGAACCTCCTGACATTTTGTCACTCAAACTCATTGACCCCTTATCACTCATTCCCTCCCCTCCATGAACCAGATACCAATGTGGGGGTGGTCAGTCATTAGCTGCGTAAATCAGACAGAAGAACTGGACTCTCAGAGGAAAGGCAATGGCTGCCACGTTCTCCTTGTGGCTGGTCCTCTTTGTACAAGCTCCTTTCCTCACTTTATGGCCCATTTCTGCCTCCCTGAAGAAGGAATTGGGGCTGAAATTTTGTTGCAGAACTAAGTTGGTTTTGTTTTTTGTTTTTCTTTTTTGGAGAAGAAAAAAAGCCTTTAGCTGCATTTGGAATCGAAGAACCTGCTCCAAATTCCACTTTGTACCTACATGAACTTGAGCAAGTCACTTCATTTCTGCAGGCTCCAATTTCCTCCTTGGTAAAAATGAAAGGGTTTGCCTAGATTGTCTATTGTAGCTGGAATCCCTATGACCTGATGAACTGTTTTTCAGCAAGTCTTTACAAAGAAAAAGACAGATTGGTTGGAATGCAACATTTTGTAATCCTCTGATTCTGAGGACTAACTTGGTTTGGAGCTCCAAGGCTAAATGTACTTCAATTCTCTCAACTCAATTTCTTCTCTTTAGTAGAAATTGGGAGACCATATAGAAGCTAAATAGCTCAAAATTGTATAAACTTCGAAGTTAATCAAGTGTTTTACATGCATTATCTAGTTTGATCTTAATAACTCTGTGGGAAAAAGTATATGATTATCCCCATTTTACATATGAGAAAACCAAGGAGAAGGATTCAGGCTGAAGAAGGTGAACAGGCTGAACAAGAACAGGAGAAGGAGGAAAGAGATGTTAATAAGACAAGAAAAAAGAAATTGGGTGCAACTGTCAAGGCCTAACCAGGTGAAAAACTGCAAATGAGTGAGGGGAGTACTAAGAGAGATTTAATTACAATAGTTACTAGGGAGAGTGACAAAGGACTGAGGATAATGCTTCCAGGATTTATAGAAAGCAGAGGATTTTGCAAAGAGCTGCTTAGAGTGTATGGTTTTCTTTCTACTATGTCTAAGTAATTTTAATCTATGTTCACAAGTTATTCTCCTTCTTAGAAGAGACAGCAAGGGGACTTAACAAGTGTCTCTTGCCTTCCAAACTAATTAGGAGAAAAGAAATGATCCTATAAAAAGAAATGGAGGAAAGTTTCATGTGAGAACAAAGAAGTGAAAATGTCTGTTGAGGCAAAAGGGAATCCTGCCCTATGTCAGAAGGCTGGTGGTCAGAAGAGTCTGACACAGAGGAAGAAGGGGAGAAGAGAGGCCCCTGAATAAATGGAACAGAAATTTGACCCAGGGTCCCCTTCTAATGTGGGTCCCCAGAAATCTGCCCCAGGTTTAAGGTACTTTGGGGGTCAGTGGCCACTCAGACACCATAGCTAATGAACTCTTGACAATATGTTTAATTTTTCTAGGCTAGCTAGAGATTGCATTAATTTAATAACATCAAACATTTATTAAGTTCCTACTATGTGCAAAGTAAGTGACTCAAAAGGTCCATTGTATGCACTCTATTACCACTTGCCAGTCTACTTTCCATTGTGCCGAAGGGACACATAGAGTGAGCACTAGTGACCAGAAGATAGACGTGAAGAGCCTCCACATAGAGAACAGTCCTAGGGAACAAGGTTCTAACACTGCAGACACCCTGATGTCTTCTGGTGGCATCATTTTGCTACTCTCTTCTGGCCATTTTTGCTGAACTGCTGTCCCTCTTCTCTGGTTGTCAGCAGTGATTCTGCTTTGCTGAGCTACTGTTTTCTGCTGTCATCTATAGATCTTCAGTTAAAATGTATGTTTTTTGTTGAGTTCCCACTGATCTCTGCTTTGACAAAACAGTCTTAAGCTGTGGGGTAGCTTCTCCATAAGGATAAGTTTCTTCAAGCTGTATTTTGGATTGTTTTTACTTCTCTTATGATGCAGACCCTAGCCAGCTGCTCGTAGCCAGCTTGTTGCTGTTTAGTTGTTTGGTCATGTCCAATTCTACATGACCTCATATACCTTTTTCCTGTGGGGCCTTGGTAAAGATCCTGGAGTGGTTTGCCACTTCCTTCTTCAGTGTGTCCCCATTTTTTTTCACAGATGAAGAATTGAACTAAATAGGGGTTAAGTGATTTGCCCAGGGTCACATAGTTGAAACTGGATTTGAACTCAGATCTTCCTAGCTCCAAGTCTGGTGTTCTAACCTCCATGCAGCTTAGCTGCCTCATAGACAGCTAACTAGGCTTAAATTTGTCCGTGAAGATTTCTTTCCCCTACTATCCTTGTCTGAGTTGCAGTCCCAAATTCCCTTTACCTCCTACAATTTCCTTGTCAAATCACCCTAAGAACTCCATTTAGCTAAATTTCAAAGGAATTAGATAAAGCTGGGATGAGGACATTCTATTTAACATCCCCAGCCTTGGCCCCCAAGTGCCCCTAGTTGCCATGCACATAAGCTTGGGAACTAGACTGAAATGGGCCAAGTAGAGTCATTGGAACTAACAAACCATTGCTCTTTTCTCCATGAGGAACACAAACCATTGTGCTCCCTACAATGCCTTTTCCCAAAAAGAGGAAGGTTGGGCCCTCTGAGGAAGAAGCAACTGCTTGTTCTCCAAAGAAGGATGATTTAGACCTGTATGGGTGCCTTCAGGTAGGAGATTGTCCAATCAGAGAAAAAGAATGCATAGTGGTGATTGATAACTCTTTGTTTAGAAGTTCTGGGGAAGCTATTTTTTTCTACCTTGTAATAACAATAGAGAGGTCTGTAGTCTTGCCCATGCTGGGAATGCACTGCTTCTCATCGCTGCCTCTTGGACTTCTTTAATTCCAAGCTATGCTCAGGAGCTGCCTCCTCTTTGATGCCTTCCCCAATTCCCTCATTTGTGTTCATTCTCTGATTTTATTTTGTCTTATTTTTACCCATTTATAATTTATATACTTCCTAGTAAAATACAAATTCCATAAAGGCAGTGATTATTTTCCCCTTCCAGTGCCTAGCAGAGTGCCTTCTCATGGGTCACTGTATAGCTGCTCCCTTATTGAGGTCATTAAGGGAGACATCTGAGCTGTAAGGATTGGGGAAATTATGGCTTCATTAATGTAGACCTAGAAGGGACCTCAGATACTATATATTCCAGGCCCATCATTTTACAAATGAGGAGACTTAGAATGAGGCCTAAGAAGTTAAAGGGACTCAACCAAAGTGCCACAGGTAAGTTCTTTTCCACTCCCCACTGATACAGAACAAGAATTAGAAGGCAGAGAAACTGTCAGTCCTTGCATTCAAGTGAAATTCATTGAAACTCTCAGTGTCTGTGAATGGGAAATGGATGGAAGACACAGTAGGAGAAGGCTACCCCTATAGCTGCCATTTGGAGAGCTAACAAGATAGACAGCTGATGTGACATTACTGTGGATAACTGGGACACCCAGAGCAGCAGAAAAGTCGTGTAATCGTTGGAGATGAAATGACTTTTTGTTTGTTTGTTTGTTTGTTTGAACAAGGTCTTAGTGATGCTTGGAGAACAGAGACTGAGTCATTGGCCATCTTCAGGTTTTAATAGCAGCAATGGTCCCAGCTGAAGCAATGCAGAATAATGGATAAAGCATTGCATCTGGAATCTAAGCACAGCAAAGTGCCATTCAGGGCAGGAACTACTTTTCACCTTCATTTTTAAGATGAGTTTTTCAGTTCTTGGCTTAGGCAGTGTTGTCAAACGTCATATTTCCTGAAATAGGAAAAGAACCAGGTTTCCCAGAAGGTTGAAGGACTGGTTTCCTTGGAAGCAATGATCAAGAGGGATAAAGCATCAGAAATAGAGGGTTGGTTCTTTAAAAAATGCTTTGTCTCTTTCCTTCCTGTAAATCAGTTGGGAACAACTTCTTGTGTGTTCATCCTTCGTTGCTGAAGAAGACCATGCCATCAGAGAAATAATGCCATGATTTGCACTTGACTTTGTTTGGAGTGAGGGAGGGCTGTGCAGGTCACCAGCCTCATTTCTCTTCCAGAACCATCTGAATCCAGTGATCAGATATTCTTCAGGATGACTGGAGATGACCCAGGATGAGGCAATTGGGGTTAAGTGACTTGCCCAAGGTCACACAGCTAGTGAGTGTCAAGTGTCTGAGGTGAGATTTGAACTCAGGTCCTCCTGACTCCTGTACTGGTGCTCTATCCACTGTACCACCTAGCTGCCATAATAACAACAGGATTAGGCATCCCATAAAGAGGACTCGGGGTTAGACCCTTAGACTCTTCTTTGTACTATTAGGGTAAGTCAGGAGGACTTGGAGCATGAAGCCAACTACCAGCAAAAGGAAAACTGTCAGAGGAAGTAAGTCAGACATATCAGACCCTTCAGAAACCAGCAGATTGTGGCAAGAAGTCAAATTCTGTGACATGATTCATGGAATATTGAGGTTCCCACTCTTGATAGTCCTAGACAGGCTGTGTGGGACATGAAACCAATTCATTCTCATTCTCCCCCAGCTGCTGGGTTGGAGTGCTCCAGATGACCTTTAGAAAGCTGCCCAGGGAATTTATGGGGACCTGGCATCTTCCAGGAAAAGTGGTTTTACAATCCTCTCTTTTTTAAAATTTTATTTATTTTTTTTAATGTTCTACAATCACTACCATAAAACTTAGATTTTTACCCCCTCACACCTACCCCCCTCCACTCCCCTCCCTCCCTAAGACGGCAGTTCTATATAGGATCTACATATACTTTCCTATTTAATATGTTTTCACTATAGTCATGCTATGTAGACAAACTAAAATAAATGGAAGAAATCATGTAAGAAATCAAAACATAATACACACACACACACACACATACACACACACACACACACACACACACACATGATCTGCTACATTCTGCGAATGAATTCCATAGTTCTTTCTTGGAGTGTGGAAGGCATTTTGCCTTAGAAAACCATTGGGATTTTTTTTTTTAAGTTCTTGCATTATTACGAAGTTCCAAGTCTACCAGAAAAGACTCTCGCACAGTGTGGTCATTGCTGTGCACAGAGTTCTTCTGATTCTGCTCCTTTCGCTCAGCATCAGATCATATAAGTCCTTCCAGGCCTCTCTGAAATCTTCTTGTTCATCATTTCTTATGGTGCAATAGTACTCCATTACATTCATATACCAAAATTTATTCAGTCATTCCCCAATTGATGGGCATCACCTGGACTTTCAGTTTTTGCCAACTACAAAGAGTGCTGCTATAAATATTTTTGTACATGTGGGACCCTTTCCCATTTTTATGATCTCTTGGGGATACAGTCCTAGTAGCAATATTGCTGGGTCAAAGGGTATGCACATTTTTGTAGCCCTTTGGGCATAGTTCCAAACTGCTCTTCAGAATGGTTGGATGAGCTCACAGCTCCACCAGCAATGAATTAGTGTTCCAATTCTTCCACATCCTCTCCAACATTCATCATTTTCTTGTTCTGTCATGTTTGCCAATCTTATAGGTGTGATGTGGTACCTCAGAGTTGTTTTGATTTGCATCTCTCCAATCAAAAGTGATTTAGAGCATTTTTTCATATGATTATAGATATCTTTAATTTCTTCCTCTGAAAATTGCCTGTTCGTATCCTTTGACCATTTATCATTTGGGGAACAATTCTCTCTAACTAGCCACTAACCAAATTCTAGGGAATATGCAAAATTGCAAGGACCATAGGATCACAGATATATAGCTGGAAGTCATCTAGTCTAATTCTCTCATTTTACCACTAAGGAAATTGAGACCCAGAAAGATTAGATGATTTGCATAAGGTTCTCAGCTTGTTAGTGGCAGAGTCAAGATCTAAATCTAGGTCCTTTGATGCCAAACTCAGCTCATTTTCTAGTCTCTCCAACATGACAAATTGGCCTGGTGTGATGGTGGAGTTTGTTTGACCATATTTGTTTTTCATTTGCATCATTCTTATTCTTTCCTTCCTTTATAAAGTTCTTCAACTTTATAATATCTTTTGAACAAAATACCCTCATCTCCCCTATTTATATTTCCCAGTATAAACCTGAGAGTGGCTTATTTTTATTGAAAACAATGAGAAGAAGTACTTGATCTTGAGGAATCAGTAGAGCCTGGGATGGATAGAAGGACCTGACAGAAATTACCTTATTTTCTCTGGGTCCAGCACTAGAATCCCTGACCAATGAGGAGAACATCACTATTTTCCTATTTCTTTTGCAGCTCCAACAGGGAAGGTGCAATCTGCATTGTCAGATTCTTGGGGGTTAGGACTGAAATGGCTCCTGTCAGACACAGAAACACATGGTGAATATTGATAGTGAGTAAGATAGTCATGGAAGATGGAGGAAGGGGGTGATGGACAGTTGAGGCAGTTGGAGAAGGAAGAACATACTGATTTCAGGGAAATCAGTAGCCAGGAGTACATGGAGAGCTCTGGGTGTTTTATAGGGTGATAACTCCTTCTACATATACTCATGATATCAACGCAATGAACACGAGCAGAAAAGGTGGTGGGTTGGTTATGTGGAATTGGTGAGGATAACAGATGGATAGCCTGAGGACTGCACTGGTATTCACAAAATATTAAAAGAATGAAAGCAAAGCTCCCAGCATGGGTGTAGATCCTCTAATTAGGCTCTATAGTAAGACATGGCAAGCAATCACACAGAACAAAGTGCTAGGGTTGGGAAGAAAGGATGAAAGGATGCCCACGTGGAGGAGAACAAATCCTGAAGTCAAACCTCTCATGGCCTACATTCATGCTGATCGTGTAAGCTCCTTCAAGGGAAATGCCAGAGAGTAAGAAGATTTCAAACAGGAGTTGGTAGCCTCTTTTATGTCATGCATCCCCAGTGAAGCCCATGGACCACCTATTAAGGTTTTTTAAATGTGTAAAATAGAACACCAAAAAAAAATCAATTATATTAAAATACAGTAAAAAAATTTAAATTAAAAAAGTTCAGTGACCCCAAGTTAAAGCGCCCTCCCCCACTGAAGATGCTTTATTCACATACCCCTGTGCACTCTTTCATCCAGTGACACCAGTCTTCTCGCTGTTCTTTGCACAAAACACTCCATCACTGGACTTTGGACATTTTCATTGACTGTCACCCATGGCTGGGATGCTCTCTCTCCTCACTTCTACCTCCTGGTTTCTTTCTAGTCTCAGCTAAAGTTTCACTTTCAGTAAAAAACCTTTCCTGATAGTTCTTAATTCTAGTGCCTTCTCTCTGTTATTTATTTCCTACTTATCCTTATGCACCTTGGTACATAGCTGATTGCATTTAGACTGAGCTCCTTTAGAGCAGAGATTGTCTTTTTCCTTTCTTTGTATCCCCACAGGTTAGTACAGTGCCTGCTTTGTAGTAAGCACTTAATAAATGTTTACTACCTGACTGAAAACAGGGCAAGCAGGGAGGGACAGGGGCAACAGAGGTGATGGAGCAGATGTTAATTATTGTTAATTTCCTATTTCAAGGATTCTTAAGAACTGGGATTCTGGGACCCTGGCAGCAAAGGACTTCGGGCCAAGAGATTGGTTTCTAGTCACAATATTGCTAATTCATCCATACTCTACATTTTTCCTCTTCTAGCTTCTCTTTCCTCATCTATAAAATGAGGCAGCTAGACTATGTCTTTTAATACATATAGCATTTCATTTTCCTCATTACGTTAAAAAAATTTTTAAACTTTTTTTGAAAGTTTGAGTCCCAAATTCTATCTCTTCCTCCCTCCCTGAGACAGTAAACAATCAGATATAAGTTATACATATGCAAACATGTAAAACATTTCCATATTGGTTGTTTTGTACAAGAAGACTCAAATAAGGAAACAGAGAGAAAGGAAGAAAGAAAGAAGAGAAAAATAGCATGTTTCAGTTTGTAACTGACAATATAGGTTATTTCTTTGGAAATGGAGAGCATGCTTCATCATGAGTCCTTTGGGATTGTCTTGGATCATTGTATTGCTGAGAATAGTTGTCATTTACAATTCATCATACAATATTGCTGTTACTGTGTACAATGTTCTAGACCAATATATCTTTAAGGACCGTTCTAGCTCTGAGAAGATCTGTAAATAGTAAGAGGTGCCCAGTTCATAGAGCCTGAGGACAGGGACTGGGCCTAATTCTGTTTTCACAGCACTTAATGTATTGTAGGAAATCAAGAAACAGGAAGAATATTAGAGGCAAGATAGAGACTTCATCTGTGAATACACTTTCTGCAAAGGAGAATTCTGGACAGCAGAGGGAGCCCTTGGCCAAGGTATTGCTCAGCCGTTTGCATTATATCTTCCAGAGTCCCTCCCTTTCTATGTAGGTAGAGAATGTGGAATTATTTGAGGGCAACGAAAAATCTTGGAAAAAACCCCATGTTGGGAATTTAGAGGCCTGGGTTGTAGTGCTAGGTATAATCCTAGGTTTGTTAAAATTTGCTGGGTGACGTTAGAGAAGACTCTTAGGCCCTCTTAGGGTGGTACAGTGGAGAAAATGCTGGACTTGGAATCAGAAAGACTCATCTTCCTAAGTTCAAATCTGGCTTCAGACACTCTGGGCACGTCATTTAACCTTTGTTTGCCTTAATCTACTGGAGAAGGAAATAGCAAACTACTTTAGAAAACCTCATGGACAGTATGAGCATGCTATGGTCCATGGGGTCATGAAGAGTGAGACACATCTGAATGACTGAACGATAACATGGTGTCCCATTCTAAGAACTCAGTGGTGTTCTAAGAGATGGCTTGCTAGTTCCTTATAGCGTGACACTTTCAACATTAATAAGCTATTTATTATTTTGTACGTGGGTAGACCATCTATTGGAAACTCATCTTTGAGTTCAAATCCAGTGTCAGACACTTCGTAGCTGTGTGACCCTGAGCAAATCACTTAACCCTGTTTGCCTCAGTTTTCTCATCTGTAAAATGAACTGGAGAAGGAAATCACAAACCACTCCAGTATTTTGGGCAGCTAGGTGACACAGGGGATAGAGGCCAAGAAGACTCACCCTCTTGAATTCAAATCTGACCTTAGACACTTAGTTTCTGTGTGATCCAAAGCAAGTCAATTAACCCTGTTTGCCTCAGTTTCTTCACCTGTAAAATGAGTGGAGAAGGAAATGACAAACCATTCCAGGATCTCTGCCAAGAAAACCTAAAATGGGGTCATAAAGAGTTGTTCATGATTGCAAAATGACTGAACAACCAAAGACCAACTGTAGAGAAAACAGTGTATGAAAGAGAGGAGACTGATTTACAGTGTGTCAGAATATGCAGGGTAGTCAAGAAGAACAAGGACTGAGAAAAGCTGATTGGATTTGGTATCATTTGTGACTTTGGATTTTGTGATTCATGTTAGGTAGCATAGGATATAAAGGTACTGGCAAGGACCTCAGAAACAATCTAATCCAATCCACTCATTTTACAAATGAGGAAACTGATGCCCAGGGAGGTTAAATCACTTGGCAATGGTCACACAAGTATTGTACATCAGTAGATGTATTTGAACACTGCTCCTCTGAGTCTAGAGCCAGTGTGCTTTCTATTGTACCATACTTCCCCTAAGGGGATGAGTACTCTGGGTGGATGGTTTTTATGTCATGAGTAGTCGATATAGTCAATATAGCTGAATGAGTGTTAAACACTCTTTGTGGAGGCCAAAAAAAAAAGGAAAACACAGTGAGTCCCATTGTTTGTAGAATGGCAGAATAACTCATGGAATATACAGGCATACCTTATTTGATAGCACTTTATTTTATTGTGCTTCCCAGATATTGCGGTTTGTTGGGTTTTTTTTAACAAATTGAGGATTTGTGGCAACCTTGCATAGGGCACCATTTTTCCAATCATGTCTCTAGGCCACATTTTGATAATTCTCACAATATTTCAAACTTTGTATTACTATTATATCTGTCATGGTGATCTTTGGTGTTACTATTGTAATGTTTTGGGGCACCACAAACCACACCCATGTTAAACGGGAACCTAATTGGTAAATGTTGTATATGTCCTAACTGTTCCACCAACCGCTTTCTCCCTCTCCTAAGCTCTCCCTGTTTCCTGAGACATAACAACATTGAAATTAGGCCCGGTTAAGAACCCCGCAATGGCTTCTAAGTATTCAAGCTAAAGGAAGTCAATCAATGCAGCAAACTTTATTGTTGTCTTATTTTAAGAAATTGCCACAGCCACCCCAGCCCTCAGCAGTCAAAAGCCATCAACACTGAGGCAAGATCCTCCAGCAGCAAAAAGATTACAACTTGCTGAAGGCTCAGATAGAATATTTTAGTATTTATTACTATTTTTTAATTAAAGTACATACATTTTTTGAGATACATACTATTGCACACTTAATAGACTACTGTAAAGTGTAAACATAATTTTTATATGCACTGGGACACTGTGAAAGCAAGCACCACAACATGCAAAGGAAGGTCCGCTATCACAAGTTCTTAGATCTGCTTTTCTAAAAGGAAAGACAACTTTTGAGGGGTCAACAATCACTTTAATCAAGCACATATGTCATTCACTTAATTCAGGGGGAAAAGTCAGCACCCTGAACTTCAGAGAAAATATAGAGAAATCTAAATCAACAGACAGCACTTCCACACTGTCTGATAATAAGCAATAGGTACATTACAAATCAATAGATGGATGCAACTGTCTGATTATACATGTGTAGTTACCAGAGAGGGAAGCACCAGCATATGGGTTTTCAAAGCCAGGGGCTGCTTAGTGGCTTCCCAGAGTCTTATCTGGCACACAAAGCTTCTTCTAAAAACTAAACCCCAAAGTAAAACCTCACCTTCAGAGTATTTATACATTTTTTAGAGCCAGAAGGCATCACAACCCTTGAGAACTACTGCCTCATTAGCAAAAGGTGTGGGCCTTCCTACAAATCTTCCCAGGCCCATTAATGGGTGGGGAAGATCTTCTTTAATTAAATTATTCAATCAGAGGCATTTGATTATGCTAAAACAAAAAATGTATTATCAATACAGACACCAAAAAATTTTTGTGTTTCATTTTTTTTGCAATATTTACTTTATTGAGATAGTCTGGAACTGGACTCACAATGTCTCCAAGGTGTGCCTGTAAATATAATGGAACCCATAAGAAACAATTAATATGAGGAATTCAGAGAAACATGTACAAACTTATATGAACTAATGCAGTCAAGTAAGCAAAAGCAGGAAGAAATAACATGCACAAAGACTCTAATAGTGTAAACAACCTCCTCTACCCCATGAAATCAGAGTCAACTATCATGATCAATATTGGCTGTGGAGAAGAGATAAGGAAATGTACTTCCTCCTTTCAGTGGAGACCTAAGTATGGAATGTCGCCCCTCTTAAGAAACATGGTTCATTGGTTTGGCTTAACTGTTCTTTGTTACGAGCATAACGGGGGTCTCCAAAGTCCCCTTGATGAAACTGCAGCATGTAAGATGCAAGAAACAGAGTTGCTGAGGCATAAGGTTTTCCCTTTTCAGAATTCAAGTGATTACATTGGTGGGACCTAAAGGACAAGACTTTAGATCTCATTATCTCTGCTGTCTGTCCCTTATAGCCAGTCAGTTAGGTTCATCAAGTGGACTGGGGAGAACTTAAAAGATCAATGATCCCCTGATAAATCCCCAGCTACACAAGAAAAGGCACATCATGTAGAAGAATGAGAAGGCACCTATCTGGAAATGACTATGAGACTGAAACAAAAAGGATCAAATTACTAAAGCTTATTTTATCTCTGTCTCTTTATCTATATGTATCTATACATAATCTATCTCTATCTCTATATGTACTATATGTATATCTATATGTATATATAGTATATGTATTACACATGTATACATGTACACATATGCATTATACATACACATAAATGTATACATATATGGAACTGTATATATAGAAAAGAAAGAATATATAATAATATGTAATACTGTCTAATAACATTTATGTGTATTGTTGTTTGTCCTTTGTTTTCGAAAGGACCAATGACATCACAGAGTGATGTCTTGACTTCTGCATGAACTAGATTTAAGGGAGGCAGAGTTGCACAAAGTCATCATCCTCTGTCTTCCAGAGGCATTGAAGTCCAGTGGCAGGACAAAAGTTAGGATGACGAGTGATAGCCCAGGATGCAGTAGGTCATGTTGGCATCTTTGTTGTCTGATCAAGTTCTATGTGTTCCACAGCACCTGGTTCAGTCACCTTCACTGCTGTTTGAACAAATTGTTCTCATCTACCCACTGCAGTGGGATATCTTCACATACTTGGGGTAAGCATCGCCTCCCTACCCTGCTCACTGAGGGCTTTGAGGCCTGTTGATTACCCTCAATCTAGTTTAGCCCTTCTGTCGAGATGGCTTATTGGAGTGTGGCCACTGCACATGATACAACTTCTTTTAGCCAAGAGTTGAATGCCAAGTGGATAATAAAGTGGATGATCTGCCCTGAAAGGGACTTGTCAAGCCCTCATACCAGGGATGCTAGAGCTCCTTGGATACTCATGTATCCCATACACAATATACATGTGTGCTTTCATATATGCAAATGTGTATGAATACACATGTACTTATCTGTATATATAGTACACATATAAAATGTGCACATACATATATGTATATGTGTATGTGTATTGATGTATATATGTATGTGTGTATACATGTTTGTATGCATACATATATGTATGTATATGAATGATGGATCTGGAATAGAAAACCCTGACTCCCAATTGTATATCTGCCACTGACAGAGTGATCATTGTTAAGTGGCTTCACTACTTACTTATGAGGCTCAGTTTCCTCATCTGTAAAATGGATTCAGTATGCACCACTTACTGTGAAGGGTCATTGTATAGAAAAAAGCTTTGCAAACCTTATAATGTGAGTTTGCTATTACCAATTCTGGACAAAATTAAAGAATGTTTAAAGTGACTTCTTGGTGCCTTCAGCTCTTGCTATGCCTTTAAAAAAAAAAACCAAATGCCTTTGTGGCATTCCCTAACCTACCTCCTGCTTGGCTCAAAGTACCCTGAAACTCACTTTCCGTCAAACTTCCAGACAGATTAAGAAAGTTTCAAGAGTTGTCTGAGTGGGGGAAAGGGTAAGGGAAATACTTAGAAATAACCGTGTGAAAAGAAACAATACCACTTTTTTTTTTTTTAAATAACCCTTGTCCCAAAGCCCACTGTATGGGATTCTCTCCTTATTGGTGGTGAAGACCCTGCCCTATGTGAGGGACGGAATTGAGTTGGTGAGAAGCAAGAGAGAGCCAGCCTTCATGACTCCCTCTTTGGTACTCTTCAAACATGGAGCTACTGTGAGTGCTTCTGGCTTCCAGTCTCGAGAGAGAATATGGAAGAGGTCAATCCCACTTCAGGTTGTTAAAGGAAAAAGACTCTGGGGAGACATCATAGGAGTAGGCAGTCTTCATCATGTCCCTATTCCCAGCTTACTATACTAGAGACTCCAGGGACTTTCCCCTTGGGTGAGATTCAGGACATTTTCTCCTGACTGAGCTGAGTTATCTCACTCCCAATGGGAGAATACCTTCACTTTGTACTGTCTGTTTTTGCTACCAGTTTGAATAAATAAGTTTTCTTTGCTATTTACTGTGTGTATTCATTGTGTAACTGGTATTTGGTAAGAAAGGGGTCAAGCTTTGGATTCAGATCTTGAGATCCTCCTCCCGAAATGAGAGTGAACAGAAGTTAGATGGAACCCAATCATGTTCCACAGATTAATAATATTTAAGGGAGTTGAAAAATACACTTCTAACCTGGTACCCTCTCTTTCTGGGAAGAGCAGAGTAGAGATCTCAGGCACCAAGTTCTTGCTTTCTCTTCCTGGAAGGAATTAACACCTCCCTTGTAGAAAAGTGGGGATAGAAGAGGCTAGAGATGTCAATTCTGCTTCCTTTCAAGATACGCAGTGGTAGCCTTCACCTCTTCTCTATGTATGGGGCTCTTCTTCACATTAAAAAAAAAATCATTAAAAATTCATTAAACTGCAACTTCCTGCTCTGTAATTACTGCATCCTAAATCACCTACCGTTTGCCCCCTTCCCCCCATCTCACCATTTCCTTCCCTACCCCAATAACTGAACAAGTTCTTCCCCACACAAATTAGGTAAAGCTAAGGAAATTGATGATTCTGATGGATTGTCTCAGCAAAAATCTAATCTCATCACTACTCCTTTCTCTCTCAGCTGGTATTGCCAGTTAATGTATTGCTGCATTATTCACGCCCAGGGCTCAAACCACAGCAGCCTTGACTTTCCCAGGTCAGCCTTCCCCTCAAGCAGTCACTACTTCTGGATTCCTAATTCCTAATGAACCATCCAGTCTCTCAAGAGAATCTTCTGTGCTCCTACTACCTAGATCACCCTGGCACTGTCCTCTCAAACACTGGATCCTGCCACATACAAAAGCCATCCCATTCTTCATTCCCCTCTCCTCCTCCAGCCAATCAGACTATTCATATTAACTGTACTCCTAGTATTAACTTTCCTTCCCCATCTCGACCTTTACTACTCTCTGTGTAGTTTGCAAACATGCTTGAGGTCTGGAGGTTACTTCCTCATATCCTTAAATAGTCTAAGGCTAGCAGACTCTCTTTTCAGAGCACATAGATGTTTTCTTTCCTGTTAGGACTTACTACACCTCCCAAATCCAGACAAAGAGGATCAGAAACTTGCTGATACTGGCATGAATGAGTGATAATAGCATATATTCTAAAGAGGATCCAAAGCTTTAAGCTAAAGGGATGGCAAAGGTGGGGTTTCAGGCTTTAGTAACAGAATTATGGATGATTTGTGGAATGGGTGCAGTACTCCCCTGGAATCACATGCTAAGGAATCAATTTCATCATTTTTTCCCCTGAAATCTTGTATTTTTCCAAGATTCTAATTGTTATACCTTTATTATCTAGGAAATATAACTAGGACTACACTGGAAGTTATCAAAATAACCTAACAGAAACTCAATATTGGAATCTCATTAATTGGCTTTCTGGAAAAACACACGCGCACACCTCACACTTTTAAAGCTTAATCTGCATTATTAATATTTTCTCATCACTTTTGTAAATCCAGAAAATCAGCAAAACAGTAAATCAAGATCTGATTTGTAGTGTTTGCCAGCTTCAAAAACTTATTAGCTATGTGACCCTTAATCTTTATCTATTTCAGTTTCCTCAACTATAAAAAAAGAAATAATAATTGTGTCTACATCACAGGGTTGTTATGAGGATCAAATGAAATAATATTTGAAAAAGTTCCTAGAACAGTACCTGACATATGTTGTTATTGAGTCATTTCAGTTGTGTCCAACTCCTTGTGACCCCATTTGAAGTTTTCTTGGCAAAGAAACTGGAGTGGTTTGCCATTCCTTCTCCAGCTCATTTTACATTTAAGGAAACTGAGATAATAGGGATAAGTAATTGCACACAGCTATTAAGTGTCTGGGGCTAGATTTGAACTTAGGAAGATGAGTCTTCCTGACTCCAGGCCTGTCACTCTGTCCACTGTGCCACCTATTTATAAAGATAAATTCATTATCTTTCCACTCAAATCCTCTTCTCTACCAGACTTAACTATTTCCATTTTTTCCACACTTTTAGGTAACCTTCATATTTTCTAATCTACTCCTCCCTCTCTTTATATCCAACTAATTACTAAGTCTTGTTTTTCCTACCTCCACAGCATCTCTCATTTCTGATCTCTTTTCTCTACTCGCAGGGTTACCACCTTAGTTCAGGACTTTTTTATCTCTTGCCTAGATGACTTTGAAATGGACATTATTCCCCCCGCCAGAGCTCATGGGTTGAGAAATGTTTGTTAAGTTTCTAGGCAGGGTTGGGCCTAGTAGCCACTTACTGTTGTACCCCTTTGCCTGGCAGCTGCTTGGGCCCCCCTCTCTGTTGTACCCCTTTGCCTGGCAGCTGCTTGGGCCCCCCTCTCTGTTGTGCCCCCTTGCCTAGCAACACCTAGGAACCCCTGTCAAAACTGTTCTGTGAAAAATGTGTGCTATTGGAACTGCAAGGCTGTACCAGGAAGTGCTAAGATGATTAAAAGGCACACACACCTTTGTTCAGGGCTGCCTCCTCTGAGGACAGCCGCTGGCTAATAAAGACACTCCCAAATTCTCAATTGACTCTTGCCTGTGCTTGTCTCGGTCCGACCATTTCAACTTCTTTTTTTTTTTTTTAACTTAATTTTATTATTATTTTTTAATGTTTTACAATCACTGCCATAAAATTAAGATTTTATCCTCCCCACACCTACCCCCCACTACCCCCTCCCTCCCCACGACAGCATACAATTCTGTATAGGTTCTACATATACTTTCCTATTGAGTACGTTGTCACTATAGTCATGCTATGTAGTCAAACTAAAATAAATGGAAGAAATATAACTAATCAAAACATGATACACAAAAACACACACACACACACAAACATGATCTGCTACATTCAGCGAATGACTTCCATATTTCTTTCTCTGAGTGTGGAAGGCATTTTGCCTTAGAAAACCACCATTGGGATTTTTTTTTTTAATAAGTTCTTGCATTATTACGAAATTCCAAGTCTACCAGAAAAAACTCTCACACACTGTGGTCATTGATGTGCACAAAGTTCTCCTGGTTCTGCTTCTTTCACTCAGCATCAGATCATATAAGTCCTTCCAGGCCTCTCTGAAGTCTTCTTGTTCATCATTTCTTATGGCACAATAGTACTCCATTACATTCATATACCACAATTTATTCAGCCATTCCCCAATTGATGTACATCCCCTTGACTTCCAGTTTTTGGCAACTACAAAGAGTGCTGCTATAAATATTTTTGTACATGTGGGACCCTTTCCCATTTTTATGATCTCTTGGGGATACAGTCCTAGTAGCGATATTGCATGGATGACTTCTTAATTGATCTCCTTGCCTCAAGTCTCTCCCCACTCCGATCCATCCTCCACACAGCTGTCAAAATAATAAAGTGATCTTCTGTAAGCACAGATATGACAACGTCCCTCTCTCAATAAATTCTAATGGCTCCCTCTTGTCTCTAGGGTAATAACAAACAGCCTTGGCCTTCCTAGTTCTGGAAAGGAACTCTAGAGTCCCTTCCATATCTAAATCTATGACTCTATTGTTGAATGATAACTATTATGATTGAAGGAAGAACTTAGTTGTTTTGTTTTGTTTTCATTTTTTCCTGGTGCCTAGCAGTGAGAAGAACTTAATAAGTATTTGTGAATGTTTCTAAATATTTGTGAAAGAGTAAGAACAAGGAAAAAGGGAAGGTAAGATAGAGATAGACTCTATGAGGAAAGAGCACTTCAGGGAGGAAAACTATCTCAGCAAAGTTGTGGAGCTTGATCTGACAAAAGCAGAGGTTTTACACTGGAGATAAATAGGGATAAACCTGAAAAGGTAGGTTGGACCCAGACTTTCCTCACTGAGGACTTTAGCTTATAGGCAATGGAGCCACTGAAGATTTTTCCAAGCTAAGGAGTTAGTAATGAATATTGTTTAGGGGGGATTAACCTGATATTAGTGTGTAGGGTGGATTGGAGGAGGGACATATTGGAGAGGCAGAGAGACCATTTAGGAGGCTATTTAAATAAAACAGGCTTGGTGTGATTAGATGCTACACTGGGATGAGAATACTGAAAAAGAAAGGGAAGATAAGACATATGTGGTGAAGGACTAGTTGTAAGAATATGGTGACTGGCTATGTGAGGTCTGGAAGAAAGAGTCACCCATGGTAACTAAAGATTTGGGGCTTGGGTAATTGAATAAAAGATGACAGCATTGGCAGAAATGGAGAAGAGAAGACAGCTTCATGGGTAAAGATGATTAATTCAGTAGGTACTAAAGTTCAAGAAAGACAAGTCACCAACCTGGTTTACTCCAAGGTCCAAAGAAAAATAGAAGTGTGGAAGCGGAGAGACCAACCAAAATAAACTGGGTCACAATCAGTCCAAGGGCCAAGTGACCAATCTTTTTGCTTGAGTTGACTTGGGAGAAGAGACTTCTACCTGAAGGATAAGAGTAGATAAATTTAGGAATGAAGTTGTTGCCTCAGTTGGTGGCACTAGTGATAATGGAGTTAACCTAGTCTAATTTACTAACAGGTATAGGTGGTTTAGCTTTGAGCTTATGTATGCAAGATGATGACTCATGTATCTTCTTTATGGAAAAAAACACATACAGCATTGATGTAGACCATATGAGGGTGTCAAAGGAAGGTGCCACTGTTCTGATCTAGGAGTGCTGGGAACCTTGAAATTCAAGGGCAAAAAGGATGAGTCTGTCTTGAAAGAATTCAAATCAAGCTTTCTTTCAGTCAGAGAGACAAGGTTTATTAAAACACCAGTAGGAGTGGATGAGATTTTAAGACTATGCACTTGTGGCCATTGTATTGACAAGCGGGCCAGATTTTAAGAAGCTAAGCAATTTAATGGGGGCAAGATGAATAGTTTTATACAGAAAGACTGTAGGAAGATCTGGATGTGATCTAAGAGTGGCCTGGGGTGGTCTGGAGGTGACAGACACTGAAGGTTGGGCTGGGTCAGAGATAACAGAGAGTTGAAGGTTAGGCTGGGTCAGGGGTAACAGAGAAAGAAGGGTTTGGCAAGGGGCCACAATGAAAGGACAGTTGAAAGGATTGCTGGGATAGGTGCTATCTTAGGCAAACTCTAGAGATCTAGGTTCAGGGACTGAGTTGTACGGGAAAGTTTCAGAGGCTTTTAGGGGTCCAGGTCCCATCCCCATCACCACCACATCCCATATCACCTCCTGAGAATAAGGAAAGGAATTTTGAGGAACTTTCAGATAAGTAGGCATGAAACAGTGACCCAGGGCAGGCTTAATTTGGAATAACTATCTGCATTTTCCTGGTTTCTGTAATTCATCACTGATCCATTCAATATACAATTATTAGGTAGTGGGAGACCTTGAAAGGTCTTTTCAGGTTCTCACTTTGGGAGTTGAGTAAACCATTCAGTGAATAGGCCTCTTTTAAGAAGTAAGTTAAGGAATGGCCATATTAAGTGGTCCTTGGGCAGGGAGAGGGAGAGGGAGAGGGAAGGAGATGAGAGTCCTGATTTATATCTGGCCACTGGACCCAGATGGTTCTAGAGGAGAAAGTGAGACTGGTGATTTTGAAACACACAAATCAATGTCAGTTGTGAGTCATAACATCATATCCCTGATATCATGTTCCTCTTTGAGATTGAAGGACAAACCACAACCTCTGAGCAGTCTGAGCTACCTGACTAGGGACCTGGCTGGCCAATTCCAGTTGGGCAACTCAGCTGCTTCTCTTCCCTTCCCTCTCCTCCTCTCCCAGTGTTCTGCCCAAAGGAAGGTAAATTTTGATGGCCAAAACCTACCTAATTACCTTGGAGTTTACTGGCTAGATTACTTTCTTAAATATCAATCCTTAAACCCAATTCACTCTGCATCTCTTGGACTGGACAACAATAGGTCTTTGCCCAAGCATCACTTAATGGTTATTTTTTGGGCCCTCCTGGCTTACAATGAATGTAAGTAGTGATTGTTTCTCTTTTGGCCAGCAACCCTGAACATCTTCCCTTCCCAGTGTAATTTTATTTTATTTTCATTAAAGAGACCATCCTTTGACTCACTTCTTAAAGAGGACTATTCATTGAATGGGCATTACCTCACTCAAAGTGAGAACCTGCAAAGACCTTAGCTTAAAAGGACCAAGATATCCCATTGCAACCTGGGCCATCTCTAGTCATCCTGATTCATATCTGGTCACTGAACCCAGATGACTCTGGAGGAGAATGAGATGGGTGACTTTGCACAACCTTCACTCACTCAAATCAAAGTCATGTGCAAGTCATGTCATCAGATTCCTGATGTCATGGTCCTCTTCGAGAGTGGAAGAGAAATCACACATTAGGTACTTGTGTGCAAATTACTTTCTAGTCTTAACAGACATATTTCCTCAGAAATTTCTGATAATTTCTAATTAACGTGTCCCTGGATATCTACTAGAGAAATATTACTCAATTTAAAATCATTCTTTTCTTTCACAGAGTTATCATGCTGGATAACTGAGCTCTCTCTGATCCCCTTGGAACAGTCTGTAGGGACCCCTTCCCTGTGGACAAAAGCTGACTGAGATGAATGGAGATAGGCCTCACTTTTCATGGTGACATTCACTCTCAGGCTGCTGATGGTGTTGATGCCGTTGTTAGCAGTACAGTAATATTTCCCCACATCACTGTCATTCACAGCAGAAAGCACAAACTTTTCCTTCAGAGAACGTTGAGTCTTCTCTCCAAGACTTGCATTAATGCCCTCTCTGTACCAAGAGAATGTGATGTTCCCTGTGCCCTGAGCTATTGAGCAGATGAGGACCAGCTGCTCTCCTTCAGTCACCTGCCCCCCAGAGGGCTGGGTCTCCATGAGGATGCCAGAGATGGGGATTCCTAGGTGAACACAAAGAGATGCATGAGGGCCTTTCCTGACTTTGGGGGATGTCAAAGGTGGCAGGGGAAGCTACATACACCCAACTGTATGATGGGAATTTAGGGAAATATATAGTAAGGAAGGAGAAAATGGGCCCCTGATATATTAAGATTGGACACGGTAAATAATCCTGAATATACTAGTGGGGAGGGGGTCATCTTTTCCCAGTTTAAGACAGTGTTGATTCCCCACCCATAAGGTTCTGAATCACATCTTTGGCTATGGGCCATTCCAAAGCAGGACCTAGAAGGGAATTAAGACATTTGAGTGATGCCTCACTGGGTAGGCCTTTTTTTCAGATTGGATAGAGAGGCTACTAAGAAGTGTCATCTCTATCCTAAAGTGGCATCATTCAGGTTACTTCAACCACATTTGCCTTCAAGGCTCAGATGAAAACCTCCTTTTATTTCTCTTGCCCATAATTATCTCTTTTCTATCATCTCTTCTTCTCGAGTTAGATAATAAACATAGTTCATCATTAACCTGTTCTCTGATTGTTTCCTGGGAATGTCTTGTATCTCCTAATGCAATTGTCAGCTCCTCACATTCAGAAGCCATGCCTGAAGCATCTTTTTATATAGCATGTCCTCCTTCACCAAGCACTGAGAATGTATTGTACATGAAGTAAATATCCAATAAATAGTTTTTTTGGGAGTGACTGAATTGGCATGAAGAACAATGGTATAGGGCTATAAAAATATTATTAACTAATCCTGCAATTCTGGAATTCCTTTGTTCATTTTAGTCTTTATGACACAAGATTCAAGAGAAGCATAAGAAGGTAAACATGAAAGAGAAATCATAAAGGACTTAATAAGATTAAATTATTTACATTCCTATATGGGAAGATGATACCTATATTTCCTAAGACTTTTATCATTATTAGGGTAGTTAGGAGTCTACATAAACAGAGGGCACAGGTTTTAGTCAATTACGAAAGGATTATCTAAGAAAAAGGAGAGGTGAGAAAGATGGATGCAATAGAAGAAGGAGAAAGGGAGAAGATGAATGGAGAAAATTATCTCACATAAAAAAAGAGTGCAAAGAAGAGTTTTTTATAGCAGAAGGGGAAGAGGGGGTGGGGGTGGAGACAGGCAATGCTTATCACTCTCATCTGAATTGGTTCAAAGACAGAAGAATATATATGTATAGAAATATACTTCCCTAATAGAGAGGTAGGAGGGGAAAAGACTAAGAAGAAGTGGTAAAAGGGAAGGATAAGAGGAAAAGTGGATCAAAGGAGACAGTGGTCAGAAACAATACAATTCTTTGCAGAAGGATGAGGCTAAAAAAAAGAAGAAAAGGATAAACAGAAGAAAATAGGATGGAGAAAAATACACAGTAATCTTAACTGTGAATGTGAATGGGATGAATTCACCCATAAAATGGAAGCAGATAGCAGAATGGGTTAGAAACCAAAGTCCTACAACATATTGTTTACACAAGATACAATTGAAATGGAAAGACACACATATAGAGTTAAAACAAAAGGTTGAAGCAGAATCTATTATGCTTAAGCTGAAGTAAATAAGGCAAGGATAGCAATCATGATCTTAGACAAAGCAAAAGCAAAAATAGGCTAAATTGAAAGAGATAGCCAGGGAAATGAAATTTTGCTAAAAAGGTAGCAGAGATAATGGAATAGTATCAATACTAAAAATATATATAGTAAATAGCATAGCAAGTTATAGTGGTTACAGGAAGAAATAGGCAGTAAAATTATACTAATGGGAGACCTAAATTTATTCTTCTCAGAACTAGATAAATCTAAATGTACAATAA
Source organism: Notamacropus eugenii (assembly GCF_028372415.1). NCBI lineage: Eukaryota > Metazoa > Chordata > Mammalia > Diprotodontia > Macropodidae > Notamacropus > Notamacropus eugenii. The sequence goes on along the minus strand of NC_092873.1, from coordinate 382,225,985 downwards.
ATAAGAACAAAGTTAAGGAGAGGAATAGAATTTTGGAAAAATTACAGATAACAGACTTGTAGAGAAAATTAAATAGAAATAGAAAGGAATATACTTTTTTTTTCAGTTGTGTATGGCACCTTCATAAAAATTGACCAGGCATTAGGTCATGAAAACTTCACAAACAAATGCAGAAAGGCAGAAATATTAAACATACCCTTTCTGGGCCTTAATGCAGTGAAAATTACATTCAGTAAAAGGCCTTGGATGCATAAATTAAAAATTAATCAGAAACTAAATAATCTAATCCTAAAGAATGAATGGGTCAAAGAACAAATCATAGTAGCAGCTAATAATTTCATTAAAAATAATGAAAACAATGAGACAGCATACCAAAATTTGTGGCATATAGCCAAAGCAATAGTAGGGGAAAATTTCTATCTCTAAGTGCTTACATCAATAAAAGAGAGAACGAACACATCAATGAATTTGGCATGCAATTAAAGACTAGAAAAAGAACAAATTTTAAATGCCCAATTTAACACCAAAATAGGAATCGTGAAAATTAGAGATTAATAAAATGGAAAGTTTTAAAAATTGAACTAATAAAACTGGGATCTACTTTTACAAAAAAGTCAGTAAAACAGATAAACCATTAGTTAATTTGATTTTAAAAAAAGAAAACCAAATGACTAGTATCAAAGATGAAAAAAGTGAATGCACGGCCAATGAAAATGAAATTAAAGCCATTATGAAGAACTATTTTGCTCAATTATACACAAATAAAACTGAAAATCTAAGTAAAATGTATGAATATTTACAAAAAGATTAATTACCCAGATTAACAGAAGAGGAAAGAGAGTATGTAAATAACTCTGAGAAAAAAAATTGAACAAGCCATAAATGAGCTCCCTAAGAAAAAATCTCCAGGATCAGATGGATTTACAAGTAAATTCTACCAAACATTTAAGGAACAATTAATTCCAATACCTTATAAACTATTTGAGAAATTAGGCAAAGAATGAACACTACCAAATTCCTTATGTAACACAAATGTGGTCCTGACACCTAAACCAGGAAAAGCAAAAGCAGAGAAAGAAAACTTAGACTAATTTCCTTAATGAATATTGATAACAAAAATTTTAAATAAAAGAGACTACAAAGAGATTACAACAATATATCCCAAAGATCATGAACAATGACCAGGTGGTTTTCATATAAGGAATACAGAGCTGGTTCAACATTAGGAAAATTATCATCATTACTGACCATATCAATTTTGATTACATGAAATTTAAAAAATTAATATAGTCAAGATTATAAGAAAAGCAGGAAATGGGAGGAAGGAAATTTATTACAAATTTCTCTTATAAATGCCTCATTTTTCAAATATAGAGAGGACTGAGTCAAATTTATGAAAAAGAGAAATTTCCCAATTGATCAGTTACCAATGGATATGAACAGGCAATTTACAGTGGAAGAAATTTTAAAAAAAACTATCAATAGTCACATAAAAATGCTCTAAGTCACTAAGAATTAGAGAAATGCAAATTAAAACAACTCAGAGGTATTCTCACACATATCACATTGGCTAACATGACAAAAAAGGAAATAATAAATGCTAGAGAGGATGTGGAAAAACATGACCATTTATACACTGTTTGTGAAGTTGTGAACTACTCCAAGCATTCTGGAGAAGAATATGGAACTCTACCTGAAGGATTATAAAACTGCGTATACCCTTTTACCCAGCAATACCACTACTAGGTATGTATCTTAAAGATATAAAAAAAAAGGGGGGGGGGAAGGAGATTATATATATATATATACACACACATACACATACACAAGCACATATACATGTACACATACACACACATACACATATATACATCTATGTATATTTTTATTTATTTGTAGCACCTTTTTTTTTTGTGCTGTCAAAGAATTGGAAGTTGAGGGAGGCCCATCAATTGGAGAATGACTGAACAAGTTGTGATATCCCAAGGTCTGAACTGATGACAGGACCCTTCCCTCCACCTCTCAGTCCCAGCCCTGTATCACTGACACTCACTTTTCACACTGATCTTCACATAGTTGCTCTGTTTCCGAATATTCTGAGTCATGGCCTTTGCCTCACACCAGTATAACCCTGAGTCTTCCTTCCAGATGGCTGGGATCTGGAGTACCTGAGACTTCTTCCAGCCTGATGCAATGACTCTGTCATCTCTGAAGAAGGAGAAGTGAAGCTCCATGTTGGACCTCCGTGGAGAGAGCTGGGTCTCACAGTTCAGGGTCACTGGGTTCCCCTCAGTGGGTTGGGAGGTTGTGGTTTTCAGCTTAGGGGGTGGAAACAGTTCTAGAGAGAGGAGGTAAACACAGTGTTCAGGACAATGTGTCAGAGCTCCTGTGGTGACATGTCTTGTGTTTTCAGCTGAACAGATGAAGGGACACACAGATGGCCTCATCTCATTCCCCTTCTATGTTTCAGCCATGAGCTCTCCCTCCTGTTATGTGCCTACCCAGCCCTCCACACATAGAACCTGGCCTTGCATAGCTTTTCCCGTTCCTCTTTTTCACCAGCATTGAAGATCATACCTTGGACTTGGAGCTCTACTGCTCTCGAACTTTTTTTCGAAAGCCAAAACAAATGCCTAAGAACTCCTGTGCAGTGATAATTGCCACTGTAACTTAAGCCAACTCGTGGGATGGAGAAATCAGAGTGTATAAGGAAAAAAGAAGATACGTGTCCATTCTTATAGTATGTCACATTTCTGACTGTCTGATCATTATATCCTCGGCATCTCAGGACCAATGTTTCTCCTTCAAATATGGAATATGGGGTCTGCAAGATCAGCTTATCTGTAAAGAAAACCCAGGAGACATTAGAGACTCACCTCCCATCCTTCTGCCCTGTCCTGCTTCCAATTGTCTTTAAAGGGACATGCACCAATCTGGAGATTATCTGGTATGTAGTGAGGGATCCAGGTAGCCCCTATGCTTCCCACTTGACCCAGCTTCCTTTCCCTGGAACAAGGAGTTTTCCTAGATGATGTTCTTTCAGATAAATCCCAACATATCTGCTTTGGGAAGGGAGTCCCATCCTTTACTGTACTACACTAAGTGGTCAGGGTTATACCCTAGCTGCCAGGGGATCTCAGGGTTTCCAACTGCCTTCCGAATGACTGACTGAGGAGTAGTGAAGGTTGTTATCCCCAGCTCTGCTACTGCCCCAGTGATACCATGTGACATCCTAAGGCCCCAGTGCCTCCCCTCTAGTCCCTCTCTCCTTGTGGCAGACTGCTCTTGGAAACTGCCCTGAGGCTTGATGAGGCTCTCTGTCCTCACCAGAAGAAACTACCAGGTTCACAGGGTCACTGAGGGCTGAGTTCAGGGTCCGACAGCTGTACTTTCCAGTCTGATTAGTCTCAATGCTGTTTGTGGAAGAAACTTCTTGCAATTGTTGGTTTTTGTACCACCATGTTGTCCCTGGTTTGGAGGAGTTGAATCCATGGCAAGTCAGAGTCACTTTCTCCCCTTTGAAGATAGTGGTCCATGGAGGGCTGAGGTGTACCATGGCTTTCTTTGTAATAGCTGGGTGAGAGAAAAAGAACAGCATGGGAAGAAGGTGCCTGCACATAATTCCTGGAGTGGGGAGAGGTAAGAGAGGAGCAAAGAAGTCCTGGCCACACTCTACCCTGGGATGGAACCCTGAAGCTTAGCATTCAAGGTTTGGGTTCCCTCTCTCTACCTCCCAACACTTACACAATCCACTTAACAACTTGAAATCTCATAAAGATCAAAAACTAGACTGGCTTCCTAAAATACTGAGCCTCCATCTGATTCCAGTCCAAACTGACAGGAGAGGTTAGATATTGAATACAGATTACTTGTGGAAGGGGTATGTGGAGGAAATCAAAAGTTCCAAAATGAACCCAGAAGATCAGGACTTGTATTGTTTTGATGATAGGCCAGATCCCCAGGAGACTGGGTTGGTTCTGAAGCCTCCTTGGAAACTGACATTCAATCAATTAGATACTCAAGATGTAGCTTATTTCCCATTTGAGTATTTTCACTGCTATCTCTACATGTTATCACATTTCACCTTTCACACATGTGAAAGAGGCAGTGTGCCAGGGGATCTCAGGGTATCTAACTGTCTTCTGAATGACTGACTGGGGAGTAGTGAAGGTTGTTACCCCCCAGATCTACTGGTGCACCAGTCATACCGTGTGGCATTCTAGGGCCCCAGTGCCTCCTCTCTAGTACCCCCCTCCCTATGGGAGACTGCACTTTTTACAGATAAGAAAATTTGGCTCAGAGGTAAAAAGACTTGTCTAAGATCACACTGGTAGCCTAGCCTTTACCCCAAGTCTCTTGATTCCAAGTCTAAGACTTTTTTCCACTTCACCATTGTCAGAGGAACTAAGTTTGAATTCTACTTTGAAGCTGTGTGATTCTGGAAACATGATTTCACATAATTGGGTCTCAGTTCCTTATCCTGTAAAATGAGGAGATTAAATTTAGATCATCTGCAAGGTCTGTTCCAGCTCTAAAATACAAGAGCTTATGATTCAAAAAGATGGTCCTGTTTGCATTAGGATGCCTAGGGCCAGCTCCCAAGCTCTCAAAATAGCAAATATTTATATCCATGTTCACATCTGGTGGGCAGAAGAATCCTGAGCAAAAGCTATTGAGGGACTCAGAGCAGCCTGAGCCTGACCCAGGCTATCAGTCAGGGAAGAAAGCTGTGGCACCACAGATCTCAGCCAAGAGGTGCAGGTCAGGCAGGGCCACCTCAGACAGGCCTCTGTGGACATCCCTTGGCCCTGAAGGAGACTGCATTACCCAGAGGCCCCGAAAAGCAAAAAAAAAGGGTAACTCACAAGCTTGTCTGCTTTCCAAACCTGTGGGAGAGATAAGAGCCAGATGTTAAACTGAGTGGAGATTCACAAAACTTTTCAACTTTTCCAACTTCTCAAAAATCTTTCAGATCCCTCTGTGAAATTATCTACTTTCTTCAATCCCTTTTCAACATTTGGCCTAAAAGATCATGACTCTTTTGAAAAAGCCCTTCACAACCTGGCCCCCACCACTCTTTCCAGTCTCACCATATATTACACTATTTCCTGGACTTTGTGAGCCTGCTAAACTACCCTGTATGTTTTTTCTCCATGACTCTCCATTTCTGAACTTTCTCTTTTGAACTGTCTGTCCCCCATGCTTGCAATGTATGTCCTCTTCACATCCCTCATAAAATTCCTTCCTTCCTAAGGATTCACCTCCAGTACCCACCTTCAGCATGACGCCTTTCTTGATCCCCCAAGTCCTAGTGCCCTGCCTCCTTAACTACCTTGATTCTGACCATTTGTATGCATTCTATCTGTACCTATCTCTGTCTACTTTGTCTCCACTGACAGAATGCAAGGTTCTGGAGAGTAGAAATTGCTTTATTCTTCCTATTTGTACTCCCAGAGACATGGTAAGCCTTTAATAGATGTTTGTTGATCAATCACTTTATTCATCTTTAATCACTAAATAGTTGTTTGGATTCAATTCGATTCAATAAACATTTATTAAACACCTACTACGTGCTAGTCACTGTGCTCAGACCTGGGGATACCAAAAGAGGCAAAAGACAGTTGCTGCCTTCAAGGAACTTACAATGTAATGATCCTTTTAGAGGTCTGGACTATCGAGTCTTATAAACTATGGGATCAAACAGCACAGAGTCATGGAAGGGCAGTGCAGAAAGGGTTCAAATTACTTTCTTTATACACACAGGAGCCCTGACCTAAAGACAATGGAGTAGAGTGAAAGGAACTTGACTCTAAGAATCAAGAGACCTAGGTTCTAGTCCTGAATCTCTGACAATTAAGCGACTTGGACAAATTTTTCAGGGTTAATTAGGCTTTTTTCTATCAATAAATTGTCTTAGTATCGCATTGCATTTTTGACTTCACTTTTCCTTGGTGTAATTAATCCTGATTCATTGTAGGCTTGAGTGATACTTGACATATTTGCCTTCTCTACACCAGCAGCCACAGCAATAACTCTAGTGGTAACTATGCTTCATGAACTACAACTTCTGTATGTTTCCTTGGAGTAGTATCTATTCTTTAAAATCACAAAATTAAAAGCACACCAAAAGAGTCATCAGGCTCTTGAAAAACATACAGTTGTGTGATGTGAAATCCAATACTCAGCTTCCAGAGAACTGAGTCTGGGAAGCAGTTTCAGTCTGGTTTTATCTGGTCAAGGTCAGACGAGCCTGAGTCAGCTTAGTGTCAGTAGAAGCACATATACATGACCACTGCTGTCACAAAATGAAACCATATCCTAATTCTTGATTGTCCCACATAATTGACACATTTCTGTAGTCTATCCCATGTATCAACTGGGATTTTCTCTATAAATACCTGACGTGATCATCTAGTCTTTGCCTAAAGAACTTACAATGAGGGGAAACCCTCGAGTCTGGTCTGTCCACCCTCAGTTCAAATTGTAAGACATTTATATTTTTGAGAACCTGGCCTCACGTTTAAAAGTTGAGGCTAATCACTGAGAATTCCCTCTTCTCTCCTCATGTCAAATCACAGAGATGTCTTCTGCTGCCATCTCTTCTTTCATCCCATCTGACATGAAGAAATGACCCTTCTTCCCAAAGCAAACCCCTCTACATCCACCAGTGATCCCGTTCCTTCACATCTTCTCCAGCAGATTGTCTCCTCTATCATCCCCACTGTCACTAATCTTTGACCTCCCCCTGTCTATTGGCTGCTTCCCTACTGGTTATAAACAAGTCCATCTCTCCCTGCTCCTGAACAACCCCTCAGTTGGTCCATCCATCCCAACTACCTCTCATCCTGTATCTTTCCTCCTTTTCATGACTAAACACCATGAGAAGTTTCCCCTCCGCTGGTGCTTCCATTTCCTTTCCTCTCACTTCCTTCTTCAGTCTCTTCACTTAGGCTTCAGATCTTATCTTTCAATGAAACTGTTCTCTCCAAAGTTAGCAGTAATGATTTCTTAATTGCCAAATTGAATGACCTTTTCTCAGTCCTCATCCTTCTTAACCTCTCTGTAGTCATTTACATGGTCAGTCGTTCTCTTTCTCCTTGATACTCTCTTCTGCTAGGTTTTAGTGACATCACTCTCTCCTGGTGTTCCTACTATCTGACCACTCCTTCTACCTATCTGACTACTCCTCAGTCTCATTGGCTAGATTTTCATTTAGGCTGTAGCTACTAATAATAGGTATTGCACAGGATTCTATCATTGGCCCTCCTCCCTTCTCTCTATATATCATTTTGCTTGGTAGTTTCATCAATTTTCATGTATTCAATTGTCTTCTTTATGCAGAAGACTTTAAAATCTCATTGTCCAGCACTAAGATCTCTCTTGACCTCATGTCTTGCATCTCCAACTGCCTATTAGATGTCTCAGACTGATTGTCCCAGAGACATCTCAAGCTCAGCATGTCCAAAATGGAACTCATTATCTTTCCCCCAAATTCCTTCCCTCTTCCTAACTTTTGTACTACTGTTGAGGATACCTCCCATTCTCCCAGTCACCTAGGTTTGCAACCCAGGTGTCATTCTCAACTCCCCACTCTCTCGCACTGCTCGCATCTAATCTGCTGCCAAGGTCAGTTGATTTTACCTTCTTAACACCTCTCATGTACATCCCTTTCTCTCTCCTGATATTGCCACCACTGTACTCCCTCATTGTCTGGACTATTGCTATAACCCACTGGTTGGTCTCCCTGTCACAAGTTCCTCCCCACTCCAATCCAACCTCTAGTCAGGTGACAAAATGATCTCCTAAAAGCACAGTCTGACCACATCGTACTCCCATTCAATAAACTCCAGTGGCTCCTTATCACTTCTGAGTTCAAATATAAATCCTTCAATCATTCAAAATCCTTCATCACTTGACGCCTGAGATTTTCATTCTTCTCACCCCTTCCATCCCATTCCTCCCAAACATATTCTGTGAGCTCCTGTTGCCAGCATCTTTGCTGCTTCTTACACAAGAGCCTCCATCTCTCTACTCTGGGTACTTTCACTCCCTGTTCCCCATCCCTGGAGTTCTCTGCTTCTTCATCTCTACCTTCTGGCTTCTCTGGCTATCTTCATGTCCCAACTACAATCCTTCCTCTTACAGGGAGCTTTTTCTGATCCCCCTTAATGCCAGTTCCTTTCCTGTCTTGCTTGTACATTAGTCATTTACATGTTGTCTCCCCCATTAGTCCTTGAAGTCCTTGAGAGTAGGGACTGTCATTTGCCATTTTTTGGATCTCCAGGGCTTAGCACAGTGCCTGACAGATAGTAGACAATACCTGTTTAATGACTGGCCAACTATCCTACTTCAGGCCCTAATTACCTCTTGCAAAGATCACTACAATAATTCCCTATTTAGTTTCTCTTCTTTCAGTCTCTCTCCTTTTTAATCCAGCTATTCCATAGCACCAAGTTAATTTTTCTACAACACAAATGAGACCACATCACTTTCCAACTCAAGAATTCTAGGATAAAATAAAAAAAAATATTCCCCTGGCATTTAAGTTCCTCACTAATTTGCCTCCCACTTACATTCTGATTTTGTTACCTGTTGCTTGCCTTGGGCTACTTTTTATTTCAATCAAACTGATGTGGTAGTTGTTACACCGGAATAGAAATGCAGACAGAAATGCACACCATTTATAGAGAATATACACAATTTGCATATCTTCTGTCACTGTGTCCTGATGTAAGTGGCCCTCCCCATTTGCAATGGGTCCCCTCCTCTTGGAATCTCTAGATTCCTTTAAGACAGAGCTCAAGTTCTGTTTTCTGTATCAAGTCTTTCCTTAGCTCAGTTGTCAACAGCCTCATCCTTTTGAAAGTACTGTCCATTTTTCTAGATGTTATTTTGAATTTAGTTATCTGTGAAACCTAAAGACAGACCCCATTCCATTTTTGCTTTTGCAACCCCAGTTCCCTCATTTAGGACCTTGTTTTGGAAAAAAATACTCTTTTTTAAAATTAAATTGTTCCTTCGCAAAGGAACTCAGATCAATTAATCTTTAAAATTAATGTCCAGCCAATTTTCTGGAGCTTTTAAAATAAAAAACAAAACAAAACTGACATATTGTGGACCTAGAAGCCGATGTCGGCAATTATTTCTACAACATCAAGGTTGTCCATTTTCCTTTTTTTTTCTAGCATCCCAGATTTGCCTTGTTATCCCTCTCTTCAGCCTTGCCCTGGTCTTGTAGTCCTGACTTTAAAGAAGACTAAGTTTCCATCTTGAAGAGGTAGATTCTCTTTCTATCCCAGCTTCCTCAGGATAGGGGTTTTTATTCCAGGAGTAAATAGGTCCTCAGAAAACCAGGATTCTATCTGACCCCACTTCGTGTCCTTCTCTGAGTCATTGTACTCACCAAGCATCAGTAGTAATGCCCAGAGCAGCATGAGGGGTGACAGGAGGGGAGATTCTCTAAGCACTAGAAAATAGTAACTCAAAGATCAGAATCAGGAAATTTCCAAGATGTTCTTCAAGACAGAGCTGGTGACATTAGAAAAAGGGAAGTCAAAGAGACCTCCCTCACATGTTAACCCATACTTCCTTTCCCATGGAGGCTGAAAAAACACAAGACATTCTATTTTGTAATATAGCTCAAGAACACGTTCCATCCCTGCTCCTCCCCTCATTTTGGCCTATGATGATCCTTAACTTCTTCATCTGTTACATCCCAACAGAACAGGTTTCTTCAGGTCCAGTTTCCCAGGAAAAATTGCCTCAATTTACTCTCTTTGATATCATGGAAAATGTCAGACTGTGATCCTTTCTGAATCCCAACTGTATCTGCTTTGTGTCTTTCAAGGGACATGTCCCTCTATTACTTTGTGACACATTGTGTTTCTTTCCTCATTTTTAGTCATACATGTGAAAATATGGTCATTGGCTTGTGTGATGATTAAGAAGTTCAAGAGACATAGTTTCTGGGTAATTTAATCATTTTATTAATAAATCCAGAAGATTATTCATAAAAAGATGGTCATTTGGCCATCTCTCTTAGATCAAAGACCCTTAATGGTGGCACTCTTTACATCTTTATTTTCTTTTATATCCTCCACATTTTTCACAAGCCACCTGAAATCCTTTGGCAGGCTGCAAGTAGCCCATGGGCTGTATGTTGTGCAGGCCTGCATTAGCTCAAACTTAGAATTTTACCGTCTGATTAAATTTTGGCCTGAGCAAGTCTTGAAGAGAGATTTCCCACACTGGTTGGTTTCTGGATGAAGGAGAAAAGGGGAAAAACCTTGCTCCTAATCCAGTACTTAGTTATTAAATATGAGAGAAGTACTCTTTTCTCACCCTTGAGAGTCACAGTATAATGGGTCCCTCATTCTGAGGTCAAGTCAATGAGCTTTGATTTTCATCCTGATCTGCTTTCTCCTCTTCCTTTATCATCCCAGTTAGTCACCTACCATCTCTCTCCTGATGCCATTGTAGAAGCTGTCCCCCTGGGGACCCAACCAGCCAGTTCCAGTTGGGCAATGCTGCTATTTTCTCCTCCTCTGCTTTCTCCATCTCATCCTCCTCTTCCCCTCCTTTTCTTCTTCTCCCACTGCCCAAGTGGGGGAAATCATACCCCTTACATGTGGGTGCTCTATCTAAAGGAATATAAATTTTAATCACATATACTTTGTAAGGTATCTTGGGGTTTGGGGGCATGATTTTTTCTTTCCTACCTGTTTATTCTATTGTGTTCCTTTTTTCAACTGGGACAATTAACTCTTGCTTCACGTGGTTTTCATTTATGATTTCTTGAAATATAGCTCTGAAAAACCAGGCTTTGACAAAGCCCATTGAGATTTAAATGGAGTTATAAGAGTGTGCTTTTAAACTCAAATCACTCTGACTCTCATTGATTGGCCAGTAATAGATCCTAGCCCAAGTCTCACTTCCTCTTTGTTTAGATTTTGATGATTTGGTAAGTTAGCAGGTGTTTCAGTTCTGACCAGAAACTCTGAGGGTCTTCCTCTCCCAGACTGATTATTTTGTGAAGGCAAACTTAGCCATCTTTTACCTCCATTCTTATCTAACCTTTAATTACTGAATGGGTGTTGCCTCAGATAGACTGAGACCTAGGAAAGACCTTAGTTTAAAAAGGCCAAGGTCTCCCACTGCGTCCTGGGCCATTGTAGGTCATCCTGACCTACATTTTGCTGCTGGACTCTGATGACTGGAGGATGGAGTGAGACTGATGACTTTTCACAGCTCTGCCTCACTCAAATCCAATTCACTTGCAAGTCAAGACACCACCCTCCTGATGCCATTGCTCCTCTTCCAGAAGGAAGGACTATTCACAATCAGTTGTGTCATTGTTATGGAGAATAATTTAGCCAGATACAGTCCCTATCCATAGGAATCTTATAGTCTAAGAAGGGTATACTATTAAGTGTCCATATGTCTAAGGCTAAAGGAAAAGAAAACATTTAGCTAATATGTAACCTTGCAAAATTAAAGTATTTAAGTGACTTACTTCCAAAGTAGATGTATATTTGGGATGAGGAGATAGGAAAAACACAATGGAGCTCCATGACCAGACAAGTCAGGAGAATCTATTAACTTTTTTCTGGTCAATCCAAGAAGGTTTGTTGAAGGAGATAGGATTTCAGGAGATTTGAAAGTTAAGAGAGATTCTGGCTTACCAGATAAAGGAATGTGTTTTATGTACATGGTATAGATGGTAAGGATGATTAGAATAAGGAAGAAAATAAGATATGAAAAGGGAACCATATTTTGCACTTCTATATATATCCCCCCAAAGGCAATGGTATGCCTATGGTGAGATGTGACCCTTCAGGTGGACTCCTACAATATTACTCTTTTCATAGGATGTGTGGGTACTGAATCATTTTTCTAGGTTAGCTCACTTATTCCAATTTTCCCTCACCCCACCAAGTCTAGACTCCCAGTGATAGAATTGCTGTTATTGGGTCATTTTCAGTTGTGTCTAATTCTTTTTTTTTTTTAATTTTTAACATTTATTTTCACACAATTTTGGGTTACAAATTTTCTCCCCTTTTATCCCCCCCCCCCAAACCCGAGCTTTCTAATTGCCCCTGTGACCTATCTGCTCTCTCCTCTATCCTTCTTCCCTGCCCTTGTCTCCGTCTTCTCTTTTGTCCTGTAGGACCAGATAGCTTTCTTGACCCCTTAACCTGTATTTCTTGTTACCCAGTGGTAAGAACATTACATTTGGTCCTAACACTTTGAGTTCTAACCTCCTTAGCTCCCTCCCTCTCCACCCCTTCCCCTTGAAAGACAGGCAATTCAATATAGGCCATATCTGTTTAGTTTTGCAAATGATTTCCATACTAGTTGTGTTGTATAGGACTAATTATATTTCCCTCCATCCTATCCTGTCCCCCTTTACTTCTATTTTCTTATGGTCCTTTCCCTCCCCATGAGTGTCGACCTCGTATTGCATTCTCCTCCCCATGCCCTCCCCTCCATCCTCCCCCCCACCCTGCTTGTGCCCCTGTCCCCCACTCTCCTGTATTATGAGATAGGTTTTCCTATCAAAATGAGTGTGCATTATATTCTTTCCTTTAGTGGAATGTGATGAGAGTAGACCTCATGTTTTTCTCTTGCCTCCCCTCTTTGTCCCACCACTAATAAGTCTTTTGCTTGCCTCTTTTATGAGAGATAATTTGCCCCATATAACTTCTCCCTTTCTCCTCCCAATATTTCTCTCTCACTGCTTGATTTCATTTTTTTTTAATATATGATCCCATCCTCTTCAATTCACTGTGTGCACTCTGTCTCTATGTATGTGTGCGTGTGTGCATGTGTGTGTGTGTGTACTCCCACCCAGTGCCCAGATACTGAAATGTTTCAAGAGTTATAAATATTGTCTTTCCATGTAGGAATGTAAACAGTTCAACTTTAGTAAGTCCCTTATGATTTCTCTTTGCTGTTCGCCTTTTCATGGTTCTCTTCATTCTTGTGTTAGAAAGTCAAATTTTCTTTCCAGCTCTGGTCTTTTCATCAGGAAAATTTGAAAGTCCTCTATTTCATTGAAAGACCATTTTTTCTCCTGAAGTATTATACTCAGTTTTGCTGGGTAGGTGATTCTTGGCTTCAGTCCTAGTTCGTTTGACTTCTGGAATATCCTATTCCATTCCCTTCTATGTAGAGGGTGCCAGATCTTGTGCTATCCTGATTGTATTTCCACAATACTTGAATTGTTTCTTTCTAGCTGCTTGCAATATTTTCTCTTTCACCTGGGAATTCTGGAATTTGGCCACAATGCTCCTAGGAGTTTCTCTTTTTGGATCTCTTTCATGCGGTGTTCTGCGGATTCCTTGAATATTTATTTTGCCTTCTGGTTCTAGAATCTCAGGGCAGTTTTCTTTGATAATTTCATGGAAGATGATGTCTAGGCTCTTCTTTTGATCATGGTTTTCAGGTAGTCCCAGAATTTTTACATTGTCTCTCCTGATTCTATTCTCCAGGTCAGTTGTTTTTCCAATAAGATATTTCACATTATCTTCCATTTTTCGAATCTGTGCGGTATGTTCTGAGATATCTGTCTTTCTCGAAAAGTCCTTAGCGTCCATCCGTACCATTCCAGTTTTGAAAGATCTATTTTCTTCAGTGAGCTTTTGAATCTCCTTTTCCATTTGGTTAATTCTGCTTTTGAAAGCATTCTTCTCCTCATTGGCCCCTTGCACCTCCCTTGCCAGCTGAGTTAGGCTAGTTCTCAAGGTGCCAATTTCTTCAAGATTTTTTTGGTTCTCCTTTAGCAGGGAACTGATCTGCTTTTCATGCTTCTCCCTCATCCCTCTCATTTCCCTTCCCAGTCTTTCCTCCACCTCTCTAACTTGATTTTCAAAATTCCTCTTGAGCTCTTCCATGGCTTGAGCCCATTGGGTGGGCTGGAACACAGAATCCTCGATTTCTGTGTCTTTGCCTGATGGCAAGCATTGTTCCTCCCCATCAGAAAGGAAGGGAGGAAGTGTCTTTTCTCCGGTAAAGTACCCTTCAATAGTTTTATTTCTTTTCCCTTTTCTTGGCATTTTCTCCAACCAGTGGCCTGACCTCTGAATGTTCTCCTCACACCCACCTCGCCTCCTGGTCCTCCCAGCCAGCGTTTGGGGACTGAGATTCAAATTCTGCTTCCCGCCTTAGGATTTTTGGCGGGGGCAGGGCTGCTATTCAGTGTGAGAATTAAGTTCAGGTGGTCAGGAGCAGGGCCGCCTCTCAGGCATAGTTCCCTCTGGGGGTTTACGCACAGACCTTCCACAATGGATCCAGGCTCCTGCCCATTTGGGGAGCCCCCATCCGCAGCCGCCTCTCAGCCCCCACCTCCCGGGGGGGCCCAAGCCTTGGGGGCACCCCACTCCCCTCTCAACCCGCCAAAGAGACTCTCTCATCCACCCCCGTCAGTCACCTGTTGGTGGGGGGGCCCGTGCTGCCACTGAAGATCCCACCTCCGGAGCCCTCCCAGATCTGTGCCTCTCGGAGCCATGGCCACCGCTGCCGCCGCAGGTCCGGGCTGGGCTCCGCGTCTGCAGCGCGACGGACCTTTTGCAAGAGGTTTGCAGGTCCCTCTGTGGGTGGGGGGACCCGCGTGGCCGCTGGAGATCCCATCCCCGTAGCCCTCTCGGATCTCCTCCCCTCAGTGTCGCGGCCACGGCAGAGCTGCACTCTGCTCCCCGGCTCGGCGCCCAGTCCGCAGCGCGAAGGACCCCCCGCGAGAGGTCCACAGGTCTCTCTGGAGCAGGAATCTCCCTCGCTCCAATACTCCGTGGTCTCTGGGTGCAGAATTCGCCCTGGCTTGGTCCCCTCTAGCCGTTCTGTGGTTTGTGTGTTCGGAGCTATGTGTATGTGCGTCTTTCTACTTCGCCATCTTGGCTCCGCCCCTGTGTCTAATTCTTAATGGGTGACCCTACTTGGAATTTTCTTGGCAAAGATACTGGAAATTGTTATTTCCTTCTCCAGCTCATTTTACAGATGAGAAAACTAAGACAAACAGGGTAAGTGACTTGCCCAGGGTCACAGAGTTATTAAGTGTCTGAGGCTAGATTTGAACTCAGATCTTCCTGACTCCAGGCCTAGCACTGTATCCACTCCACCATCTAGCTGCCTTAGATTCCCAGTGATAGAATACCACCATACAATTACACTCAAACTCTCTGAGTCGCAGTGGTAACCCTGTTACATTCTACCTAGTCAACATCCTAGTTCTTATGTTTTTGTCAGCTTATGTCTTTACATATTTGCTATGCATCCATACAAGTGCATGGGATAATAATGATAGTGGTGGTAATAATAATAATAATAGGGAGTACTGACATGGAACTTTAACAATTTCAAATGCTTTCCATGGGTTATCTTATTTGAGAAAACAACTCTGTGAGTTAGGTGTTATTACTACTCCCATTTTATATAAAAGGAAACTAAGGCAGAAAGAGGTTAAGGGACTTGTCCAGGGTCCCACAATGAGTAAGCATCTGAGGCTGGCTTTCCTTTTGACTCTAACATTCTATCCACTGTGCCACAAATACCAGAAAATAGCAACTTGATCCCCTTACATGCAGAACCTGTACCTAATTCCATCCCAGACTACTAGGAGAGACAGCATCCAAAGCAGAGATCTGTGGTCAGCACCAAATTGTACCAAAGTGAACCTGGGCATCAGGGCAGATTTTGTTACAACACCAGATTGGTCCCCAAGAGGCTGAGTTTTCTCTGAAGCTCCAGGGCAAGAGATAATAAAGCTGATGTTCATGTCTGATAGAGAGGACTGTCCTCAGCAGAAATTATGTGGGAGCTCAGCAACCAGTCTATGGGAACAGGAGAAATAGTGAGATTGCAGCCCTCAACCAAAAGGTGTAACAGTGATAGATTTCAGTCAGAACTCCATGGGCATCCTATAATTAGGGGAATGACATTACCCAGAGAACCTAAAAAGTTCTAATAAGAACATTTTGCAAACTTTAAAATGCTATATGTGCCAGTTGTGGGGGTAATCATGGTTATGGAACCACTGAGTTTTATCTGTCTCAGGGGAGTAGAATCCAGAGCATCTCAGGACCAGTGAGCTCATTTTTTTCTGGTTAAAACTGGCTTCCATGGAGGACTGGGCAACAATACAGTTTTCCATGTAGTAGTTGAAGTTGTGAGAATGAATGAAGGACTAAGATGAAGGTGTTTGCATCCCCATCTCCTGAAATTGAGATAGTTTAAAAGAAAGTCAGTCTTAGATCCACATTTCTTGAGGGTGGAACACAGTAGTATGGAGTTTTTTTTTCTCCCTGAACACAATTCCCAATCATTCCTTAAAAAATAAATTGCATAGAAAACTAATGAAAGAACATTGCTAATGGTAATATCATATTCATACAACATCTCAAGGCCTACAAAGTGCCTTCCCCATAGTAATTTGTAAAAAATTTGGAAGTATAATATAAGGAGTTTTAGATCGAAGGATCTGGGCTCTACACTTTCCATATTTTGTAATTTTGAGCATGTAGCTTTATGTCACTATGGGATCTCTGGCTCTCAGTATTCTTCTATATAAAATGAAGAGTGTGTGTGTGTGTATGTGTGTGTGTATGTGTATACAAATACACTTACATACATATATGATTTTTACATAATTTTTATTTTCTACATATTATGTTTTACATAATGTATATAAACTATATTTTACCCTTTTAAGTGAAAACAAATGGCCAAAACCAAAGGGCCTTATGAGTATGTAGTTGGAGAAAAGAATTTTCCCATGTGCATGCTTTGCTCTACCTATGCAGGTGTCTCCACCTTCCTTAAACTATGGTTTGACAGCAGAAGGCTGTAGCACATAAGCTTGTGGATGTGGAGCTTGAAGGAAACTTAGTGAGCCTCTGGTCCAACACCCTCATTTTGTAAATTAAAAAAAAATCTTGCAGAAAGAGATGGAACTATTTGCCCAGAGTCACACAGGTAATAAAGAGAAGAGCTGTTATCTGTCTCCAAGTCCAGTAGTATTTCTAGCTAATTATTCTGACATCCCAGAAGGGTCTTGAGATAAAGATTGGTTCTCTTAGTCAGGTATAACATGTGGGTCTCATGTTTAAATGAGTGTGATGACAGACATAAGTATGTATTGATTTGGGCAGGGTGTGTCCATATGCTGTGGGTCAGGTATTAGCATTGACCCTTCTCCTTATGGGGGGCTACTTCTATAGAAAGGCCAATGGCAATGGCAACGGAGGTCCACCCCAATCCCCAGGAACAGGGGAGAGAGATGATATTCACATCCCCACAACTTTACCCAGAATGGACTGGACGTGAAGAGGGACCCTTTAGATGGGGGCCTCCATGGGTCTCCTGTGGCTTTTAGTGTCAGTGAGAGACTCTAAAGACCAAACAAACAAGGGTTCGTTAGCTTGACCAATGACCAAAGTTGAAAGGGTCGAGAGGCATAAGTGAATACAAAGCAGAAATTCTCCAACCTTTTTGACTTCTAGACCTCTCTGCACTTCCTAACGTTCTCACTTTATCATCCTATTTAATTGGACTATCTCTCCATCTCAGAAATGAGCTGAGGAGTCTTCTTACTACTCTGTGCCAAATTTTTTTTTTCATTTATGAAATGATGCCACTTTTGAATACTAGAGTTAAAGGAATCTCAGAGGTCATGTGTTTCTCATGAAAGGTGAAACTGGGGTTCAGAAAAGTGAGGTGACTTGTCTAAAGTCACACAGAGTCAAGCCCCAAACCCCTGTCTCCTGACTCTTAAATCAGTCCTGTCCAATATGCTATCTCACTTATATGATCCAAATCTAGAAGTAGGTTTCTCAGATCTGGAAACAAATGTGAAACATCAGAGAAACAAGCAAGGAATTTTGAAAGTAAATAGGAAAGATGAAAATGATAATCAGATTGGATCAGAACTCTCCCTATAACCTTCAAATGGTAGCCTTTCTTAGAATTTAAATAGTGAGACTGCTTATGCCTTTGAGCATGGACAAGATCCAGGTGAAGAAAATTAATATCTCAAGATAAGTGATAAGCAGGCAGGTATTGGGAATTATAGAACTGAGCATAGTGGAGCCATACTGAGAACAGAAATGGATTGCCATCCACCAGAAAGAGAGTTTATGTAAGAAAGTGCCAGATCATGCAGTTACTATGTATTCTTCAAGTAAGGGACAAATAAACACAACTAATGTCAAATATGTTTAATATGAATGAATATGTAGAGTCTATATCACATTGCATGCTGTCTTGGGGAGGGGGAAGGGGAAGGAGGAGGAGAAAATTTGGAACTTAAAAGCATGTGGAACCGAATGTGAATTAAAAATTAATTAATTAATTTTTAAAAAGGGGGTCAAATAAAGCCTCCTAAGTTCTGGCTTATACTCACTTAAGTGGAACAATGGACAGTGTGAGTTGGGAAGTTAAAGATTGTGGTTATATGAATGATGATGACTCTCATTTATACTTTAGTTTTACAAGGTTTTTAATATTTTGATAGCATAAATTCTATTATTCATGGAGTCTTGAGTAATTAGGTAACATAAAAGACAAGATGAAAGAGAGTTTTCCTAGACTAGGATGCAAGCCATGAGATTCGACTAGATAATTCACATGTATCAATACCAGTCACAGTGAATAAACATTTATTAAACACATAATATATGCCAAGTACTGACCTATGTTCCAAGTTCAGCATTTATAGGTTTGCAAGTTGGGTGTCCAAGGGATTGATGACTCTCCTGGATGGGTTCATATACCTCATGAGTAACAACCGATAAGTTCACCTTTAATGGTTAGTTCATAGACAGAATTAGCTAAAAAGAAGGCATTTGCTAAGATGGCATAGTAAAATCAGTAGCTATAAATTGCCACCACCCCCTTCCCATGCACACCATAATCCTGGGGCATATTCTCTCCCAAGTGGCAGTGGGAATAGTGAGAATTTAGAGTGCTGATGAGGCACTCATTTAGGGAATAAATATGACTAAGGTAACTCATGCCTCTGTTATAGCAGTGCTCCTTTTTTTTTTTTTTCTCTTCTCAAGGGACCATTATGCTACTCACCCTGGACAGAGCGTCTCTGATGGACGGGTCAGTCAGTTGCATTCTGCACTTGCTCCTCTCCATAGTTCAATGCTGAAATTGCAGAGTTAGTTCTCCCTTGAATCCTGAGTTGACTCTCTTCTTTGCTGCCAAAAGACTCATTCTTTAAAGCTGCTTCTTGCCTTGAATGCTATTTCTGTGTCTGAGTCTATCTGGAGAGCATACATTTGTGCTCTCTGCTTCTAACCATGAGAATCTATGGCTGCATTGCTAGATGGAATGACTCCTATCGGGTGAGGAACTCTGCTTCTAGATGTCAGGACCAATGCAAGGGTGAGAAAATCCTCTCTCCTTAGTCTGTGGTCCTCTGGTAGAAACGCAAAACTGCTCTCAGCCTCAAAACACTTCAATCTTCAAAACTGCTCTTTCTCTTAGGCTCAGTAGTGTGGTCAGTCTTTTCTCAGTTCAAAACCAGCTTCCCTTCCAGTTCAAACACAGAACTCTTCACTTCTCAAAGGGATAGCAGGACTTAGATACATCTTTTATTTTATATCATATTACTTCCTCTCATTTTACTTGTGACTTTCTGTGATTCCATAAACCTGGCCATGGAAAAACAAATTTGTTTCCCTTCCCATATCAGACTACCAGTAAGCACCCCAACATACACAGAGGGGCCTGCTACTGCAGGTTCTTTGATCTGCTTCTCTAAAAGTAAAGGCAACTTTTTAACTTTTAACAATCACTTTAATAATCAAGCACATGTATCAGAGAAAATCAAAATTAAAATTTCAGTGCTTCCAAACTGCCTGACCATTAACATACACACATTTTTACCAGAGAGGGAAGCACCAAAATCTGGGTTTTCAAAGGTGGGGGGGCTCCTTCTTGGCTTCCCAGAGTCTTATCTGGCGCACAAACCTTTTTCCAAAAACTAAGTCCCAAAGTAAAAAAACTTCACCCTCTGAGAATTTATACACTTTTTAGAGCCAGAGGGCATGACCCTCTGACTCAATGTTTTAATAGAAAAAACAAAAGGTACTTGGGACCCTCCTACAAAACAGCTCCCCTAATCAAGCTTCCCTCAATGGATAGACCCATCAATGGATGGGGAAGATCTTCTTTAATCACATTCAAATGGAGGCATTATACTTTTTGATTATACTAAAACAAAAACAGCAGAAGATCCTACTTTGCTTGGCCTCACACAGACTTGGATCAATCTCTAGACGAGAAACTTTTGTGGTGTGTGTGTGTGTCATGACCTTTTTTGTCAATCTGGTAATGCCTATGGGCTCCTCAGAATAATGCTTTTAAGTGCATAAATTAAAATACATAGGATTGCAAAGAAAACCAATTATGCTAAAATATGGTTATCAGCATATTTTGAAAAACAAGTTAATGGACCCCAACTTAGTTGAAGGATCCCTTGTTCTAGACCAATGGGGGAAAATGATGCCATTCACAAAAGGATGGAGTTAAACAATCAATCAATAAACATTTACTCAGTGTCAAAATGGACCAGGTAATGCGTTAGGGAATGAGGCTAAAAAAATACACAATAAATACCCCTTACTCTCAAGAATCTTGTATCCTATTGGAGGACACAACACACAGGCATACTTCTTTTATATTGCACTTCACTTTATTATACTTCACAGATATTGAGTGTTTTTGTTTGTTTGTTTTTCCAAATTTTACAAATTGCAACAAGTTGAAGGTTTGTTGCAATCTTGCATTGAACATCGCCATTTTTCTAATAGTATATACTCAGATCATGTCTTGTGTCACATTTTGGTAATTTTCACAGTATTTCAAACGTTGAAAATTATTATTATATATATTATGGTGATCTGGAATCAATGATATTTGGTGCTACTATTGTCATTGTTTTGGGATGCCACAAACCATGCCATATAAGATGGTGAACTAAATTGATTAACGTTTTCTGTGTTCTGACTGCTCCAACTAGCCATTCCCCCATCTCTCCTCCTCAGGCCTCCTTATTCCCTAAGACACAATAATATTGAAATTAACCCAATTAATAACCCTACAATGGACTTTAAGGGTTCGAATGAAAGGAAGAGTTGCATGTCTCTCACTTCAAATCAAAAGCTAGAAATAAGTAAACTTAATGAGAAAGGAGTGTCAAAAGCTGAGATAGCTAGGCTACCAATTAACATGAAGGAAAAAAAGACTACAGCTTACTGAAGACGTAGATGATGATTCATATCTTTTAACAATAAATTATTTTTTAATTAAAATATGTATATTTTTTAGATACTATTGTATACTTCATAGACTATAGTGTCGTATAAATATAACTTTCATATACAGTGAGTAAATGAAAAATTCATATGTCTTGATTTATAGTGATAGCTACTTTATTGTGGTGGTCTAGAATCAAGCCTGCAATGCCTGCAGATGTGCCTATATTCACATGGAAGTACACACAAAATGTACACAAAGTAAATACAAAGAAATTCAAAGTAGGGGAAAACAAAAGCAAATGGAGTTGGAGGATGGGGATTGAGAAAAGCTTCATGTAGGAGATGGCATATGAGCTGAGGTTTGAAATAAGATAGGAGTGCTAAAAGATGCAGGTAAATCAAGAATGATTGGAGGATAGAAAGATTGTTCAAAGGCAAGGAGACTGTATGTAGCACAAATTGTAGGAAGAACAATAAGAAGACTAGTTTGACTGAATGTAGAGTGTGTAAAGTGGAAAAACATGTCAGAAGACAGGAAAGGTAAGTTGGAATGAGTTGAAAAGGGCTTTAAATATTGCCTTTGATCCTTCCTGTGTTAAGAAACTGATTGAGTAGGAGAGTGACTTGTTTAGAATTGTGCTTGAGGGATATCATTTTGGCAGCTGTGTGGAGGATAGATTAGAAAAAGGAGAGACTCTAGGTAGGGCAAGCAATTAAGAGGCTATTTTTTTCCAATTTATTTATTTGTTTTTAGTTTTCAACATTCATTTACACAAGACTTTGAGTTACAAATGTTCTCCTCATCTCTCCCTTCCCCCCACCCAAGACACTGTGCATTCTGATTATCCCTTCCCCCAATCTGCCCTCCCTTCTATCACACCCCTCCCTTCACTTATCCCCATCTTCTCTCTTTTCTTGTAGGACAAGATAGATTTCTATACCTCATTACCTGTATTTCCTATTTCCCAGTTGCATGCAAAAACAATTCTCAACATTTGTTCCTAAAACTTTGAGTTCCAACTTCTCTCCTTTCCTCCCTCCCCACCCATCCCCACTGATAAGGCAAGCAATTCAATATAGATTATACATGTGTACTTATGCAAAAGACTTCCGTAATAGTCATGTTGTGAAAGACTAACTATATTTCCCTCCATCCTATCCTGTCCAGCCATTTATTTTATTCCCTCTTTTGACCTTATCCCTCCTCAAAAGTGTTTACTTCTAATTACCCACCTCCTCTCATTTGCCCTCCCTTCTATCATCCTCCCATACCCCACTTATGCCCTTCTCTCCTACTTTCCTGTAGTGTAAGATAGAATTTCATGCCAAATTGAGTGTGCATGTTGTTACCTCCTTAAGCCAACATGTGATGAGAATAAGCTTCACTTTTTCCATCTCACCTCCCCCTTTTCTCCTCCACTGAAAAAGCTTTTTCTTGCCTTTTTATGAGAGATTTGTCCCATTCCATTTCTCCCTTTCTCCTCCCAATATATTCCTCTCTCACCCTGTAATTTTTTTAATATATCATTGCTTCCTATACAACTCTCTCTGTGCCCTCTGTCTATATATTTTTATATATGTGTGGGGGGCAGCTAGGTGGTGCAATGGATAGAGCACCAGTGCAGGAGTCAGGAGGGCCTGAGTTCAAATCTCACCTCAGACACTTGACACTCACTAGCTGTGTGACCTTGGGCAAGTCACTTAACCCCAATTGCCTCATCCTGGGTCATCTCCAGTCATCCTGATGAATATCTGGTCACTGGATTCAGATGGCTGTGGAGGAGAAGTGAGGCTAGTGACCTTGCACAGCCCTCCCTCACTCAAAACAAAGTCAAGTGCAAATCATGTCATTATTTCTCTGATGGCGTGGTCTTCTTTGGCAACGAAAAATGAACAAACCATATGTGTGTGTGTGTGTGTGTGTGTGTGTGTGTGTGTGTGTGTATAATGCCTCCAACTACCCAAATACTGAGAAAAGTTTCAAGAGTTACAAATATTATCTTTCCATGCAGGAATGTAAACAGTTCAACTTTAATAGGTCCCTTATGATATCTCTTTCCTGTTTACCTTTTCATGCTTATCTTGATTCTTGTGTTTGAAAGTCAAATTTTCTATTCAACTCTGGTCTTTTCATCAAGAATACTTGAAAGCCCTCTATTTTATTGAATGACAATAATTTACCTTGAAGTATTATACACAGTTTTGCTGGGTAGGTGATTCTTGGTTTTAATCCTAGTTCCTTTGACTTCTGGAATATCATATTCCAAGCCCTTCAATCCCTTAATGTAGAAGCTGCCAGATCCTGTGTTATCCTGATTGTATTTCCACAATGCTCAAATTGTTTCTTTCTGACTGCTTGCAATATTTTCTCCTTGACCTAGGAATTCTGGAATTTGGCTACAATATTCCTAGGAGTTTTTCTTTTCGTATCTCTTTCAGGAGGTGATCAGTGAATTCTTTCAATATTTATTTTACCCTCTGGTTCTAGAATATCAGGGCAGTTTTCCTTGATAATTTCATGAAAGATGATGTGTACATTCTTTTTTTGGTCATGGCTTTCAGGTAGTCCCATAATTTTTAAATTGCCTCTCTTGGATCTGTTTTCTAGGTCAGCTGTTTTTCCAGTGAGATATTTCACATTGTCTTCTATTTTTTCATTTTTTTGGTTTTGTTTTGTAATTTCTTGGTTTCTCATAAAGTCATTAGATTCCATCTGCTTTTGAACCTCCTTTTCCATTTGGCTAATTCTGCTCTTTAAAGCATTCTTCTCTTCATTGGTTTTTTGGGTCTCTTTTGCCATTTGAGTTAGTCTATTTTTAACTGGGTTAATTTCTTCAGCATTTTTTAGGTCTCCTTCAGCAAGCTGTTGACTCACTTTACATGATTTTCTTGCATCGTTCTCATTTCTCTTCCCAATTATTCCTCCACCTCTCTTACTTAATTTTCAAAATTCTTTTTGAGATCTTCCATGGCCTGAGAACACTGCATACTTATTTTGAAGGTTTTGGATGTAGAAGCCTTGACTTTTAGGTCTTCCTCTGATGGTATGCATTGTTCCTCCTCATATGAAAGGATGGAAGAAAATACCTGCTCACCAAGAAAGTAAGCTTCTATTGCCTTATTCTCTCCCCTTTTTTGGAGCATTTTCCTATCCAGTTACTTGACTTTTGAGTTTTTTGTCAAGAGGAGGGTATACTCTGGGGACTTGTAAGTTTCCAGTTCCTCCAAGGTGGCACAATCAAGGACAAGGTATTACTCTTCTCCTGGCCTGCATTCTGGTTTGTGAGCAGGATTCCCTCTCCAGAGCCTCCACCAGCTACACCATGCCAGCCAGCACTCCTCCTCACCCCAGGGCTGCCACTCAGGGCTGAGATTCAGATCAGCTGCTCAATTCCCCCTGGGTCTTTAGACCAGGGCTCCAACAATGGAAGATGCTGCTGCCTGGAGCCAAGGCTAGACCACTGAGTTCCCTTCTCACTCAGGTGAAAGAGCCTTCTAACTGACCTTTGAAGTTGCCTCTGATATTTGTGAGTTGAGTAATCTGGGACCCACAGCTGCTGCCTGCAGGGTCTTGAAACTCCCTCCAGATCAAGGCTGGGCTATCATCTGCTCTGCGTATGGTGTGATAGACCTTTCCTGTTGGCCTTCCAGGCTGTCTTGGGCTGAAAATCTCTTTCACTCTGTCTTTATGTGTCTTCTACTGCTCTAGAATTTGTTTAGAGTGATTTTTTGTGGGTGTTTTATGGGTTTTGGGGGGAGAGCTTCTAGAAGTGCATCCTTCTATTCCTCCATCTTGGCTCTACCTCTGAAGAGGCTATGGTTTATGGTTCAGGTAAGAGGTGATGAGGGACTGAACAAGACTGGAGACTATGAAAAAACAGAGAAGGGGATAAATGTGAGAAATGTGTGACAGTAGAATCGGCAAGATTCACCAAATGATTGGGTTGAGTGGGTAAGGGAGAGTGAGGGGTCAGTGATTTGGAGACTGCAAACATGATTGACCAGGAGGATAATGTTGATGAGTAGAGACATATAATCCTCTGAAATTCAGAGAGAACATGGTGGTTATCCAGAGTGCCCTCTGGTGTTGGGTACTGCATATGACACACATGTATAACTACAAAACATCTGGTCTTTACAGGTCCTTCCTAAGGAGAAGAACTCACTGGGCATCGCTGCCCACCCCCACCCCTTCCCCAGCTTCTGAAAATAACTCAGGCAAGGTTAACAAAAATCACTGGATTGGGAATTATACAGGGA
Organism: Notamacropus eugenii; assembly: GCF_028372415.1. NCBI lineage: Eukaryota > Metazoa > Chordata > Mammalia > Diprotodontia > Macropodidae > Notamacropus > Notamacropus eugenii. Next base: position 382,200,468 of record NC_092873.1, on the reverse strand, counting down.
TATGCTGGAGCCAGCTTGTCCTGTCTCAGAAGAGATAATTGTTCAATTTTCATTGAGACCATTTAGACCTTGGAAATCTACAAACACCACTATTTTGTTGATTGTCTTGACTTGAGAACTGATGGGGAGATGCTTAATAATGAAATCTAAAATTAAAAGTGTGTCTTACATACACCCCTACCCTAGAGCTGATTGTTATACATTTCTAAGTATGGCCCTAGAACTAAGAGATGGAGATTCTAGTCCTGGTTCTGTTGTGAGTCAGTTGTGCAACTTTTAAATCTTTTCATCTCTTTAGCATTGTTTCCTCATCTGTTAAATGGGAGCATTGCTTTTGTTCTTGTTTTTACCTTTCTTTTTCTTCCCAGCACTCAGCATAGTGCTTGACATAGAATAGTTAATTAATAAATGCTAGTTGACTGACTGACTTCCAACTCTAGCATTGTGTGACTTTATGATTCTAGGTAGTGGGAAGGCTGATTAGCTCTGTGTGCTGTTGTTGGGTTATATGGGTTCTTTGACTCACAGTAGCAGTGGCCAGGGATCAAGGTTAACTCAGTGCCTCCATGTTATTTTTCCCTTCCCTCTGTTCAATTTCTGACTTGTTCACAGAAACATAGATCATATTACCTTACAGTTAGTAAGGACCTCAGAGATTACCTACTTATACCTATCTTTGACCAAGAATTCCTCCCATGA